>NW_015090839.1:17728939-17806694 GCF_001431845.1 Calidris pugnax
CTAACGCTGCCTGCAGAGGAGAGGATGCTGCAGCCCGTCCCTGCAGGGCTGGGGGGGCTCTGGCCACAGCCCCTGCGACAGAAAGCCCCAGCAAGTTCATGTTCTCGCGCTGGGGCTGCCACCTCTCCCTCGGGTTGTAAGAATCACGGAATGGTTAGAGTTGGAAGGGACTTTAAAAATCATCAAGTTCCAACCCCCTGCCATGGGCAGGGACACCTCCCACTAGACCAGGTTGCTCAAAGCCCCATCCAGCCTGGCCTTGAACACCTCCAGGGATGGAGCTTCCACAGCTTCTCTGGGCAACCTGTTCCAGTGTCTCGCCACCCTCACAGTAAAAAATTTCTCTCTAGTATCTAATCTAAATCTCCCCTCTTCCAATTTAAAACCATTACTCCGTGTCCTGTCACTGCACTTCCTGACAAAGAGTCCCCCCCAGCTTTCCTGTAGCCCCTTCAGATATTGGAAGGTCTGCTGTAAGGTCTCCCCAGAGCTAACCCTGTTTTAAAAAATAAAAGCCTTTACTCCCTGCCTCCAGGTGGGAATGCAGCCCCGACCCCAGCAGCCCTGCGGTGCCCAGGGGCAGGGCAGGAAGGAGCAGAGGGCAGAGGCTGAAGGCTTTGTTTAGGGATCCCACAGCCTGAACTGAGGTACCTGGGACCTTGCTGGGCCACTGCATGTTCATATCAATGAGCCTCCCACAGCTGTCAGTGGGAACTGCTGAGAAATTCTTCAGGTGGCTGGGGAGCAGGTAGCCAACATCCTTTCAGCAGCCCAGAGCTGGCTCAGCTCCTTTGGGGTGGTCTTCTAGGAGCCCTTCACCCCCATCAGCTCTGCTGCCGTTGGCTTTGCTCGAGTCTGTCTCCTTCCCTCTGTGGACCAGGGCAGGGATGAATGAGTTTGATTGCTTAATTTGAGTGGTTTTGGCACTGTTTTATAATGTCCTTTCAGATGTCAAAAAGAAAGGAAGACACCCACCCAACCAGTAATTTTCTTTAATTGTCAGTGATCCATGGCCAGGGAACAAAGTAGAAGAGAGGAGCAAGCAGCAAGAAAAAGGAAGACAAATATATTGGGGAAAGGGTATGTGAGGAAAGGGAAAGGCTGCCTTCATCTTTCTGGAAGCTGCAAGGGATGAAGTCAGCAGCTTCAACATCATTTCTCAGCCTCTTTCCAGTAATTCCCCTGTGTTTAAGTGAACCGGCGGCGAATTCCTCAAAAGTGCAAATTAATATGAATACAATTGTGATTTAACAAACACCAGTCTTGCAAACTACTAAAAAGGTTATAATAGGCCACTTTCTTCACTGCAAGGTTTTGTATATATCACGGTGTGTTATCATTCTCAGGCGAAGTTGCAAATTAAACCCTGGTTTAAGAGCGCAGCGTCCCTGCTCCTCGGTGATGCTGGGGATGAAATGGCTGCTGTTTCCACTTGTGGTTCTTGGAAATGCACTCTAGCTCCTGAACCCAGGGGCGTAGCCGTGCCGCAGCTGCTCCAAATGTAGGCTGACGAGGATCCGAGTGGCCCCTGCTGCTTGTTGGGACCCTACATCCCTCCCTCTGGCGTGGCAGCTCTGGCAGGGCGTCTCGGAGAGGCACACCAGGAACCTGCTCCGAGTTCAGTAACTCTTTTTCACTCCTGCTGTGGAAAGAAACCCTTGGGACCTGTGCCCTTGTGGATCTCTCCTGCGAGCCTGCGCGGGTGCCAGCAAGCGCAGGCAGGAGACTGTCACCGGTAAGTCAACGCTGTCTTTTTTAGGAAACAATTTCCTCCTTTGCTGGTGGAGCGTGTTTTACACATCCCGGCGGTGGCTGCTGGGGACACGGAGGCTGTAGGTGACATTCCCCAGCAACAGGAACCATTCCAGCCCCCCTCCTTTTTCACTGGGGGAACACGAGGGCTCTGATGCAGCAGGAGCAATTACAAACTACAGCTTCCCCTCTTCTTGTCGTTCTTGTTGTTCACTATTAATGGAGTGGGTTGTTCCACCGATGTGTGTGGTGTTCATCTAAAGCAAGAATGGGGCTTCTTGCTCCCGTGGAGCTGAAAAGAACACAGCCCTGTGGGGCTGGTGAGAGCTGATTGCCCGGCCACAGCAGAGCCCAGCAGCTTGTGGTTCTTGCCTTCTGGGGATCTTATCTACAAACAGCAAGGAAACCTCCTCACCGCACCCTGGCTTGAATGCTCTTTGCTCACCTTTGTATCAGGCTTGGAAACCTCTGGGCTGTAGTTTCCTGCAGCTGCCTTGTCTTTTGTCACTGAATCAGTCAAAATGATCGCTGAAAATGTCTCCTGGCTGTGACCTGGATGGTATGTTTTATGGGTGCCTTACCTGAGGTTTTGGGTTGTTTTTTTTTAAATTGCACTTGAAAAATAATTTTAATTCAAGATACATGACTTTGCTGCCCAGGCAGTAAGCAGGTAAGAGCACCTGACACATTCCCTGGCCAGCCAGGGATGCTCGCTGCCATCCCTGGAGCCTGGATGTGACCCTGGAACTGCAGCCACCCTCCTCCCAGCTCTGCCAACGCACCCTGTTGGCACCGATCACCTCCCTGGCTGAAAGCAGTGGCCCATTGCTGGCCACAGGGCCAGCGAGGCAGGGAGAGGGTGAGCCAGACCGCAGTAAGGGCAGAAGCACCAATGCATCCTCCAATGGCGGCTGCACTGAGCCTTCCTCCAGCCCACCTCATGGCTGCATATGCTCCAGCCAACTCCCCCGCTGACCTCTCTGCTTGTGCTGCCCACCACCGGATCCCACAGCTGAAGGTTGAGAGCTGATTTCCTTTTTCTACCTCTCTTTTTTTCCTCTCCGGCATCACGCAGAGTGTGTTAGGACCCAAGGACATGAGCACCTGTGAGATGAGACAGCCCCGGCCTCATATGGAAATGCTACTGCTTGGGATCTGGGAGCCAAGCGGACACCCTGCCCATGGGGAGGTCTTTCATCCGCTGTGCGGTCCCTCCAGCCTTGGTAAGGATTAGCTGCTGCCTGGGAGCTCTCACCTAGGTAATCTTGTGTTGATGGGTACCTATGTGGGGTAGTGTCACAGGATGATTTGGGCTGGAATAGACCTTCAAAGAGTGTCTAGTCCAACCCCCCTGCCCTGGGCAGGGATACCTCCCACCAGACCAGGTTGCTCAAAGCCCCTTCCAGCCTGGGCTTGAATGCTTCCAGGGATGGGGCATCCACAGCTTCTCTGGGCAACCTGCTCCAGTGCCTCACCACCTTCATCATAGAAAACGTAGTCTAAACCCACCCTCTTTCAGTTTAAAACGGTTGCCCCCTGTCCTGTCACTACAGGTCCTGGTAAAATGCCTCTCTCCCATCTTTCTTATAAGCCTTCTTCATCTACTGAAAGGTGAGGTACCTGCTGGGTGTGAGAAGTTGGGAGCTCCAGGCAGCAGAAACAGCACTACCCCCTGAGCAGCTGATAAACAACTGAGATTGATGTTAAACAAGGGCTGATCGGGTGAGAGCAGATACGTTTCTGCTTGGGCCCTACTGCTGCCCCGACTGTGCTTTTGGAGCCCTGCAGGTGTGCTGGGGGATCACCATGAGCATCCGGCCTCCCTCCTGCCTCCCCTCGCCCTGTGAAACCCTCCCTTCTGTACACTAACGAATGGAAGTGACCTGTGTAATGAGCAATTGGCTGGGAGCATGGTGCTGGCCGGGATTACAAGTTCATCTGTAGCTGATGTTATGCTGCACGGCGCTCTGACTGGTGCTGACACGATCGGTTTCCCTTCTGGAAACTGCAATCCCTGAAGGAGAAGGGCAGTGGTGCTGGCAGAGCTCAGCTTTGTCATGGGCATGAAATGCATCACATAAACACCAATAAATACCACAGCGAGCCTGAGGGAAGGCTCCTGCTCTTGTGCTAAACCCAAAAACACATGCCCACCCTTCCTGATGGCCAAGGGTTTGTCAGCACTGGGGGGAGGAAAGGGTGGAGGGGAGCATCTCCTCACCTCTCTTGCCCACAGCCACTGCTGTTCCTCTGGGGATGAAGAAGATGCCCTTCTCCCCCCATCCTGAGCTCCCCCATACCACTCACTGCCCCTGGTCTGCCCACCATGGGCAGGGGCAAATTCCTGGGAGGCCTTGGAATGGACACGGCTAGAAAACTGTCCGGGGCATTCTCCAGCTGCCAGCTCAGGGATTAGAGCCGTGCCATGTCTGGCTGTGAAGTTATTCTCCATTTTATTAAATATTTAGCAGTGACTGTGCTAGAGATTAGTGGTGAATGATAGGAAAAAAAAAACCCCAAACCACACAGATGACTTTTACAGTTGGGTTTGGTGTACCAGTAACTCCTACACCCGCGTTTCTCTCCCAACAGGAGCCAAATTGCACAGCTTTATGTAACCAGCTATATAAAGAGTGCCTTGAAGGAAGGTGAAAACGCCGCCCACCCTCGCCCCCAGCACCCCCTGCCCTCCCCGAGGTGTGCGGGCTGCTCCCTGCCCCACTGCCCCCCAAAAGGCACCTCCAGCCCTGGTGCTGTTGCTCAAAGATGCCCAAGTGCCACTCAAAGTTGCCCAAGTGCCAGCTCTGTGCCTGATGTGCACCCAGGTGCCTGAGGGGTGTCAATCCCCATCTGTGCCCCAGGAAGCTGCTTCCAGCATCTGGGGGATGGAGGAAGAGGAGGGGGAGCAAGCAAAGCATTAACCAGGCAGCGTGCTCAGGGTGAGAGCCTTCACTGGCCCAGCTGCAGAAGGCATTTGGGCAGGGTGAGCAGTGATTCAGCCTCGTGGCTGGTCTCTGGGCCTCTCAGAGTGGTGCTGGGGCAGGCCTTGGTTTGCTAAAGAGATTCTGGGACACATTATTCAGTGTATATATACATTTATATGCACACACTGTCTTCTGAAATGAAGGCTGCCTTACAGAGCCACGTCCGGGGATGGCTGCAGCAAAGCAGGCATCGTCCAAAGGATTAAGCAGAAAGTGTGTGGGTCATGTGAGCTGGAACCTCAGAGAAAATTGTAGCTGTAGCTCAGTGTTCCTGCCTGAGCCCAGCCTGGGGATTTGCTACGGGGTGCTCGCAGCTGTGGCCACAATTGCGTTTTCATTTTCATCCTGTAAACGATTTATAAACAATGCCTGGGGACAAGCATGGCTTCACCAGCTCGCTCTCATTCATAAACATGCAGATGCTCACCTTGCCTAACTCTTCTCTAAGTGTTTTCCTCACTGGTTTTAAATGATGCCTGGGAGGATGCAAAGGGTGGCAGTGAGGAGAACTAAGCCTCCGTTGTGCACATAATTACAAAACAGTCATGTAAAATACATAATTGCTCGAGTGAGAACTGCTTAAAATACGAAATCTGACTCAGCTGGCAGCTGCTGTACCAGGGGCCAGGGATGCTGTGGGAGAAGGTGTCTGTGCAGAGGTTAAAGCTGAGCAGCAAGGCACGGGGGCCTGGACTGTAGTCAAAACTCTGCTGCTATGGTGACTTCTGGATCATTTTAATTCTCTCCACATTTCCCTTTTCATAGCTGCTCATAGGTGAAAACAGTTTTATCCACCTCATGGGAGAGTAGTGTTGTGGGAAGCAATTTCTATATATATATGTCATGCTATAAAGGTTTTTGTAATACCGATGGAGATGTGAGCTTCAGATTTTCTCGTTCTGGGGGGGCAGGCAGGGCGTCTCAATCAACTCACTCAGCACAGAGCTAGAAGCCAGATGAGAGAGCAGCCCGGCTCTGTGAGCACTGCTGTGCTCAGGGGTGTGGGAGATCCAACCTCACAGCCTTTAATTTGGCACTTGTAGGCTCTTCCCCTGCACCAGCCAGAGCTACAGCTCTGTGGGGGGGTTCTCTGCAGCCACTGCACCCCACAGGGGGCAGGAGAAAAGCCTTTGGAGGGATATAAGCATCCTACCCACCAGCCTAAGGATGGTTGCCTGCAACAGGGCTGGAGGCTAGAGAAAGGTTTTCTGGGCAAAATACCTGCCCAGGGGAAGGGGCTCTGCTTAGGCTGGTTTCACCATGGGAATAGAGGTCTGAGGAGCTCTTTCCTCTGGACCTTATTCCCTGTATCCCTGCTGCTCATTTTCCCCTTCATCTCCCTTCCTGCACCTTGCGATAAGATAGATTCGGTGCAGAGATCTGGTCTTTTATGTTTGTACAGCTCCTTAGACAGCATGGCCTTTGAGGGCTTACCATAACGCAATTATTTTCGGGCATGGGCAGCTGTTCAGGTTTCCTGGGCACGGCCGTGATATTGTTTAGGCCCTTTTTCTTCAAATATGAAGGTATGGGTAATGCAGGCTCTGCTGCTAATGCAGACTAAAGCCAGTTTATTTCAATATGTATGAGATTTCTTCCTGTGCAACATGGGAACCTTCCTGAAGTCAAACACGAAATGAGTCATTACTCCCTTATAAACCCGCCGCGCGCCGTCCCCTCCGCCAGCATTAGCTCAGTGCCATCTCCTCGTTATGCCACTCGCAGAGAAATGGCTCTGGGTGTCTGTCTATCTCCCCCTCCTGCCCCTGGCCTTCTACAGTAATTGCTCTTCTCCTCCGTTCCCACAAGTACAGGGAGGTCTACAGGAAATTATATTGCTAATTAAGCTATGGAAGAGAGTACAAAAGCTCTAACTATAAATACTCTATCTGTCTTAAAAAACAGTGCCATGTATTGTTGTCGCTGGTTAGAAGCCAGTGCAGCCAAGGCAGGGGGGGACATGGAAACTTTGGGGAGCGGGCAGTGCCCTCTTGGAGGGTCGGTGACTGTTGCTTAAGTCACAGCATCGCTGCAGCAAGAAATCAGGATCACAAGCAAACCCACAATTCCTCACTTATCCGGCTTTCCTAAATACAAACTGCATCAAATTGCAGGTGAGGTCCATCGGATTTTTATATAATGTCACCTTAACCCTGTAGATGTGCATTGCACCCCGCTTTCCCCTGCCAGTCCCCAATTTCAGCCCCTCTGCAGCATCGATTTGGGGCCAAACCCTCAGCCAGCCACTGCCCGTAGCAGCCCTTTGGTGCCCTGGGGCTGCAGGGGCCTTTCAGAAGGATGGGTCTTCAGGGTGTGGGTGCTTTGTTGGGTCCCACTTGTATCACCAGACTGCTTGCCAGTTGACCATTCCCCCTGAACACCCGCTTTCATGCCACAGTGTGCCTGTGCAAATCTGTACTTCGTGTCATCATCCCAAGTTCCTGTAAAATCCTGAGTCGCGGGCAGAGGTTTTAAACCCACTTTTTGTTGTTTTCTACTGAGGCGAGTGGCTGAAGAGGGGACACGGGTGCTGGGATTGCCACCTGACGCTGAGCAGCCCTGCTGAGGTTTGCCTCCTGCTGCTGCACCTACAGACTGTGCCCGGGCTACCAGTTTTTCTCTCCAACCAGAACAATCAAAACTTTTCCCTTTTTGATGGAATTTAAGATTTTTCACATTCTTCACAGGTGAGAGGTTTAAGAGAAATACCAGATATTCAGAGAGACACAATAAACTTGAGACTCAGCAATGCTGTGTAGGCAGAAAAAAATATCATTTCTAGGTCATGGAAATAGGTTAATTCAGCACTTAGAGGAGCTGAAATCTGGTCCGCAAAAGTACTCGGAGAGAAAATGCTACTGGTTGCTACAGGTGCTTCAGTTCAAAGTCTGGATCCTCAAGACCTGCACTGAGATGACAAAGATGGAGAATTTCTGGCCCATTGAGCAGGGCTACAGGACATGCTGGCAGCGCTCCTTCCCCCTAAAATGGCCCGAGCAGCACGAGATGGATTAGCCAAAAGACCTGAGTGTTTCTTACAAGGGAGGGGGCTGTGGTGCCATGCTCTCAGATGGGCTCGTACACCAGTGGGCAGTACTCCGGTTCGGAGCATCATTCTGTTGGATATAGTTTCCTTGTCATGAAAAAAGTAGGGAGTCTTATGTTAAAAGCTACGTGTAAAAGGACACATTTCTTGATGGAACCACGTTTCAGGCATTTACAGAAATGAAGTCGTGCTTTTCTCCTTAACTTTGTCATTCAGTGCCTCTTGGTTACAATGCTGCTTCATTGCTTAATTATATGTCTCTTTGGCACATGTTTCTTGCTTAACGTGCCGGATCTTGTGCAGTGAATGAATCAGAGTATTGGACGTCCCATCCCGCCTGGTGAATGAGGCAGGTGTCCTGCAGGAAAACAAGGCTTTAATCAGTTTCTGCTGTTATTTGTGTGTGCCAGGAAGCCAGATCAAGGTGTTTCAAGCAGATTTCATCTCACCTTGGTTTAGCACCAAAGGGGAATTTGCACCTTGCTGCTGATGTGATCTAACAGCTCCTATGGAAGGGGCTCCTGCTCCCGGTCTCTGCTCCCCTGGGATTTAGGGAGGCCGCCTGTGCCAGCTCAGGGAGCAGAGCCAGCTCAGAGGGCTGCCAGGGCTGGTGTCAGTGCAGGGAGGGAGAAGTGGGACTTTTCCTTTCCTTGGCAGCAAGCTGTTAGGTCAGCTCAAGCCATAAATAATACCAACCGCCCTCTCTGAGGAAGGTCTTTATCCAACAAGCACATTGCCCCAGGAAAACTGCTCTCAGTTCTTAATTAACTGCCCAGGCTGCAACACACAAACTCTCTTCTGTACAAAATAAAGTCCCTGCAAAATGAACATGCCAGCTTACCACATCCTCTGCTGGATGAGAGAACTGTTTGCCCACAGGGTTTCCTTGTGCAGCCCCAGTGCAGCAGGATGAACTCACACCAGACCCTGAGAAGAGCAGACAAACCTGCTCACCCTGGGGGGGGTGTTTCCCACTGGACACCTCCCCACGGAAGGGACAGCTACAGAAGGCTTTCAAAACCCAAACCTTTGGAGGAAAACCTGTGATGGTGCTGGGTACTGCAGGCCCTGCCTCTACCCCTGGTCACATGAAGAGGACACACCATCCCATCTCCTCCTGGACACCACAGGGACCAAACACCTTTTATTCTGGTGTTTCTCTGGCCACCCAGCGAGGATCCCTCTGCAGTTAATCCCTCAAAAGCAGAGCGGAGTCATGCTCTTCACCTTCCCAGGGGTGCAGGTTAGATGGATCTGCACCCGCTGAACCCCTCGTGCTTCGCTGCCGCGACCCTTTAGTGCTTCTGGAACATGCCCCATGCTGCCTTGCTCCAGCTGTAACGTACTTGTACTTGATGGGTCGTAAATAGGCTTTAGCAACGCTGGATGTAAGAGAAAAGTGCTCAGTCTCGTAGCAGGCTCCATCCTCAGGCTGCTTCCGCTTTCAGTACAAATGTTTCTTGTGATTTTTCTCTTTGAGAAGCTCCCGGCTGTGCTGTGGAGGCATGAACAAGCCCTCACCTGCCCCATGCTTTTCCTCTTTGATGGACTGAGCTTGTTAACTATTTCTCCTCTTTTCTTGGCATAACTCAGAAAAAATGATGGTCTCCTATAAAACTAATAAGCAAATGGGCTTCCTGCGGGCAGGGAAACATCCTCCTAAAGCAAATGCTGCACACACGGGCAGGGAAAACCAGGGGTTTCCTAATGCAGTTGTTAAAGCTTTCTCCTCTCTCTGGACCAGCCGAGCACCGGTAGAATCATTGAATAGAATCATAGAGTGGTTTGGGTTGGAAGGGACCTTAAAGATCATCTAGTTCCAACCCCCCTGCCATGGGCAGGGACACCTCCCACTAGAGCAGGTTGCTCAAAGCCTTATCCAGCCTGGCCTTGAACACTTCCAGGGATGGGGCATCCACAGCTTCTCTGGGCAGCCTGTTCCAGTGTCTCACCACCCTCACAGTAAAGAATTTCATTCTGGTATCTAATCTAAATCTCCCCCCTTCCAATTTAAAACCGTTACCCTTTGTCCTGTCCAGTAGCTCAAATCTCAACCCACGATGAGCTCAACGTTGAACAGAAAGCGTGTCAAGATGACCAAATTCATCAGTCAGAGCACTCCCCTGACAGCCAATTCGAGGGACCCACCTGCGTCCTGACAGCCACCAGCATGGGCAGGTGGGGATGAGGCCGGTTCCCAAGAGCATCCTCCAGCAGCCCCTTCTCTTGGGGAGAACCATCGCTGGGGGTTGCTGGGTGAGGCAGGCAGTCTCACAAGGCACGTGGTGTTAGGCCAGGCTGAACAGCTGACAGGACCAGATTCAACATGTTGTGTGTGCACCGAGACATCACCTTTCTAATGATACAATTAGAGGCTCTTTGGTTTTTTTTTCTTCTTTTCCCATTAGATCTCTGCTTCATTAAGAGTCCACGAGACACACATTAGGAGAAAGAGTTATGGCAACACAGAAAACTGTCAATTAGTCCCTGCGCAGTTTTCAGGTGCACACACCCTCTGTTAACTAACCTGTATCAGCTATGCCTAATGTGGTGTGTGTGCACATACATGTGCACGTGCACACATATTGCATAAGGTACAGATATTGCAAGGCAAAGAATGGAAAAATCATTTTTCTTGTGTTTGAGATCACTCATATCATTCTGCTAAGGGAGAAAGTAACTTTGCCTGAGTTTGGACATGGCAGTTGTATCAGGATTTGTAAATAATTTATGTGCATTTTTGGAACAATTTAAATTAAATACTATACATAATACCTTATAGTTGAAGTACAACAAAAGAATAAGGACTTCTGTTCTCTCAAAGCGGCCTGTAAATGGGACTTAGGCGAGGATGCCTTTGTTTCACCTGATGGAGAGATTTAAGCCTATTCACGTGGCTTTGGTCCAGGTACCAGGGGGAGAAAAGGTCCTTTCTCCTTGTTGTCCTGCTTTGTAATAAAACACAAATATCAATGAGTAAGACAAACAGATGCTGTTTCACCACATCAGGTATTGATACTTTCAACGGGTAAGTCCGTGTGTCTGTTAGTCTGGCTGTGAGAGCTTTTCCTTTCCCTTGCTCCAAGGTGACAGCTCATTCAGAAAGCTGGGTTAATGTCTTCCATGCGGATAAATGCTGAAGGTGGCACTTCACAGCTGTTCTCTCCTGAGAGCTGAGGTCGGAAAGGGATGATTTTCTTCCACCTGTGAAATTCCTGGGTTTGCTACCTGAGATTGTGCTTTTTCTCAGCGGTACCTGAAGTAGTTATGCCACTTGTGGGTGAGATAATGATAAAACCACACATACCTGTGGCTTTTATATCTAGAATCACACAAAAATCCTTTCAAATCCCCAAACGACTAACTTGTGAGGCTGAATATTCAGTCTGGGTCTCTCAGAGAGGTGCTGCCGTGAAGGGCAGGATGGTAACGGTGCGCTGGAGGTTGGATCAAATGCCATTGCCACTTTCTGAGAAATGGGTGTTTAGAGCATATTAATACTAAGAGAAAAGGAAGTCCTTTGGCAATAAATCTCTTTGGAAAGGACACGGCACAGCTAGATAGGGAGGGGTGGTAACACGCTGGCATAATTTCTGCCACAAGGTGCAGGGAGAAGTGATTGAAACCTGTGTAATTGTTGCTCCCTGAGGCAAACTGGCTGGAGCTGGGGAGATGGGCTGGAGTCCCATGAGCAGAGCCTGGGAGGAGACACCCCAAGAGCTGTGGGGCAGCAGGTGAGAGCCCCAGCATACGGCTGCCTTGCTGCGGGGCCAGCTTCGCCCCCGGCGTCATTCTGTGTGGGAATGGCAGAAAATGCTCCCTTCTCCTTGCAAAGAGCAATGCTTTTCTTGTTGAGGGTAGGGTCTGATGAGTCTTTCATCATAAGTTTACCACCTAGCCTCCTGGCCAATTTAATGTTCTCCCCCGGAATGTCAAATTTGTGAATGGACGGGGATGCTAGCCTGAGTTTTCCAAAGCAATTGCTCAAATTTGGAAACTGTTTGTTCTCTGGCCAGGATGACGTTATTAAAATGTGTTGACCTTCATGAAAATCTTGCTGATTAACTGAAACAGGCAGAAAGCAGGCAGAAGCGCAGCATTCCCTGTGTTGCTGGCCAGTTTTTGTGTCAGATGTACTTCCTTTATTGCTCTCGAGTGGTGCAAAGAAATCGATTATTTTTTTTTTAACGCTTCAGATACCCATCCATCACCTGAGTTTTTCTTGATATCACTGCACTGCTCTGGGGGGCATCTGGCACCTGTTTACTCAGGCGCCGAGAGCTTGCCGAAACGAACTGCTGATGGAAGCATTCGGCATTTCTCTGCTCATCAGAGCTGTTTGATTTGTTTAATCAGCAACTCTGCGCTCTTGCCTGTCTGTCCCCTGTTAGGGAGGGTCAGTATTAGATGAGGATTACGCTGCAATTCAGCTTGATCTTCCCATTCACCACACAGCTATGCTTCCTTCTGTGTTTGTGTTAGGCCAGACCATCGCATTGCATCTGAGCTACATCAGTTCATGCCTGGTGTAGGGCCCTGCAAACGCAGCGTTCTTCAAAGCCCTGCAAAAAGCAGACACTGAGAGACTAATTGCCCCCAGCACTAGCAATGATCAAAGCAATCACTCTCAGGTGAGGCTGTGAAGAGAAATAGGGGGAAGCCATCACGATCACACCGTTGCTTGATGGAATAACGTGTGTGTCTCTCCCTTTGCCTCACTGAACATTTTGGGGTAAGCACTCGTTCCCAAACACCTATTTTTGTAACGGCAGAAAGTTGGATAAGAGGTGTGAGGAATTTTCCTGTCTGCCTCCCCTTGCCTGCTTGTTGCCTTTGTCAGAAGTCGTATCAGGAGATGACGACGAAGAGGAGTGTGAAGATAGGATGAATAAAGAGATCTGGTACTCTCAGTGAGGGTGCGGTTTTCAATGGGTCTTGTAGCAGGTATTTTAAAATATATATTTAAAAAAAAAAAAAAAGTCCCTGCTGTTTTCTCATTGTAGAAGGAACATGAAGAAAATTACTTTCAAGAGGGATTTAAATGAAGTTTGCAAAGGTCTGGAGAGGGTATCTCAGGCAATATTGGTGATGCCATGTAACCATAACAGATAGACAAATATAAATTCTTTGTGCTTTGTTTTCAAGTCTCAGATAGATATCTGATGTCTGATCATTTGTGCTGATATTTTACTAATTCTTTTTGCTCCTAATTGAGGCTTGCTATTATTCTAGAGGAAGGCTAGGGGACATGGCATGACTAACAGATTGATCCACTGGGTTTTCTGTATTCATGAGGCTTCACTTCCATAAAGAGGAACTGGAAATCCTTTTCACCGGGGAAGAATGTACAAGGCTCAGAGTGGATGAAGTTTGTGTGCTCTTTTTAATAAGCACTGCTTTTCTTTCTATAGACACTCAAGCTCCCTGAATTAGAGCGCTGCCTGAAGGGACAGGTATTATGAAAAGAGCTGCCAAAGCCTTTGTGTGTCAGTGGGAAGCCCCTGATTATCACAAGAGGATCTAAATGGAAAGGTGACATTCAAAAGACCATTAAGATAAAAGCCAAGATGAATTTCTTTCCAACCTCACTTAATAGAAACTTTTGTTTAAAATCACCTTTCCTGAGAGAAGGAAGAAAAGTCTGACCTATGTGATTTGATAGACACAGCTTACTCCTTAATTGGGTACAGTCAGCTGCTTAAGACAGCAATAGCTTAGCCAGGAGAGGTAATGAGATTAATGGCAGAGGTAATAAGAATGTCAATATATGTGACAAATATGTATTTCTAATCTTTCAGCCATGAAAGCCCAAAGGAGAACTTAGTACCAGCTACTTCCAGATAGTCTTCTTCGACACCAGGCATAGACATAGTATAGACAAAACTTTCTCTGCCAGGAAAGCCAGTTTTCCTTGTGTCTGTCTCTGTGGAGCTTTAGGAAATTGGAATGGGATTCCATTTCCAGGGCAGGAAACAGGGCCAGGTTGGACGGGGCTTTGAGTAACCTTTGAGGTCTAGCAGAGGGGTTGGAACTAGATGATCTAGGGTTCTAGGTCCCTTCCAACTCAAACCATTCGGGGGCGGGGGGTTATGGCTAATTTTTGTGTTTGTGTTTGCTTGCTCACTGGACTGTCTGCAAGATTGTTGCCTACAGCAGACTCTCCATGCTCTTGGCAGCCTAGTTTTGAAAGAAGTATGAGACTGGGCTGTGTCCCTTCTGCCTGAAAACTCTCCCAGGGTTTAACAGATCCCCCTGCCTGGCCAGGGCTTGTAGCTGTGAAATGTTTCAGTTTTGTCCCATTTTTTTCTTGCTATAACCTTGTGACTTTTCCCAGAAAAATGCATAAGGGGGTGGTGGGGGTAGGGGTGTGTGTGACTGGTTCTCCCCTCTGAGCATTAACCGGACTGCAGTGTGAGACTGAGACTTGAAAGTGTGGATTGAGGAAAAAGTGGTCACAATCACTGTTAAAAGTGACATTTGCTAAGGATAAAATATACAGGGCCTGGTTTCCATCTGGCCACTGCTTTCCCTGCACAGCCCCTGATGCTGTCAGTGTTGCTGGTCCCTGGGAGCTGCTGCTGATCGAAGTTACCCCGCAGCTTCGACACGATTCTGGCCAAGATCTCCAGACCCAGACTAACATCTTAACAATGCTCCTCTCTGCTGTGATAACAGACATTGGCAGCAGCACAAATCTCACTCTGTCTTTTCTCTCCCCCTCATATACTACCCATGGGCAAGTCTCAGTAGTAGCAGAAATAGGCAGTAAATGGATTCACTTAATTCGCTGAAGTCAGATCTATAGGTATCCCCTTGGCTGTATGGTGGTGTGTTGTGCTGCACAGCTGGGCCTTATAGTTCCCAGCTATTGTTGAAGGAAATGCATTAAACGAGTAGGGCGCTTTTATTATGTAGGATCCGTGCCAGTTCAAAGCTGCCTGCTGCCTTCATGAGCTACAGCAGGCTTGTTCCACAACAATTTCCCTTTCTTCCTAAGGGTTGTCTCTCCCTCTTGCAAACGCAGAATCAGAGGTCCTAGAGCCCCTCCATCAAACCTACAAACAAGTCCCAGAGCCAGATCTGTGGCATCTCACGCTGTGCCTTAAATTGGGTGCTGCAGAGGGTGGTTACAGAGAGCTGCCCTCAACCCCTGCCTCCCACCCAACTTCTTGGCTCACCACCATGGCAAGGGTGCCCACAGCTCAGCATCCGGCTGGGCTGCTTTGCAAGGGAGCTGCTTTAAACTTTGTGAATTTAAATACCCATATTAAATTCTTGCCATAGCAGGCTGTGATTTTGCTAATGGCACTCACTGAAGTCCCTGTTTCTGTGCGTGACTAATATTTAGTCACAGCTAGGAGAGTTTTGTCTTCAGAAGGGTGAGGCATAAGATAAAGCACCCTTGGCAGACGGTCCCGTCCACCATCACGTTATCAGTGTGGAGGAAGTGATTTCAGGTTGTGCAGGAAATGAGTGGTGGAACCCGTCACAGCCCAGCCCTGACCCCCGCCTTGCCGCAAGAGGGAGACTTTTTTTGCAACATCTCCTGAACAAAATGCCTAATTTAGCCTGGGACCAGGAAATATCGATGACACATCTCTTTTACAAGGCACATTAGGAGAATGTAAACAAAAAATCCAGAGGTGTAAATTCTAGTTAGGATGCTATAATAACTATCTATTAGGTAGTGAACTAGTCCTATCGCTGTATGTGTGTCTATATATCCTATTGTTTTCTTTTCCATCTACTTCTAAATATCTTTTTCACACACTATTTATTTTAGAAGTTTGTTTCGTGTTGGCTTTTTCTTGATTTAGCTTAGAGTTGAAAAGCAGTCTCAGCTCTCATGGTTTTTCCTATCTTTCATAGATCTGTCTAGCAAAATGTCTTAAAATTGCCAGTGCTGGTGGGTACAGGCAGAGCTCTCCCTTACCTGCTATTGGGCGAACGCTTTTGCTTTCCTGCTTAGAAACAATCATGTGAACAGCCAGCTCTAAGGAGTTGCAGATGAAAATAACTTGAGCCTGTCTTCCTGCTGAAGCAGAGCTGTTATCTCGCGTTCCCTCACTATCGCTTTGTCCAACTTCATTTTAAATGTACCAAGCAGTAGAGGTTCTGCCACTTTACTCTTGGGAGATAATTTCACGTATCTCACAGCCACGAAGTCCTTCCTGATACTCCACATTTTCCTTTCCTATCTTTACCCTTGAATGCTAATTCTATCCCAGACCATTCAGCTAATTGGCTCCTTGCTCTTCATAGTATTTAAACCCTCCCAGGTCTTCCCTATCATCACTTGAATGTGCTACAAGCCTTAACTCTTTGAGCCGTGGTCTGTTTCTGTGCAGGCGATTCAAGTTTTGTCATTGACTTAGGAGGCAACACTAAAAATCTTCAAACCTGCTTCATACATGGATTGATGGAAATTATTATTTGATTCACTGTCTGGTTAAAAATAAGAAAAAGTGGGATGGGGAGAAAAATAATGTCAGCTGTCAGCATGATTAGAGCAATTTGCTTCCTTTTCAGGGATAGTATATTTAATCAATGCGTACATATATATTTCTAATCAAACTGTTTGTTTTAATTAGAAATTGCAAAATAAAGCTCCTTTGCTTTTAGCAGTCCGCTTAGATCTTCTTGGCAGCCATTCATGTCATTCTGTGTAGTTTGTTCATATCTCTCCACTAACTTTCAACTCCATGAGCTAATGAAAGGGTGCTTAGCCAGGCAGATCTTTAAATGTTTGCAGTATCCACAAGTAAGAAGGTTAATAGCCCAAATGGTCTATCATTTACAGTTGCCTGCAGCATGAAAGCTTTCTTTTGCGTTTTTATTGTTTGAGGAGCCACAATAGATGGTTGTAAATACTATGAGGAGGAGCATTTGGCATGTATTGAAGGACACATCCCTGCAGCGCTGAGGGTGGCTTGTTTCTTGAGACAGGTATGAAGTGCACCAGGGGTGTAGAGACTGGAGCTGGCTGTGAAAGTTGGTCTTTACCTACAGAGTTGCTTATTCAAACAGAAGCCCCAAAACTGCTGTAGGGAAAGAACAGGCAGAGGACTTGGGGTATTTAGAAGGTAATCTTCCATGATTGATTGTGGTACATCCAAATAGAATCATAGAATGGTTTGGGTTGGAAGGGACCTTAAAGATTGCCTAGTTCCAACACCTGTGTGAAGGGCAGGAGAACTGTCTTGCATGGTGGAAGATTCCTTTTGATGCTAATTACTTGTCCTTACTTGCTCAGGATCTGAGTATTTTGTGATCGGCTCTTCTCTACATACAAATGCCTTCCCTTCTGCAGTCCTCTGGGTCCCTCTGTCACTTCCCAACTGGGATATCCACATGCCTGACACACCATGAGCTTCCTGGGTACAAAGATACCTGCTTTGAGAAAATCCATAAATGGGATACTGGCACATGGATTAGGTTACGGAGGTCGGGGATCAAATTCAGTGGTGTCACTTGGGAATCTGCAAGGTGTGGGAAGCACAAGGCAAACACATTTCTCTTAACCTGCAGGGTGAGCGGCTGCCACTTCAACACGTGTGTCCCCATGGCCAGCAGGCTAGCAAGCCCAGGGCTAGGACCTCTCATGTGTTGGTAAGGCAGCTGTTTACAGCCTAAGCCACACATTATTCCTCTCTATTCTGGTGTTTCTTTCATAGTTCTTTACACCTGGAGAACTTTTTGAATTGGGCTACCCCCTGAATAACAAAGTTATCTTCAGCAATGCTGAATAATTCACATTTTGTACTTGTTTACAGGCAGTCCAGAGCCTTTTCCTAATGTCCCAAGAGCTTAAAGAAAAGGGTGCATGACCTCTCTGTCATCAGATAAATATGTTAGCAAGCCATGCGTGTAAGGCTGTAGCCTAGTCTTTATTCCCCAAGGCAGGTCTTCTGGACGCTGCCCATCTGCCTGATTTGAGCTGCCACGAGCTCCACAGCAATCATCAGGGCTGGGGAGAAATCAGATATTCCTGCTGGACTCTGGACTCTGGAGGATTGGGGTTTGGAGCTTGCAATCGCAATCGATCACATAAAACGAGCAGAAGACAGGAGTCTCTAACAAGCCCATGACCCATCAGAAGACAGCATAAAGTTTGCAGACAGAGATGAAATCTCTTTTAATGAGTGAACCACCACAGGGGCTGGATGTGAACTAAACCCTTTTGGACTTTGGTCTTGAGACTTCCCAGCAATAGAAGCTTGCCTAAAAGGCAGTTTCCTCAGAATATGGGATAAGCAGTCTTATAATCTACATCTGCCCCAGCAAACTGAATTTTAAATGAATCTACCAGGTAGAATTGCAAGCTTAGTAGATTCAGGGGGCATGTGAGAAGGTGGAATATATTTGGATCTCAGTAGAACGTTTAAAAAGAGTTCCTCAAAAATCATTCAAATTGCCTTGGCTCTGACAAAGACATAGCAATTTTTAAAACTGCCCGAAGTGCTGCTGATAAAGGATAACCAGCAGCAAAGTATCAGCAGAAAGAGAGCACAAGAGAATCGTGGGGTGGTGCTGAGATGCTCAGTGTTAAATAGTCTGCAATTTATATTCAGAAATATCGCTGTGCAGGAGCCGGGGGGAGGAATAAGCATTACCTGGCTGCTGTTCCTGGAGAGTGTGAACCGGGAGGAGCTGTGGGCTCAGAAAAGGGAAACATGGCTAGAAATAATACAGGGAAACATGTGGAAAATGTAATGTGATCCCAAAATATGGCTACTCACTGGGGCGAGCCTGGGAGCAGAAACTCTGAAAGACGTTTAAGTTTGGTAACAAACAAGTGAACGATAGATAAAGCTGCAACGCAACAGGCTCTCCAAGATATTATTCTTTGCTGTTTTCCATGGTATCTGAGCCCTGCAGAGATTATATAAATAGACACTTTCTGGAGAAACTCTTCTAGGATATGCTAGGAATCTTATTTACCAACTTTTCTATTTTGCAGTGAAGTGGTGGGCTAAATTGAGAAGACAGGGGCTTGTGTTCAGGCTTGGTTATAGCAAGATCATCCCATTCCTGCAAAAGAAAAATGAAGGCTGTACTGTTAATATTGCTGGTAGCGCTTCTCTGTCCTGAACTCACACAAGCTTCACCCCGGTGTAGAGAGGACCACTGCCCCTGGTAAATGCTGCTGATGGGGGCACTTGTCTCAGAAGCACGTTCCTGCTCAGGAGTCAGAGCTTGGACCTGATCTGCTACCGAAGGAGCAGCCAGAGAACTGCCCAAAGCACTGGCGTGGTACCTTCGCAGCAGCGTGTGTGGGAGAACATGTGGGCTGCTGAATCTTCAGGCAGATGACATGATATTTTATTTCACTCTATTTCTAGAAACCCCGAACCTTCGTTCCTAAGTGGCGTACGGTGCATTAGTGACGGTGGGAGGTGGGAAATGCATGATTCAGTGTTGCCTGGGTCTTTACCCTTCAGTACAGGCCCATCATACGTGGAGGAAAGAGCTTTTAACTGAGGGTGGGAGTGGGCGGTTTGGCTGTGAGGGTGGTCCAGAAGGATGCCTCTGAGAGAGGGGCATGTGTCTCTGCATGTGTTCTGGCTCTGTCCTGTAAATCTGCCCCTCTTCCTAACACATCACACTGTTTTTAGGTATGTTTAGGTATATTAGGTATGTTTTAAAACCGTTTCCTGTAGAAGGAAGTTTCATGTGATCTTGTGGACTATCCACTTTGCCACCCTCCTGTTCAAGCCTGTTAGCCAATTTCAACCCAATTGCATCAGGGAGCCTCAAAACCAGCAAGTTTCACCAATAAAAGTTGCCTGCAGGAGAGAGGAGGCATCGTTCCCAGGTTTGCTTCCAAGAGCCCCCAGTGCTGCAGCACATGCCAGCCTGCATGTTGTCACCAAAGTACTCTTCCAGGGGAGAGCTGTAAGGCAAAAAGAAACTGTATTTTATAGGGAAAGGAGGAGATAAGAGCAAATTATAGTACGATTCGGTTAAAAAGCCAGTTAACCCCAAGGCACAAACCCAGAGGGAGCGTGGCTGGTGGCTTCTGATGCTCGCTGGGCTGCTCCATCCTGCTCTGGACTCGGCCCAGCCCCAGGCAGCTGGATGGAGCTGGCTGCGTGGGGTCAGGGACTGAGGTTAGGGACAGCTGAACAAACCCCACGTCTCTGCACAAAGAGATCTTAATGGGAGGAGGAGGCAGCGTCCAGGATGTCCCCAGACAGTAGGCTGATGTCCATGAATCATAAGCTGCTCTGCAATCACTGGGCTGAGCCCTGTCCTTTTCCCCCAGTATAATCCTATTAAAGATCACAGGGTTGCAGCTCGTTATGCGAGAAGAATTTGACCTGCGCTTCCCCCCAAGAGCTGCAGTAATGAGGGCTGGTCTGCAGCGGGGGCCGTTGCTATGCTGAGAGGAAGGCAAATGAGGCAGATGTTTGGGGGAAGACGTTGTGTTTTCTTCGTTTTTAACTGCTAATGAGGTAGCAGCGGAGGAGAACAGTACATTGACTGATTCAGTGCGTCTTGGGGCTGGAAACACCCTCTGTCTGCAGCTGCAGGAGCTGCTCAGCTCTGTTGGCCTTCCACCCCAGAACAAACAGGACACCAGCTGGAGAAGCCTAGCTTCTGCACGTTTCCTTGCACGTTAAATCACAGCGGTGGGCTTATTCCACGCTGCCTTAGTCTGGCTGCAGCTTCGGTGCATGAGAACCTCACCTCAGAAGAGGTTGTGCTGGAGCTGAAGCACGAACATGAAGTATCACAGCAGGGAAATGACACTCTGGTGTGTGCTGACCCACCACCGGCACAGCGTGGTCTTCAGGCAAAGACCCAGGCAGAGGGTGTTTGGATGGGGGAGGTCTGTGCAAATCACAGCACATCAGTCCATGAACATTAGAGGTCAATTAATAGCCAGGGTCGTTTTATCCCCAAAGGTCCTGGAGCTTCCTGCCTTGGCAGTAAGTCAGATGCCTGCGAGGGTGTCATGCTTCATGGGCGCTGCCATCTGCGAACCAGAAAAAAGAGAAATGGGCCAAATGATTTGCAGGCACAATAATCTATAGATGACAAACGGTGAACAACAGCGGAGTTGTCGGCTCTATCCAAACCGAGCATTAACTGTTCCTGTGAGTGCCAATAAAGAAAAAAAAGGTAATATTTTATGCTGCCCTGGGGCGTTCTGCTTATATTTTATAAACATTGAATTTCACCCGGCTTCCCTGTGAGAGGCAGCTTGTGCTGTGGCTAATACGCTGCCCGAGAGCCTGGCACACGGCATCAAAGCGCTTTGGCTAAGGCTGTGCAGCAAACCTCTGAAAGAAGGTCCCCCACCAGGAGAGGGGCTGTGCTTTGCCCCTGCAGCAGCCACTGGTCCCCTCCTGGCCACTTGGACAGGCCACCAGCACCCGGCGTCTGGGCGCTTGGGGACAGAGGGCTATGCTGGCAACCGGTCAGCAACCGGAGAGCTGCATTTAGCAGTACATGCACATTATTACTTAATTCAAAGGAAATGCCCACCAGTTTGTTGTTTAAATTTGTGAGCAATAAAATCCCAAGGCTGATCTCTTCTTATTCTGCAATTAATGAACCTTTCTTGGGGCTGCACCTGGCTTTCTGGCATCTCTGGGCCCACCTGGGTGCACCTGGAGGGGAGGAAAAGCAGAAAGACAAGTGCAGCTCCAGCCTGCAAAGTCTTTTTCTCAGGTGTTTGTATTTATACCTGGAGAGTGCAAAGCATTTGTGTGAGGAGAGAACAGGAAAGCAGAGAGGGTCTAGCCCAAAGAAGCTTTTCAGGGATTTACATGGTCCTCCAAGCGTAGCATTGGGGAACCTTGCAGTTGTAAAGTATTTTTGTCATCATCCCAACAGCTTGGTGGGGAACAGGGAGCCACGTCATTCCCTGTTTTATTGGTGAGGACTCGCAGTGCAGGGTGGTTTGGGTCTCGGGCCCAAGGAGTTACGCTGCAGATCAGAGCAAAGCTCAAACTCTGGCAGAGCCAGGGCAGCTTTCTCGCCTTCAGGCCATCCTTTCTGCTGCCTGTGGGTGACGTCTTGTTCCTGAAGACAGCTGCTCCAAACTTGGGGTTTACTCTTTTTATGAAGCGCTCTTTCTTGGTTTTGTTCCAATGCTTAAGTGAAAACGCTGTTTTCCAAATTGCCCAGGAAACAGAAATCACAGGATATTCATACTGCAGATGTAGCTTTTTCTTTTTTTTTGGCCTGTCTTTGGTGAGACACGCTTTGTAAACCTGGGGTGCTGCTGCTTCAAAGTGGCACAATCTCTGCCATTACAGTGAAGAGGACTGAGTGCAGATATTCAGCTGTAAAGAGGGGTGGAAATGACAAGGACCATGCCAGTTCTAGTCAGCAGTTGTCAAGGGCTTCCTGACCCTGTATCTTCCATGAAATACTTTATCAGGGAGTGTAAAAGCCCTGCGATCCCAGCTATGGCATCTCTTCCAGGGAAGGGCTGGGGAAATGTGGCAAACGTTGGTGAGTTCCTGAGGAGCAAGGAAACTTGCAGGGAAATCCATGTGTGGTACGGCTTGCCAAGCAGCATTGGAAACCTTCCTTCATGTTATTTGAAAATTCATGGGAAATAAATCGTTTCTTAGAGATATTAACAACTAGAAAACATTTTCTTGCAAAATTTAGTACTGTTTCTCCTTATGTCTGTAGGGCCTTTATTTGGTGGAAGATGCAACTTGGCCAGTGTTACTTTCAAGTGGAGATAAATAAAGCACACAGGCGTCTTCTTCACGTGAGCTAAGGTTGAAATCTTGGGTACTGTGTGTGCAGATGATTCCTGTTCAGGATGGACCCTTGCACATGGCAGCATTTCCAGACGGAGCAGACACAGGCTTTCAAGCCAGACATCAGCACAGAGGCGAGAGTTATCCTTCTGCTTTGCTACCCAACTTGCTGTCTTACTGAATAACTTGGCTGCAGCTAAACTTGGCTCTGCTACCCAGACTTCTTTTAATAAACTTAAGTCTCCCTCAGAGTGCTCCAGAAAGTTTGATACAACATCACTGCTGAATAAACAGAAACCAATATTGAGTGGATTTGCTGGAGAGCGCATTCAAGACCTCAGCTGTAACGCCAAAGTTTGGAGTGATTTAAAATACCGTAGGTCCCTTGTGATTTATAACCATCTAATCAGTGCTTTAAAGCAGCTATGGGCAGGCAGAGAAAGCCAGAGTGAGCCACCACAAGTAATACTTGCCCATGAGAAAAGAAAGAGGACAAAATGAGACCACGCACCATTCTGGAAGCAGATGTGCTGCTAGATAGCTATCATCTGAAAAGAGACGCCTCACAACCCCAGGCTCATGAGGATGGTGGTGGTATTTGTATAACCTCAGCCAGAGGTGGGACAAGACATCTATAGTTAACCCTGTCACTGTTTCTCCTCTTCTCCCCTCCACCACCATGTGCCAATAAACTCTTACTGACCTCTGCTGTTCCTCCAGCTCTGGGTGACATGGCACATCTGCATTTGCATGGTTGCGCCCACTGCTTGCACCTAGAAAACCTGCATCACCTCAAAGGAAAGAAAAGTTGGAAGGGGCAGTAGGGAAGGTTTGGAGGAGACAAGTGTCCAGGCAAAGCCACCAGGGAAAAAATCTAAGTGACCATGCCAGCATGTTGGAGATGCTTACACAAGCAGGCCAAGACCAGTTGTTGTTTAGATGTTTCTAGGCTGTTCACAGGCACAGGGGAAAAGTTAATTGTCATCTGAAAGAGGAAGCCGCATTTTGTGGTTGAAACAGTATTTCCCAACCTTGTGGTTACTGGAGTAGTCCCAAAGGGGCCACAGGCCAGAGGAAAAGTGCATGGCAAGTGCAAGCGGATAGGGGAAGCTGTGTCTGATGGATATATGCTTCTGCTGCCTGAGTGATAAAAGGATCTTTCTTCTTCCTCTGCCTGTAACATAGATACAGGTTTGTCACGGCAGGCTGCTGCCAAGCAGCTCCCTGGAACAGCACCGTAGATGACTGTCTTTCAAGCTGCCATCCCCTGCCAAGATGGGGACCATAGGAGGAGGTGCCCGTGGAGAAAATGTCAGAGGTGGAGAAACAGAAAGGAGTGACCCAGGGTGGGAGGACCGAAAAAGAAAGGAAAAAGATGCTGGAAGGTCAAAGCAAAATGAGAGGAGAGGTTAACAAGAAACTGAACAGCTGAGGAAGGAGATACCAATGAACACAAGGCACAGACCAAGCAGCCAGTGATGAGGTGCTCCAACAGGGGTTGCAAATGGCATGGTACTATAGGATTGATGTGGATGTCTGGGAGATGTAGTTCCCAGCTCAGGTTTAGACGCTAGGGCTAGTGTGTGTTGGAGCAGTGGACAGAGAGAAGCTTTAACATGACCAGCATCAGCTGGCTGTATGGACGCTGGCTGGGAAGCCCTCTGAGCAAGCTGTAAAAGCAGAGGAGAGACAGGTCAGCACTCAGATGCCCAGTCCTGCCGTGTCCTGCACTGACACAACTGCCATGCCTACCAGGATGACAGCAAGGGCCTCCTTTAGCTCAAGCTCTGACCAGGTGCCCTCGTTGTGTTGCCTCTGCCAGCACCCGTAGCTGGTTCCTGTCCCAGAGCATCTGAACACTGTACAACTTCTTGCTCCAGTGAAGCAGAAAAGAGTTAACTCCCCCTCAGTTCTCCTCCAGAAGAGAGAAGATGGAAATGTTTCATACTGTGCTATTTTTAAGTCGTTCAAGAAACGTATTACTAACAGAAGAACAGCATAACTGACATTTCCCAGAATCAGCTGATGAAAGTGCACAACACAGCTCCTCTTGGGCAGTCCAGGAAAGGTAGATCAACTCAAAATAGCTTACAAATAGAAAGAAAAAGGAGGAAACCATTAGAGAGCTCTGTAGGCAACACCCCAAAGTCCATTTTAGCTGTTAGCCATTGTACTTAAGGCAATAGAGAGCAATTAAGCAGTGAGACCACTGGAAGTTTTGTTTCCCCATTGAAACCTAAAAATAGTTCCAGCTCATTGCCAGTGAAAGGTATCACACTGACAGGGCCAGAGACCAGAGGCATCCATCCAGATGTTGCATAAACCTCTGTAACGAGGTTTATGTAACTTTAAAGTGGAGGGTCCCCAGACAGGTTGTGGGATGGACACTTGGGAGCGCCCTGTGATGTTGACATCTCACCTGTGCTGAGACCCACCAACTGGCTTCATATGATCTGCCAAATGACTCACATGTTCCTTGTGGAGGCAGCGTGTGGCATCAATTAATGTACTTAAAACTCACTCAGAAACAGGCACAGGTAGGACAACTCATAGCAGCTGCATACAAAAGTGTCTGAAATGTCACATACAATCAAATAATTACTGCTGTGCTCAGGCAGCAGAGCATCGTCTTTCTGAGGGCCTTGAGTGTTTTTTGTTTCTGAGGGCTGTTAAAGATAGGCTTTGCAGTTGTTATTCCAGAGTAGGAATTCTAGGTTTCATGTAAAATAAATTCAGATATGAATGAATGCAGGCTCTTCTGTGGCCTGCATGAAGCAGGAGGTCAGGCAAGGAGATTACTCTGGCCTCTTCTGAGTTTATAATGTCAGAAGGAATGCAGCTCCTTGTCAAAACACACCAGCCAGGGAGAGAGCCAGCACTGCTGGGAGGTGCACTGCAGTGAAAAGCAGGTATCCTGAAGAGGTTGTCAGAAAACACCCTTCCTCTTGGAGGGGATAGTAAAATTTCTACTTCTACTATTTCCCCTTTGTTTTCATTGCAGGCCCTTTCTTCCTTGTTTTTGAGGAAGCAGTTTGAAAACACAGTTTCTGTGCTGCAGCTGGCCAGCCCTCTCATTGTGGGGAGTGAGCAAACTCCAAGGCGAGTGTCTCCTGCCAGCTGAGGAACACCATCCTTTGACAGCTCGGGGTGCCCTGAAGTGCTTTTCGTGCCACCTTCAAGCTTGGCATGTGCATTAGCCCCCCAGAACAGTGCTCTGCACTGGATGTCCCCAGGCCAGGCTGGGCTCCCATCACCTGCCTCCTGTGCTGCTGCGATGGAGGATGCTGGTGACAGCATCTCCCAGCCTGAGAAGAGTCGCAGGAGAGAGCAAGCTAAAAAGTCTATGAGCAGTACAAGCAAATATAATGGGTGGCTTGCTGTGACTTCCTCAATTACAAAGCATCATTTGTAAATATTCGTGGTGGTACCTTGCAGGAGGCAGGCGAAAGGCACGGAGATGGGGAAATTTTTTGAGTCATAAAGAAGAAACATTAGCAGATACCGGTGGTAGAATAGATGTGCCCTTGGACAAAATACAGCTGCTACAAACTGCTTGGGGACCTGGCACAGGTTATACACTGAGCTGCTACTGTGCACAAAGACACAGGTATGTTCTCTTCGCTGCAGGGCACCGTTTAGATACAAGGAGCCTCTCTACTGCAGGGCAAGTGCTGCAAGTTAGTTAGAGATGGCTGTTAAAAGATCACTAACACACTTTGTTCTCCAGTAGAAACTTTGTGTTCATCTCATGAAAGGGAATCCAGAAGCCCAGTGGTGACATTTTTCAGTCTGGCTGTGATGGTACTACATCTGGAGAAAAAGAAAGCACTCCTGCAAGAGGGTTTAAGATTTGGTGCTCTCCTTTCCTTGTCTCTGTACAAAACCCAGGTTTTCCTTCATGCTAAGATTCTTTAAAGCGACAGACAAATTTGTACAAAATGACTGGTCCTATTTTCCTGTGTACTTCTGTCCTCCTGCATGGACTCTGCCAATGCAGGGTACCGGGGGCTCACTGGTACGGTCATGCATCTCTGATCAGGTGGTGGGGTCATGGTGCTTGCAATTCCCCAAAGGCAGGGTTTGTCTGTTGTGCCTAGAGCTGAACAATATTCAGTCCAAGGAGCAGACCGGCAGTGCTCTGGCCTGAACAAACTCTTAATCCTCTTCTACCTGACAGAATCATACAATCAAAGAATATTTTGGGTTCGAAGGTACCTTTAAAGGTCATCACCCCCCTGCAATGACCAGGGTCGTCTTCAACCAGATCAGGTTGCTCAGAGCCCCATCCAACCTGACATTATTTCTAGGGATGGGGCATCTACCACCTCTCTGAGCAACCTGTGCCAGTGTTTCACCACCCTCATTGTCAAAGTTGCTCTGTGGACGCTTAATCAACGAGCAGAGCAATGGGGTGGAAGGACACTGCTTGTCTCCAGGCCATATAGATGCAGAAGCTGTTGCAAAGAGGGGTTAAGAAATTTGTCTGGGGCTGCAAAACAAGTGGGCAGCAGAGCCAAGAGCTCACCCTCCTATTTCTCAGACCCAATCACCAGAGTAATCTTCCAGGCTGTGGAAGCAGCCCTAGGAAGGACAGCTGAGAAGGAATGGGTGTGGGAAATGCTGTGCACAGGAAAAAGATTAGCATATTCATTTTTATTCTATATTTTGTGTGTGCAAACGGGGAAGAGGTGGTGCAATTTGCCTAGAGGGTGGTTTCCACAACTGGAAATATTTAATTAAGTGAATTATTTTCCTAGTGGTACTTTAAAAGGTTATATCCCCAATTAACAGTGCATTAGACCTAGCCTGAGCCCCATTTTGATATGCTCAGTGGACTGTGAGGAATTTACTGTCAGCTTAAGAGAGACAAAAAAGGTAGAAGTCAAATCGGTGGCAAAATGCAGTTTCTGGCTCCTTGTCAAAGCACCCACATGCCTCATTACCTTGGTTTAAAGCCAACAGACTAGCTTAACAGGGCTGTTTATTACTCCCTCCCCTTCCATCTATACCGAAAAGGAGGTTTCAGCTACAAATCCTCTCTTTGGTTAAGTTGTACTTCTCTTTTATTTTGGGGGATATATACCCTTTCTTAGCCCGCCTTACTGGAGCGTGGCGTTTGCATACAGCTGATAAATGCCACCTGGTGACGACGTCTCTCAGGCCCTTTCAGACAATATCCCGTCTCCGTACCAGCTGTTTCTGCTGGGAACATTATTGTACCCTGCTGCCAGACGTGGAGCCAAATGATCCTGGGGAGAGGGGGAGAGGGTGTTAATGAGATAATAAAAGTGTACATTCACTATTTTCTACTGCAGTGTAAATGTGGCTTTTTCTTGACTATAAAGCCTGTTTAGCCATTGGAACGTGGCTCCGTCAAAGAGAAATCTCCACTCTTTTTTTTTTTTTATTGCAGCCCTCACAGCATCGCACCATATGAATTGTCAGCCTTTTCTTCCTCTCTTTTCCAGAAAGCATCTGTCCTGTTTTCCTTCACGTCCCGGGTAGCACAGACACCCAGCATGGTGTTTAATTCCCTTGCACCAACCAAACCGCCATAAAGACACCCTCGGGAGATGGATATAAATGAGGGACATAAGTGCCCTCTCTACAGCAACATCCCTTACTGCTTAGGGGATGCGACCAGCTGAGTGTCTCTACAGAAAAACATAGATTCAGAAAAGGAATTAACTCGAACACACTAAAATTGTCTACTCATCCCAGGTATAGCAAATTTTCAAGGGGGAAAACAAAGTCCTGAAGCACAAGTGCTGTGGCTGATGCCTGAGCAGAGTGGATGGGGCCCCACTCCCATCCCCTTTGGCACTGCCAGGGTGGTTCCACGTGCAGGAAGGGGACACAAAATGGGAGCAGAGAAACAAGCGGCCTTTCCTTCCTGCTCATCACTCATTGGGAGCTTGACTCCCACCTCTGAACTGCCACATTGCCATTGACCATTGCCCTGCGGGTTTATTTTCAGCCAAGGGCTTTCCCCTGTAGGGTTCTGCTGGGTCCCTGTGGCTAAAGCCTCTCTTTTCTCCTTCTGCAGGCTCTGCTGAAGAAGATGCTGCTTAGGCCCTATCTACACCCTACTGCACGGCATTTTGCAGTGATTCAGCTCCCAGTGTGCTCAGACCACCATCTGCTGTACTGACAGATACAGCCTCAGTTCATTGTGGTCTCTTTCTTATCTGTATCTTTCTTTCCTTCTTATTTTACCCTCATGTGCGCCAGCTGTTTGCAGCAGGGGCCTTCCTTGTATGTGCCAACCACCCCCATCAGCAAAAGCTCCCAAACCACAAAACACTAAAAGTTGGTGATAACAGAAATAGCCATCTCAGGGCAAAAAGCCAAAACTAGGGATGAATATGCACATGGCTTTGTACTCAGCTACCCTAAACTTTAGCAAAGCTTTGGTCTGAACAGTCCTACTATTCCTACGGTCTTTCCTTTCCTGAACGGTCATATCCCTCCTTCATACAAATGCAAGCAGAGCTCCCAGAGAGTCAGCCTGTGAACTTAGTTAATTAGGCAGCACGCTTGGGGGGGAAGGCAGATTAACACCTGCCTTCACCCCTGCTGACGAGCTGTCTTCAAAAACCTGTTTGGGAGGCAGAGGAGCCCTTCAGCTGAGAGGAGGTTTTCAAGGAGGTCTCTGCGTGGAGCAGCGCGGTGAGGGCTTTGCTCAGCACCTGAAGCAGGGGGTACAGAGCAGGATGGAGACAAGGGCTCCAGCACCCCAGTCCAGCACTGCCTGGCACAGCGAGCAGGACACAGAGGTTGGTTTTCCGTCCTCACCTACTTCCCTTTGGTTTTAATAGGGGTTTGTCACAGCTGTAAGCACCACTCTAGTTCTTTCTGAAGCATTGTGAAAGAATGTGATGATGTAGCTTTATTATTTTTAGCTTATTTTCCGAAGTGAATTATGCTTACACAACTACGTCTCTGCAGCCCTACCCTCCCTGCCCCTCACATGCAAGCACTCACAGCTTTTACATCCATACGCTAATTTTAAACAAATTTGAGAGGGAGCAGAGGTCTCAGAGCTGTGAAGCATAACTCATGACACTGGCATGTGGGTAGATGAGAGACACGCACACAGCCGCTTCTGAACCCGCTGCTGGCAGGTAGGAGGCAAAATCTCAGCCCTGGTCCGTGCCAAAGGCAGTCCCCAGCCAGCCCACCTGCACAGCTGTCCTCTCCAACCTGCCCCTGCCAGGACTTGTCCTCAGAGGTGTGAAGGGGAGGGCATGGAAAAGACCAGGCAGGGTCAGGAACGGGACATAGGGGAAATTGCTAAAGGATAGAGGATGCAAATCTCCAGCAATGCTGGCACTTAGGAGTTTCCTGCCTTGTTGGAGAGCGATTGGTGCCCTCGACACAGGTCTGCAGCAGTTTGGTTGGAGTGAATCTCAGCAGGACTAAACTCTCCTTGATTGGATTAAGGAAGCAGTGGTGGAACTTGCTCTGGCATGTTTGCTGATTCTGTTTCTAGCTTAGACAGGACAAAGGACAACCTGAGCCAAGGGAAAAACAAGGGGAAGGTGAGTGTGAGGGTCATTCACTCTCTCTATGAAAAACGAGCCTGAAAGTGTGAAAGAAAATCCAAAAGCTTAGAGTCCCAGCCTTCATGCTTCCAGGTGTGTGTGAACTGCTGCTGTCTTGCTGGGTAAGGTGTCCCAAGCCCTCCATAATTCTAGGCCAGCCTGGTAAAGCAGAGATGCTGTTGTGTGTGAGGTACATCACAGGAACGTCAACAACCTGTCTCTGGTTTCTGAGGCTTCACAAAGTGGAACTTTCTCAGAGCATGTGGGTGACTGTGTCACTTTCACCGTGGCTTAGATGTTTGATATTTAACATCCGCCTGAGGAGTGATGGTAATTAGATATTAGATTTATTGTGTACAAAAGATGAGGACATTACTAGGTTCAAAGGTCTAATGATGAGTTCTTGAGATAAATCATACCCATGGTATACAACACTTATTTATTAAACCAATTAAGCAATAAATGTCATTATTTTCTCAAAAATGAACCAAATTAGATATTTATCCTGATAGAAAAACAGAATATAGCATAAATGGGTCTTTGGTAATGTGATCACCACTGTAATCTAGTACCCTAGGTAACTGATGGCAGAATTACACCTTGTCTTTTCCTCCTGCTGTCAGTATGGTATCTGCTGTCCAAGACAGACCTTGTTCTTTCAGCTGTTTTTCGAGCAATGCAGCCAAAGCTTTTTGGCCTTTTATTTTTGCCTGAGCATTGTTCTTCAATATTTTCCCCAGAAGAGTGGTTCTGCTGGAGAGTTGTGCACTCTGAGGGGGGTATTTCTCTGACGGTGTTGGATGCAAGTTGATATTTAAAGGCAGAGCCACAGCTAACACTAAGTCTGTTTGGTGGCATTAAAGCCAGCCTAAGCATAAGCTTTTTTTGTCTATTTTATAATTCAGACTTTTTTTTTTTAAGCTGCTATGGCCAATAGCCAATTTTCAACAATCAGATCATTATTTCGCTCCATTAAGCATAGAGCTAGAGGAAACTCAATTCCATTTGAAGCACCATAGTGTAAGAGAAAGAGACTCTTACCTTGAAACTGGAGACTGCTGACTGTCAGGAGATCTGAGCTGCTGGTGGGGCCAGCCTGTGTGTGCCCTGGAATCAAGCTCTTTTCTGAGTAACCTCTCCTTTTGGAAGTCTCGGCATTTGCGTGCCTCTCCTAAAGGCTCTGATTACTATTGTCAACGTCGCTGACAATCTTCAGCTTCTATTATCCTTGGCTGCTTCCAGAAGTATGGCATGTGTATAATAATTTATTTACTTATTTTAATTTTTGCCTACATCAGCTTTGTATAATTGCACTCCCATGACTATATTACAGTTTTATAATCATGAGGAGCTCATAATCAAAGAGAAATGTGAAATTACTAAAATATCAACTTAGCTATTATTTTTAAACTAAGGCAAGCACTTATGTGGGAAATGTACTTGAAAACATCCAATGCGTTCTGACATTGAGATTTCACAGTAGGTCAGATCCAAACCTTATTAGAAATCTATAGAAGATGACGCCTCGGTGACATGAAGCAGAAGTGCCATTTCTCAGTAGCTAAGTGGAGTTCAAAGGCAGCCCTTTTTATGCATTTCAAAATGCCAAAACCCGATACGAAAATGTTTGGACTGCTGATAAAAATAAAACAAATCCTCTCTCCCTACCATGACTGCGAGATATAACAGCTCTTTTATATTTAGCCCATTTAGATGGTAAACTGCCTACCACTGGGCAATGCCATTCCAAGGAAGACAAAATAAAAGCCACTGAAGTCAAGACACACAAAGATCAGTTTCTAACCATTGTAGAGGATGGTAAAGGGTGATAATGGATGTATGTGTCTCCTGCTACCATTCCTTTGCAAAGGGGAAATTCCCAAAGCAGCCCAGGAAAGGCTGACCCATGTAAATGGGATCTGCAGGGATCTCTTCAGGCAGGAAAGGGAACAGTGGGAGGTGAGGCACTTGGCCAAAGCTTGATCCTGCTGTACCCCATCCATGCTGGTTGAACCTTAAGAAGCCACCTGTGCTGGCTGAGCAGTTTCCAGGCATGAACAAAGGACAAGCTGTGACTGCTGGAGTTAGAGCACTTCTGAGCTGTGTATCTAAAATCTCTGTCTTTTAATGGGCAGGGAAAACACATTAGAAAAAGCATGTTCCTCTTGCCCTGACCAGTCTGCCCGTTCCTGTGTGCTGTTGAGGCAGCACAGCCAGATCCAGAGATACCACTTCATGTCAGTGAAACATCACCTCTGAGAGCCCCTGTGGCAAGTCCTTTGAACCACAGTTCATGGCAAGGAAAAGGGACATATTTCTTACTAATGGGGGTAGCTTCACTGGAGTGATATGTACCCTAACTCTGTTTGAATGAAATGTGAGAAAAATCCCGCTATGGTCCTTCCCCTCTGAATCCCACATAACAAGCTTGTCTCCTCGTCTCCCTCACAATTATAATCCCACCAGTAAAGGAGCTGTAGGCTCACTACCTAGCTGCATAATGAAGTACATTAGCAGGACAGATGGAGAGCTGGCAGTAGAGGCTGAAACAGGCTGAAATCCAAAGTGCTCTGAAATACGCCCTTGGGCTTTCTCCGAAGCCTATTTATTTTTATAAGAGGATTTTAACATTCAGAAGTTCATAGGAAGCTTGCTTGCTTCCGGAAGGTGTCATCATCCGTGGCACAGAAGCTCCAACTGCTGTTTGGAGCCAGCCTTTGTGAGGTAACACAGCTAGTCATTACCCTGACATTAAGATTTTGAAGTCGTGTCACCCAGAGAACAGCACCATCAGTAGAATGGGCTGCACCCTCTGCGCTGCAAGTGGTGCTGGGCACAACAGCCAGGAAACCCCACAGAGACCGACCACCCTTTGAAGAGTATCTTCTCAAAATGACCCTGTGGCCCTCAAACCTCAAAGTAACATTTAGAAAAACATTTCTCTTTTTCCTCTATCGCTTTGGCAGTCATGCCTTGTTCTTTGTCAGGTGGAGAGGACTGTCAGCACTGACAGGTGACACAGGGCTGTGCACAGACCAGCCAGGAGAGTTGAATCCTGTCATCCTACACAGCCAACAGTCTCTTTGTTTAACGTTTTCCTATCGCACATACTGATTTCTTTGTACCCTTCAAGGCACAGGAATCATCTTTACCAATCCCTTCACTCACTATATAGCCATGTTTCTCATCACTGTCAAAAACCATGCTGCGGTTGGACTGTGCAGAAGCTGCCTTGTGCAGGGACGTGTGAGGTATCTTTCCACTGTCTACAGGGGCAAGATGTGCTTCCTTAGAAGAGCCAGCTTTCTGCACTGTACGTGGCAGGCTGGTGCCTTCTGCCAGAGAGGGATCCAGCTTGCTGCACCAGTGACCCTTTCTGCTGTCCTGAGTAGGAACACAGCACTGCTCTGCTGAATCACATGAAGCTCAGAGGATACAGACCATCTCCCCAGGAGATGACTACAAATCATCATGAAAATAAAAGGTCCGGCAAGTGGCAAAGACAAACTGGTAGCAAAATTAGCATTATTCAAGTTCGTAAGAGAGTAGGGTAGGGATAAGCAGTACTCCAGCTCCTGAGGTTGTCTGTAGAACCAGGGAAGACCCCACATATACTTTGGGAGCGTGGTGTCCTGGAGGGTGATTCCATCTCTCAGACTCCCACCGCTTAGGCAGTCGACTCCGTGGCTTGTGCTGGTGTGAGGGACCAGAGGCAAAGGGTTGTTTTGCCTCTCATGTTGGAGCCCACCCTGCCACGCTGAGGTGTGTGGGCTAGGAAGAGGATTTGTGTTACTGACAGAGCCAGCATCCTGTACTGATGAAGTGGAAGTACCATTTGTCGTTGCAGAGAAAGCACAAAGCACCATCAGTTGAGGCTACCCATGCATATGTGCTGGCAATATTGAGGACAGGAAGCAAACATTGCACACATGACGGTGCACCTTCCACCCAAAGGCTTCAAAAAGGTTGGCAAATCCTGCACTGCTGAGATAGCCTTCCCTAATTCCTCTGCAAGACAAGAAAACCTGATAGCACCAGTCTGCAGATCACTAAAGCAAGCCTTGTGGATGCTCACCTGTAACCCACTGAAGCATGCCCCATTTAGGGCCGATGATAGATAATCCCAATGCCACCACTCAGTTCCTTTGTCATCATTTGACCATACAGCTTCTCAAAACTTCTTTTATCTATTACTTCAAAAGTGTTTCTCTTTGCAATGTTAACTTGAGCTAGAGCACAGGTGTTGCCCTACTTTCACTGCCATCTGCACACAAAACCCTTCTGTAGCTTGGATCGCTTGGCTTAGATGGTCAAGTGGGCATACTACACTGCTGTGTAGAGTGGCTGCAGGCTACTGCCATAGACCACCTGTGGTTCTCCATGGCCTTCTCAGAATTCCAGAAAGAATAAGCAAGTTTTCCCACAGTGCTATGAAAAGCTCTTATTGTGCATTTCAGCCTACAACAGGGCTGCGATTCATGCTAGTCCTGGTATGGCATGGAAGTAAGTGCAGGGCTGATACGGACCATGCAGTGTTTCTGCTGTCATGGGTGCTAGGCTTGCTCAAGGTCAATGATATGACCATAAGCATCTCAAGTTGCCTCTGCTGGGAGGACTTTGTGAAAAACACAGCAGCCAGGAACAGGAATATCTTCATGAAGGTTTGTGTTTCATAACTGGTTTAACAAAAAAGAAAAAAAAAAAAAGAGGGAGGAAATTAAGTAAAATCATAAAAAAATAAAAACACTAAAAAAAAACCCCACAGAGAGGATTCCTTGAAACTGTAGCTCTGCAAAGCTTTTTATTTATTTAACCCAAGCCTACAAAAATACTAAACAAAATGAAGAACTTGGTCTTGGAGTTTTTAGGAGTGTCTAGGGCACTTGCCCCTCTGCCAAATGTTTGGATGAAGCACTTGAATAACATATCCATTAAAAAAAATGAGAAACCGTGTTTTACTTAGGGAGGAGGAGGAGTCAGAGCAATTAATCTGCCAGAGGCAATCCTCTTCATTACAATGAGTAAGTGTTTACTGTTCCTGAGTGGGGTAAGTGGGGTACAGGTGACGTGTACTTTACAGCAGACAAAGATGAATTATCTGGAATAGACAGCAGACATTTGAGCTTATTACGGAGGTGAGGGGTCTATTTCTTTTATCTGCAACTGTTTCTCTGCTGGGCTGTGAATAAACTGGCCAGCAATTCGATGTCATGCTCCCTAGTCCAAAGACAGATTAACTACTTTTACCCCTTACTAAGGCAGCAGCGTGTAACGTTGGATTCAGCATTGTCAGGAGGACATGGGCATGACTCAGGGTTTGCTTTTCCCCCCCTCTTTTCTTTGTTTTGATTTGTTTATGAAGTAGGTGGCCATGTTCCAATCTGCTTGCAATGAACATGCTGATAGCAAGCTAAAAATAATTTTGGGGGAGTATTTTACAGGAGTCTCTATAACAACAAAACATATAGATATATCACGGTAAACCCTCACTGAATGTGTAGAGCTGTATTACCTAGGAAGGGGCAGGCAGCAACAGAGAACTGAATGCAGCCCATGTTTTTGAAAGCACTGCTTGTTCGTAATGTAGAGGATGTACTGATGCTTCTTTCTGATTTTGATCTACAAGTTTACATATTTCTCTATTTTCATTAAACCTGCCACAGAATATCTCTCCTACACCTTACAAGTCAGTAAGGTTCAAGCTTCTAAGTCACACTGTAAGGGTTTCTTAAAGGTTGTAATGATGAAATCTGTGTCCTTGTCCTTGTCTGGACAAGACTTTTTACACCCCTTAAGATCTGGGTTGACTCTTTGGCCTAAGGAACAGGATAGAAGTCACAGAAGGATGAAGCGGGGCTCCTATCAGCTACAGATAGGGTAGTTTTGGAGGAGATGGCTGAATCCATGCTTATAATGGCAGTTTCTCTTCTTAAGATATGTATCAAGGTGCACGGTGCTTGGTGGTTTTCCTTAGAGCTGCAGATCTGTAGAGAAGTGACGTGGTGAGCCCCTTGGCTTGATTGCTTGTTTTCCAGTTTGTCTGAAAGTGGACAAGAGCGAAGGCGAAACACAGTGGCTCAGACAGCAGAGAACACAATGCTTCTTGTTATAAGACTCTGATAATTAAGCCATTAAAGATTGCTAGCGTTGGCAATACCATGTCTACAGGGAGCTAATTACTCGTACAACTGGTAAAATACCATGACAACAACAAAGAACGACGTTTTACAGACAAATAACGATGACAAGCTCCTGCCCTCCAGCATGCCGCTGGAAGGGCCAGCCTGTACCCTCTCAAGTTAGAGGGATGTCTCAAGCGAATACGAACAACCTGGAACCCTCATTTCTGCTGTGAAGGTGATGAGAAAGCATGCAGTAAACTCTAATAAAAATACACAGGCTGGAGATGTGTCAGTCGGTGAGGATACATTGCAGCTGTACGGTCTGCATGGTTAGATACTGCTTCAACAGCAGAGCAATGGGCCCAGGGGCTTGCTGATTCACTCTTTCCTGTTTTTCATTTTGCTCCCTCATAGAGATTGTGGTTTTGGTCTACAAGTCTCTCTAAGGGCATATGTTTGGTGTTCTTTTTTTTTTATTATTATTTTTCTCACCAATACCCCCGAAGGACTTCCACTTATTTCCCTTTCTGTGCAGCAATAGCAACACAGAGACTCTAATTTGTTTGCTAGAAGCATATTTTTGTGGTGAGAATGGCATGTCTTCCTCTGAGAGCTTTCAAAAGAGCCCCACCTTGCATAATTGCAGCATTTCAGCCGAGGTCTGACTGCTGAAGGATCCCTTTTTACTCAGTAACCTAATATCACTTACATCTTTCCCTACCTATAAAAGCCTTGATTTTTAATTCATGTAATTTTCCCATTGAGAACAGAGACTAGTTAAGGCATTTGCTAAAATCTATTAATGTAGTTATTTGTAGGAAAAGAATTCAAAACAAATTTCTGTGAGGCGGAAGCTTAGAGGCCTTAAGGGGACCAGCAATAAAACATTCAATTTCATTCACAGGACACCTGTCAGAATTCAGGCAGCCTTGGTTGTGGCAATTATTTATTTATTATTGAATTGTCTTTTCCCAGTTCCAGAAGGACAGAAATCAACGTTTCATTTGTCATTTCTGATTACAATCTCAATGGGCAGGCCGCTGGCTGGATAGTATGGAGACCCTGTGGTACACAGTATATATACATGGGGTGGGTTTTTTTAGTATATTTTTTTTTTCCCCAGGGAAACACAGGACATGAGAAATGCCTCGCTGGGTCAGATCAATGATCCACCTAGCCCACTGCCCAGTCTCTGGCAATGGGCAGAAGAACCTGTTCAGGGAGAGTTGTGAGCCTGGCTGCTTTCTGTAGCTCCCTCCCTTTTGTACTTCCCCAGCAATCACAGCTATTTCATTTGGGGTGCTAGAGGGTATATACCTGTGTATACTTTTTGGTGTCCGTGTATGAACCTGTTGATCATGGATTTGTTTCATGCCTTTTTGAACCTGCTGACGCTTTCTTACTCAACACTGTCCTGGGGCAAGAAAGTCCAGAAGTTCACCACCCTCAGTGTGAAGATGGACTTTTTAAAATCTGTTCCAAACAGATCTCTTCCTAGATTCATTGAGTGCTCTCACCCTCAGCGTCTTTTATTGTGGGATTTTGTGAACAGCTCCATATTCATTCTACTGTCTCCGTGGTTTTATAACCCTTGATTGTATTCAGTCTTGGTCCTCTCTCCTGACGGGAATACTAGCCTTTTTAGTCTCTTTTTATAAGGCGGCTTCTCCATCCTCTCAGCTGTTTTAGTTGTCCTTCTCTAACCCTGCTAGATCCTTTCTGAGGTGTGGAGACCTGAGCTGCACACATGGCTGTTGTGGGTGTACCAGGGTATTAAATAGCAGTAAAACAGTGCCTTCGGCTTTGATCTCAGTCCTCGTCCTGATGAGACAGAAGTGTCTTCACAGTGTATGGTGGATGTCTGTTCTGCTATATATGCACCAGGACTAGTAGCACAAAACTGCAGCCATTTCCCTATCAAAACAGCACAAAACTCCCTGAAAAAAATCTGTCAGGGGATATATGGATGCTACTGAAGACTGAATTAACCATTTATCCTGGTGGCTGCTGTTTTTCAAATGAAGTAAAGGGGGAGAAAAAAAAAAAAAGCTTTTAAACCTGCCTGAAACTCTTTCATAGAGCCACGCATTTATTTTTTCAGCATTGTGGAAAAATAACACTCACCAGGAAAGGCCCAAACTCTGAATGGATGCAAAATTGCTAGGCACAGTTTGAAATAAGGAATTTTTAAGTCTCTGAGACCTGGACTTCAGCCACCTTCCTGCAGCTCTCCCTCCTTTTCCTTGCCACTCCAGGCAGCATGAGGGATCCAGAGAAAGAAAGAAGAGGTGGTGACTGAGGCCCTAACTATGGGCTCCTATTTGTGGTCACCAGCTGGGAATCTGCTTCAAATTAATACCAACTTGTTGTGCCTCTTAAAATCATCCTCCAAAAAGGTAGCAGCCAGAAGCGGATCTCGTGGCAATCCTGCTCCACTGAAAACCTGGCTTGTGAGCCTCAGGAGGAGGAGAAGGGTTCAAAATTCTGAGACAGAAAGTTATTGCAGAAACCACACGATTTTCCTGGCCCTCTCTGGTGGATTTTTCCAGCAGAAAAAAGGATGCCTTGGCCTAGAAGCAGTGACTTGAGGTTCTGTACGCCTGGCAAAGAGATCTCTGCACCAGGCTTCCTGCGAAACCCACCAGAGGAGAAGCTGATGCGTTCCACACGGGCACACAGAGGGAAGGCTTGGGAGGACAGAAACATGGCCAACTGCTACAAGAAACATGCGGGCCGGAGGCGCATGCAGGGCCCATTCAGGATTGAATTTCAACCATGTCGCTACTAAACTTCCTGTAACCCAGCAGCTGCGTGGCTGAACCTGCAGGAACTCATTTTTCTCTGGTCTCTCCCCAATGCAGACACCCCCCACCACCATCTCCTCTGCCCTCCAGCAGCAATGAGCTCCCAAGGACCCCCCGGCTCGGGCTGACAGGGCATGGGCAGCCCAGAGTGCGAGATGCTACTCATGATTTTGAAGTCACAGGGAGGAGGATGCTTGGCTGAGGGTGTCCAAGGGTGCCATGTGTTTGCTGCTCCGCTGTCTCTCTCTCGCAGCAGTGAGGAGCAGGGCTGGCTCAGTCTGTGAAGGCACCTGAAGGTGAGAGAGCGTGGTGCCTGCTCCTCATTCCTCTGCACTACTTAAGAGGACAGAGTGGGAGCAAGTGGCAGCAAGAAAGGCCTTTTGCCTCACAGGCCCACGGTCTGTAAGACTGGAGGGGTGGTTGCATTTTGCACCCATGCACAAAACCCCCTGGAGAGGACACAGCTGTGGGAAGGGCTACCTAGAGGAATCAGAGTCCTGGCTGTCTGCAGTTACTCCCTGCAAAGCCTTGCTTTGCCCTGCCTGGGCCCTTTTACCCTGCTCCTTCTCACTAACGCTCCCAACCCTCCTTCCTCTGCTCAATCCCACCTCCATCCTGTGGGAACTCTGTCATTCACAACCAGGGCTGCCTCTGGAGCCACAGTTTCAAGGTTATTGGCTGCTTTATGTGTCAAACACCCTGGCTGAATTGTCCTTTCCTGATGCTGACAGCTCCAACCAAATTGGGTGGTGGGAATTCTTCAAAAATTCTCGTCCTGGCTAAAGTCCCCCAGAGAAAATGAAAAATCTACCACTCCAAGGATTCTAGCAAATACTGCGAGCTTCAGGCTCGTGTCTCTGTGAGTGCCCCATGTCAGTAGCTGGGTGCAGTGCACGTAGGCACTCCTGTCCTGCTTTTTGTCTAACTACGGTGCTAATCTGAGTGCTCCTCGCTTTGCAACCTCCTTACGTATGTATGGATTAGTTACTACAAGCCAGGTTTTACATCCCAGGTGTGTATAAGGCTTCTGTCTTGTTTACTGCAAGTAAAATTGGGATGTACTTGGAATTTGCAAGTGTTGAAATGGCCTTTCTCCACATAAAGGATGGATGGATGGATGGATGGATGGATGGATGGATGGATGGATGGATGGATGGAGCTCCCACTGGATTAGTCTTTGCATGGCAATCTGCTTAGAGACTGGTGAACTTGATGCTCCATACGTTAGTCATTCACAGTGAGAGTGCATACTAACATCATGAAACCCCTCTGGCTTTGGAAGGTGACCTTCATGCTACACAAAGAAAATAGGTATTGTTTGAGGTTTTTTTAAGTTCTGCAGAGTTACATGTGTCTCAAAGCTTCTCCTATTTGACTTTCCTGATAGGCCCCCATTGCTAATAAAGGACTGGATATAGTTATTGGAGCAAGGGTGGTTTTTGTCGAGCTCTTTGTTTTTCTGTTGGCCAGGAAGAATCAGCACTGGCTATTTAAGCCTTTATGTTCAATAGCTATACTGTGTTTCCATATACACAGCTGTCTCTTGGTGCATTTCTGTCTCTTGATGGTTGGCTGGCCAAGGGCATTCCCACATTTGCCTTAGACCTTTACAAGCACATGTAAATATACTTTAGAGCAATCATCCTCTCCTCCTGTCTCCTTTCTGTAATTGACCAAAGTGAATGATGCAAGCTTGCAATATCACTTTATGAGATGCATATGAGCCTTGCACTGTGCATGAGGATGTGAGAACCAGGGTTAGCAGCTTTGAAATTTGCAGACAGCTGAAGGAAGACAGCCATATGAAAAAGAAATCATATGAAAGAACATATAATGCAGGAAAAGGCAACCAGTAATGTTGGAGCTAAAGACTGGAAATTAACTTTCCAGAAAAAACAGTGGAGAGAATCAAACAGAAATTGAACTCAGACCTCAAGTTTTCGTATTTAAAATAAACTCTTCATCAGTTCCAAGATTTTTCACCCAGCACTTAATCAAAAGAAGAGCCTTTTTGCATCCCCTCTTTTCCTATTCAAATTGAACACTGCATCTTGACCACAAACTATTACTGTCACACTGATTTACCTTTCTGGCACAGGTTATGGCCTTTGCATCCATTTCCAGCTCACTGGGTGGTTAGTTTAGCCTTCTGGCATTTAGGGGAAAAGTCCAGTGAATGTAAGTTTCAGCAGTAGCAAATCCAAACATTCTAAAACAAGAAGACAAAAAAATGAGAGATTGAAAAAGGAGGGGAAATATCTGCATTTAATTTCTGCATATGAGCCTTTAGAATTCGTGTTACCTAGTCTATCCTCACAAGTCTGAGGGCAAAGAATGCAGATTTTACATTCAACCTAACTAAAACCATTCCAGAGGTCACTTTAAAATGACAATGCAAAACAAAACAACAGTGGTTCTTTTCTCTCTGATCCTCAACTTCCTTTCCAAGGTCTACAGCAGCTTTACCCGTTGCTTGTAGATGCCCATAACTATTTCATCACCCAGTAACTACAAAGAGTAGAGCATATGCCACGTGGGATCACTAGCTAGGCACTTCAAACAGCACATAATTCTTTTCTGGTGACAACCTTTAGCACTGAAGTCCTGAGATGAACAACTGGCGAGCAACCTTCCCACAGCTGAGCCACAGTGATGTGAAAATGATCCAGTAATCTCAATGGCCATGATTTTGCAGGTGACTAAGCAAACAGGAGAAGATAAAGCCTCCCCATAAGCCCTGGATGGTTGGAGATCTGGTGAGAGACGTTGCCCCAGCTGCTTGTGGCTGGTTGGCTGTAGCGAGGGCAGCAATAATTGCTGTGGCTGAGGCTGGGAGCTGGGATCAGCTCACCTTGGAGCCCCCAGGAGCCCATGTGTCACACGCATGCAGCCGGTGGGCCCTGGGGCCAACAAGGCTGCAAAAATGCTGGACTTTTGGGCCTAGGCTTAGGGAGTGAGCATATTGATTGCTGTAGTCTGCAAGTGCATAATTGCACTCCAGTGGCCCGTGGACAGTGGTAGAGCCAGGAGTGTGCAGATGTGATTACAGATATTGCCTACATGGGCAGAGTTCACAAGCAGTTCTGCTTCCTCGTGTTCTCGGTGGGTCCTGTGTGCCATAAGGACAATAAAAAGGAGCCAAGTACTGAGCTGTTGTATTCTCACTAATGCAAACGCAGGAGTCAAAAATACCCCAACCTGTTCCATCATTGTCCCTTTGCTCAGTCTTATAAATGATCAGAAACACCTAATTTGCTTCCAGAGGCTTCCCAGAGCTCTGCTGGACCTTGCAGTCCATCTTTCTCTAGCTTGTTACTTTTCACTACAGCTTGCTTTGTCCTTCCCTAGCTTTACCTTTGTCATCAACTATTCTCACATTATCTACATTTTGAAATAGTGAATCTTATCTGCTCTCAAAATCTCCTTCATATGGGCAGAGTCCTGATGACAAAGCGAAGTATCTTACTCATTCCCATAATCATGAAAAGCCATGGAGGGAACTAAGAAAAGTAGGGAGGTTGCTTGCTGAGGGTGTTGTGGGCTGCTGCAGCATTTGGGTGTTGTCTGTGATTTTGAAAGATGTAATATACACAATAAGCAAAGAACAAGCAATAGGAAGGAATGATGTAGTTTTTTGTAGACAGTTAAAAATAGTCTGCAGAATTAATTACTTCAAATGGTTAGGCAAGCTGTCACAATTTAACATCTGTGGATTTTATTTTTTTTTTTTTTGCCTGCGTCTTAGCAGAGATAGCGGTGATTGGCCGGGCTCACCACTGCCATGTGCATGTCAACTAAATGCAGAACAGTTGTTAGCTCTAGATATTTGCTGAGGATAGGCTTTCTGAGCCATAGCAAAATGATGCTGCCACACATGTAGTATGGATGAGAGAGATGAGCGTTGAAAGGATAGGACATCATGCTCGTATATACATATCCAGGGACTTGCCAATGACTTGTTTTTTTAACTTGTCAACTTAAGTCACTAGTCTTTTGCTCCTTTTGGTAAAGAGCTTTGGGATCTCTGCTCCCTAACCACAAAGTGCATTGTTACGAAACTGTTCCCTTGATTGCCCTTTCCACAGGCAGACGTTGGCCTTTTTCCAAAGGCATATTGTATTTGCATTGATCACACTGCTGACTATATGACCTTGTCATTAGGAAACATGAAACATAAAATATGAGTTACTTGTACTCCTTCTTCTAGTATTATTCATTGTTCTATTTTCTGATCTTGGAAAGAGATTGCAAAGCCAGCAGGAGGTCTGTCTGAGACCCGCTGACACCATGGAATTCGTGGTACTTTAATTATCCAAATGATCTAAACAAAAGAAGTTAACAACGGAGTAGTGTATGATCGATCGTTAGCTGTAAACTGCAGAAATGAATTTGGCAGCTGGAATGGTTACATGAAACTCTGGAGGTTGCTCCTCTAACACCCTGACTAGGGCGTCAGGCTGGATGTGCTGGATGTAAATGAATCTGGAAACATTTGCAGAAGGTTGCTTCTGTGCTCAAAAGCATCTTTGTTGCTCTGTTGGTAATTCCCAGCAAAATGCCGATAGACGTTAGGCTAGATAGACCTGTTGGTAACAGAACATCAGTGACAATACAGGAGAGCTGTGTGAGATCATGGTCCCTGCATCCCTCTTTCCCTGATCCCCTCGAGTGTTTACAGTTTAGTACTCACTTAACATGCACACTGATGCATCAAGCCCAGCCAGTCTGCACATTCAAAAAGTGCAGAGGGCAGTGCTTTCTCCCATAGCACATTAGCTTGTGTCTCTGAGTTCTGGTTTGCCATGGATGCTAGAAGAATATGCATATTTAAAAAAAAAAAAAATCTACAAAAGCAAACACAAAAAAACAACCCTCAAACCCCCCAAAAAACCCCCAAAAAACTTCTTGGCTGTATTTGTGGTAGAAAGGTCTGTCAAGTTCAATGGATGCAGGTAGACCAAAGCCTGAAGAAGTTCTTAAACTGCAGTTCGCTAGAGAGTATCCTGGGGACAGAACAACCCTGTGCTTGCCCTTCTCTGAGCATCCCTTACTGGCCGTGAGAGATTGACCTTTCCTGGCACCCTGTCTGGCCACCTTCACCTTCTTAGGTCTTTATCTTGGAGGTGGAAGGAAGGCTTGGGTCACAAGGACACTTTTTCTCCTTTCACCTCGCTACCAGACTGCTCTTAGGAGCCAAGTCAGGGAGTGTTAGCAAACACTCTCTGTCAGGAAACATAAAAACAATTGTAGCTATGTTGTTTGCTGTTTTTAGCAAAGTGATCTTCTTTTCTTCCTTGAAACTGTAAGTGTTTAAGGGAAGCCACACAGAGCTAGTTACTTGAGTGCCTGCAGTCATTTTCCTCACACTCAGAGTATGCAAAGCATCCTACCAAAAATCACAGAAAACCGCCGTAATGCAGAACTTGCAACAACACCCTGTGACAGGAGTTGATCTCAGGACTTATTTGTTGTATTTTTAGCATGTAAAAATATGTTTGTCAAAGTTTGCCGTGCTGCCAGTACATGTGACTTTTAATTCATCTCGCAATACTGAGTACTTTCGTTAGCCAGAATTGCTACAATTGGCTTCTTAGGAGAATCTCCATTTTCTGAAAATAGAAACTAATGGGTGGTCATGAAAACTGAATCAGAGGAGGAGATGGGGAAGAGGAATCTGAAGCTGACTTGGCAAAGATAGCATGTATTAGGAGCTAGGAAGACAGAGCTTACAACAAGCCAAGATTCAGAGGCAGAGTTCACATTGTTTGGGAGAGGCAACTAAGAAACCAGCTGAGATGACTAAAAAAATTGTCCAAGGTGCCCTAGATGGGAAACTGGGTGTTAGCCAGAACATGGGGGTGAAGCTGACAACAGAAGCACACTTAAAGTCAGAGGGAAATCTGGGCAAGGAGATGAAGATGGAGAAGAGGGAGAGCATGGACAGTTTGGAAAGAAGTGGCAGAGGAGAAAAGAACTGGGTGAAGAATCTTTTCCTGTAAACTATTACCTTCCCCTACAAAAGCCAAGATTTCTGTACCTTCCCATTGTTCCCCATCACAAGGGTGAGGGATTGTTATTGCAGTCGGTTATTTCTGTGGTCCAAGTAACTGTGTAGGGGACCTAAGTGTCTGAGCTGATGTGTACCAGCTTGATGTTACAAGATGGAATTTCTGCTTTTATAATCTAGATAACTATATATTGCACCCTCTCTGTCCTCACTGAAAAGATTTCAAAGTCAGGTCTTCGTGAGTTGGAAACCCCAGGGTTAAGATTGCCTGTATGCCTGTGTTAAAAGATCCCTGTTAATTTTAACGATCACATCGCACTCCACAGGACCCTTGCCTCGCCCAGCACACAAGATGGATGGTGCTCACTTAATGAGCAGCTGCTCAGTATTCTTTCCCTGCGTTGTTCTTGAGTGTGTCTCCATGCCTTATTGACTGCACGCTATCTGCATTGAAGGCAATTACTTTCCTCACGAGTTTTTCTGTGCTGCCTATCGCTATAGTAACTGTGTGCCTCACAAATACCAACTCATCCATCCTCCCTCTTCCCTCTGAGGTGGCAGGGCACTACCTGTGTTTCATGAGTGCGGAGCCACATTTTGTGAATGCAGAGCGGAGGGATGGAGAGCAGAAGCTGAAGAGAAGGCACAGATTTCAAGTGTCCATCTCTAGAGTGGGACTTCATGACTCACAGCACGAGGCTCCAGCTTGTGTTGCCTTTAGTTCTTCAGTACCTCCTGCACTTTCAAAGCATCAGTCAGGCACCTGGAACAATAATGAACACGTCACTACTGACCATCTCTGAAAAATTTGAGTGACTTAACTAATGTCACATACAAAATCTCTGTCACAGATTGGGACGGTACCTATTTGTGCAGCTTGATGTTCATCTGCCTTTAACTGTGACACCAGCCAGTCCCTCATCCCATCCATCAGGTACCATATGTTCTAAGTGCATTGCCATGGATTACAGGGGCAAGGAAAGCATCAGCTAATACAGTAGTATAGTGAACTAGCATCTTGCCAAACAAACGTTGCAAACACTACAAAACAGGCCAGTTAGGTATGTATTAGCAATCTGATTACTCTGCTTGCTTGCACATTTTTCTCTTCTCCATTATGCATTTTAATTCATTCTGTATTACACCCACGGGGTCAGAACTGTCATTTTCTGTATTTGCAAAGCACCCTGCATATCCTCAAAATTATTTCAACAGCCTGTGAGATAGGTAAATACCACCATTTTAGATGAGGGGAAAATTAAATTATGGGCCCTAATTTAAAAAAAAAAAAAAAAAGTTATAATGATTGCACATTTCTTATTTGTACAAGAAAAGAGACCACCTGTGAGCACACAGTCCTGCTCCTGTGACAGGCTGGACACACAGCTGAACACAGGAATGGGCTTTTTGGCCACTGATGTGCAGAAGGTGTAAATAATTTAGCACATACTTATTTTGGAGACTATAGAAATACATGATTCACTCAAAGTAATATAGAAAGTCAATCAAACTTGTCATCTAATCAGTATAACAAAGGAAAAATATGTTTCCCTAAAATAGCAAGCAAATAAGTCATGTGAGAGATAATACTTTAAATTTTGCTGAGAGTCTGTAAGTTCCAATAAGCACCAATCTTTCTCACTTAATTAGCCTCCTTAGGGAGCTACATTGCAGGTGTTTTCCATTATTTTCAGCAGAAGTTTAGCAATTTCTCTTCACATTGCCTTTTCTCAGGACAAACCTCTGCTTTCCAGCTGCGGATAGTTTTGTTTCTAAATTGTTACTCTCTCTCCGAGATCATTGGAGTGAAAAGCACTTTCTCTTCCCTGCTCCTTCTTGTGTATCTTTCTGTAGAAGAAAAAGCAAATGTAGGCTGGGGAAACAGTGCCGCTGCCTGAAATCTCATCTATCTGGATGCTTACTACAGGACAAATCAATGAAGGAAAGGATCCTTTTTTATCATTAGTAATAGCACAGTCCCAGCCAGATGCAAGGGAAAAATAAGAGCCTCCCATAGAAGGCTTGACCGACCCTCTGAAAGATTATATTAAGCTGTTTTCAAGGGCTTATGTCTTATTTTAGCAAGTCACACACTCACATGCCCAGCTGCCCCCCACTCACAATGCAGGTGGGTCAGATTACTCCCTGTGCCAAAACGGGAGTGACCTATTGGCTATAGAAAATATTTGGGAATGTAGTTATGCAGAGCAGTCAGTCATGGGCTTTCTGTGGAGTGGTTCTTCAGTTCGTGGAGCACTCGGACTCTTTGCATCTTTGCCCTTCCAGTGGGTATCAGACGCCCATTTTTTGCATCCATTCCTTTCCTCCCAGGATATTTGGGATTCGAAAACTCACAGCAACATTTTTTGTAAGAAATGAGTTGTAAGAAAAAGTTAAAGAGTGAGTTATAAGAAATGGGTGCTTTTTCATTGACTTAGTTTAGAAATTAAGTGCCTCTGAAAATGCTACCCCATGCCCTGTGTTTCTAGGCGTGTTGAATAAGTGACCTCTAGAGACTATGGGGCCTGAAACTGCAAAAATATTCATGGTAAATTCGAAATATGAACATAATCCCAGTTCTGTAGCTCGGGAGAGTCTCTGAGATCCTTCCCAAGGCAGGTGAAACTGATGGGAGGCACAGAGGACTATGGAAGTGGGTGAGTGTGAAACAGATAAAGTAACTGCAGACTTGTAGTTAACAGTATTAATTTTCCTTCCTGGCAAGGACAACGGCAGAAGTCCTGTTTAGTAAACTCCCCTGGGATCTGTGGCAGGAGGAGGCTTGAAGTGGGGCTTAGCAACTTTATCTGCAGGCACTCCTCAGTATTTTACCACACTGACATTCTGCAAGGGGGGATTTGGGAACGTGACCAGCCGCCTAACTCTGGCCTCAGTAGTGATTTCCTAGCTGGAAAACTCTCCTAGCCCATTGACTGATTAGGTCATTTTAATTTACAGAAACGTTAGGCCCCGATTTTTAAATCTGGCATTGAAATGCTGCCACTGAAATGTTCTTGCCTCCACCTCCAAGTTTGCTTCTGCCAATGTTAGGAGTGACATAAATCAGCAGATCTCTGACTAGCTGCCTCTTAGCAGTTGCTTTAATATCTGTGTACTGGCGTGTGGGAGCAGGCAAGAGAAGACGTGTGCCTGGGACGTGAGCAGAAATGTGTCCTTTTCTGTTTGTCCCCTGAGGTGGGCAGAGGCATGGCTTGTACCTTGGCTGCAGGATGCCCATGTCCCCTTCCCAGGCAGGGACACACGGGCAGATGGCACCTTGCCCCAGGGCAGGGAAACTCAATGGAGCCCAGCAGAGGTAGCCCATAAAAGAGCCTCCTCTTTAGCATGTACTGCTATATGTTGTCTCTCTCCTATGGTGCTGTGATGGCTGAGAGCTGCTAAGGCCAGAAGGAAACGTTGTGAGTAGCTTACATCCACTTTTTTGAAATCGTGATGCAATGGAAGAAATGGTATCTACGGCTTCATACTTATCCTTCTTCGCCTGCCCAGAAAGACACTTTGCAGCCTCTACCCCACCCTAAAGAGAAAGACACAGATCTAAAGATACAAATTCAACTGGTAAGTACTTGGTAGCTACTTTGCACAGCGTATGCACGAACACTGTGTGGAGGGAAGGAAGTGGAGAAGCTGCCAGCAGGAGCTTTTCGTTGGGTACAGCCATTCACAGGAGCTCATCCCAGCTGGGACCCTGCCCAGCAGTGATTTGTAGCTCTCCTGTCTCCCTCAGGAAGCCAGAGAATCCCTGATGGAATTGGGAATTAAACTCTGATCTTAACTCCTTAGCTTTTCTGGTCTTATTCTGAGTCTTAGTTTTGTCACTTGCATTTTCATGCACACTGTTACAATACATATATTGCTAAAACCCCTTTTGGATGCAACAGATCTCTTAAAGAGCATGTAGACAATGTTCAGGAAATTTCCATATGGTATTTTCTAGGTCATCTTATGATATTGATAAGTACAGTGGGGAAAAAAACCTCTTTGTACGTTATGTAAGTAACTTAAAGAATGAATACACTATAAGAAGTCTATGTGTATTCACACGCGTATAAATTTAGACATGTGCTCATATGTACACATGTTAAATGTATTAAGGTAATTAGTAACAGAGAGGCAAGATTCACTTTATTTTCCAAGATCTGTTTTATGGGATTTACTTAGGGCTGCAGCAGCAGCCCTTCTACAGCAGCTAGCTTCCAGTGCAGCCAAGTGAGTCATTTCCACCTACACTAACACATGTCAAAATGGTTCCTACTGTGTGTCTACCTATTAGAAATAAACAGAAAATAATTATATTAGTCTCAACTTCGGCAGCTTCTTTTACCCGAGGGTCTTGTGCAGTGTAGAAACGTAGGTTTCCCAGCCCTCCTATGGTGGTAGGGTGTATTATATATGTTAGGCCACACTATATATATTTTTAGGTGGGGAAACCGAGGCAAAAATTAGTTCATTTGTCTAATGCCACATAGCAACTCTGCAAAAAGAGGAAAACTAGACACTGCCTGCTCCCATAGCTATGCTGCCTACCCACTGGACAACATGGCTATTAAATCCCAGAAATACTATTTTTTTTGCTTTATTTCCAGCTGGAAGTGATGGAGGATTTTTCCTTTCTGTTGCTTAGCTACCCCCTGACCTTTGGATAGTCTTTCTCATTGGCTGGGTGAATGCATTTCCCTCCTCCAGCTGCCTGGATGCGGACGTGTTTCAGACCTCCCCCTCCAGCAGGATTTCATCAGCTGCCCTGCCTCGACCATGTGTTTGTCTTCCCATCTTGCTGAAAGAAATTTTGTTATCTTTCCTCTGGCATATATCAAATGATGCTAGAAAAAAACGCAGAAAAAGCCTTCAAGACTGATGTATATTTTATTGATTCATTGAATTACCTAACAACTCAATGTTAATTAAAGCTAACCCACTAATTACTGTAATTCTGCTTCTCTGGACTTTTCCACAACCTGCAGATCAGTGGGATTTCCTGTTCAAAACAGCAAATACTAGAACAGTTAACACTCTGAACAAACAGGGACGTGAACTTGGCAACACGAACGTGCATCCATTTGACAAATGACCTCATTGCTACTAAAAACATCTTGCTAACAAAAACTTGCATGAGAAGTCTACTTGATATAAGAGGCTTTAAATCTTTAATTAAGACACTTGGCAGTGAAACTTTTGGTCTAATGGTATAGCGTCATTTCATACTGTTACTTTGAGGATGTGAGTTCTAAACCTATTCTATGTTTTGACTCCTGAAACAAAGGCAGCTAGAATAACCAAGAGATGATGTGGTGGAGGGTTTATCCTATCAACTTTTACTGGTCCCATTAAATAGAATAAAAGTGTGTTCATTTTTGTCTGGAAATAGTTTGGTGAAGCATATTATTGCTTCTCCAATATTTTGGAAAAGCATTGACTGGAACAGAAGATCCAAAAGAAAGAGAAGAAACAGACCTTGTCAGGGTATTCTGTAACTTTTCTTGAAGCATTTAATCCTGGAGGATAAGATCAAATGGACTGCATAAAATCTAGAGCCCTGCGTCAGTCATCGGGGTCCTACATACTGTGCAAAGGACAGAGTTAAATCTCCTTTTTAATGGGACCTGAACAAACCATAGCATGGAGCTTCCTTTGTTCAGCCTATGATGAACCAGCCACAAAGCATTGAGAATAGGTGAGCCTTAAATCCAGCTCCTTGGTAGTCTATGAGGAGGCTTATTCAGCTTTTTGGGATGGACTATCTACAGCCTCTTCTCTGAAAGGGCTGAGGAGAGAACACCCTTTTCCAAACTGCCAAAAGGTGAGGTGTGATATCTCTTTTTCCCCATCAGCACACATTGCTGTGGGGAGGACCTGCCCAGAATACTGGGCACCTGGGTTCAATTCTCACCCCAGTCAGAAGAGCTTAGAACTGTCTCTGACCTCTTGGGAATGTGTCCTTGCTACCAGGGTATTCAGTATTTATCAGAAATAGCTCACATGTGAGTGACAGAGCTTAATTCACAGGAATCTGTACAAACAGACAAGATCTTCTGATGGAAGGTACTGCAGAACTGCAAATTATTATATTTAATCATAGAGCTCTTGAGACTCTGCCCTTTGAAGCCTAGAGGCATTCATTAGCAATGTCCTCGTGTAATGCTGAGCTCTTAGTAGAACATAATGAAGATATCCTCTGGATGAGGGGAAAAAAGAAACACCGCATTTCCTCCCATGGGAGAGAGCATGAGAACTAAATGTGCAATTCTAACAGATACTTTCCTTCAGGAGAGATGAGCTTGTGTATTTCTTCCAGTATCAAAATGAATTTACCAGAAATTTTAAGACAACCTTGTGCTCCTGCTGATGAGGCTCTCCGGATGTTTTCCTCTTCGTAAGAAAGTGCATCCTGTCTCCCTAATGGACCACGCCAAAATCCCACCTACAAGCATCCCTAAACACCAGGGAAGTTTAGGTCAGATTTAAATTCAGCCTCATGTATTAGCATCCATCCCACGGTGGGAATGTGATGCTGGAAAGCTCTCTTCACGAGAATGTGCTTCCCAGCTTTGAACCTGGGGTCCCCTACGACCCCACATGCTTGCCAACCTGTCTGGTGAGAAAAAGGGGATCGTTGTTACAGCAGAATCTTATAGCTGTGGTGCACCTGGGGACAAAGAAGGGACCCACAAGCGCAGGCTGTGCTCTAACCTACTCGGACCAGAAGCCAAGCAGATGGACAGGGAGCTGGAAGCAATCAGCAGTGCAGGAGTGAGAACTAGTCCCACTTTTCTGGGTGTACAATTGAAAAAGGTGGATTTGAAACCAATTTGCTGCAAAGAGCCAAGTGATTAAAGCAAGGGTATACCTCAAGCGCAGTTGGAAGCGCAGGCACAGCAGAGGCAAACACAGCAAGTGCTGGTAGCAGAGTAGCTGTAACAGCATGGACTTGAGCTGCTGACATAAACCTGCAAGTGATTTTCCTTTTGCTTAATATTCATCACCCACCCACTCATCCAAACAAAAGAAAAAGGCCGGAAAAGACTGTCAATTGCAGCACGTTTGCAAATTCTCTTCTTATCACCCATCTTTACTTCTGTAAACAATTTCTGTGCATTATTAACATTAAAATACTGTACACATGGAAAAATCATAACTAAAAAGTACTAGTCAGGGAACTGGTCCCAAGGACGTGTAAATATCAAAAACTCTTTGAAGTTTTAGGATCAACTGGTTAAAAAATCACTGGAGCCAGATACGAGGTTTCTCCTGGAAGGAAAAGAGCTAGCAGTAGGCCAACGAGGGAGACTTTGTGCAATTTTTGACCTTGAGGGGGTTCTGGAAAGCAGTGTATTTACTTAGGATTATTTGAGGGGCTTGGCAAATTGAACAGTCAGGGTCTTAGTCATCTCTGCGTGGGAAGGGTGCACGCTCTCTGTGTAGCAGCCTTGGAAGGAAAAGCCTGCCTGTCTGCGGAGCCATGGGGCTGCGAGCTGGTTCAAGATGGAGGCACCGCTCATTCTGGTCCAGATTCACATTTTACTTCTCTCTCTCCACTCTTCCATTTCTTTGTGACCTTCAATAGATCATCCAGTCTGGAAGTACACGTTTTTCTCTTTTCATTTGGAAGCTGTTACCCTAGAGCGCCCTGCTTTTCAGCAGCGAGCTACATAAACCGGTGTGTGTGAGTGTTACAGATGATTAAAAAGTTCAGGAGATTATTAATAGAGTTGGGGGATGCCTGTAGGCACATTGTCTAAACAGATAGATGAACTGGCAGTATCTTTAGTCCATCTCTCTAGGCGGAGATTTAGTGAGCCGAGTGAGGGCTGGTAGCCGCGGAGCCGCCGGCAGCGTGGTGACAGCAGGTCTGCCAGCCCCCGGCACGGCTCGCTGCAGTTCCTCCTCCACCCCAGAGCTTCTGACACCCTGCTTTAAATCTCAGGGATATATCGGTTTGCCAAAGTGCAGGGAAATCATTTCAATGGCATTACAGTGCACACGCAATTGCGTGCACAACTCAAACCCTAGCTTGCCTGGCATTTTCTTTCACACTTCTCTGCAAGGATTTTTTTTTTTTTTCCCCTGAGTTGACAGCACAAAAGACATCCCTTTATTATTTTTTATTCCTTAGATTGCAATACTTTGGCTATGTAATTCGTAATATGGAGAGGGCGTGTGTTTATTAATCCCACTTTATACCTCTCCTGCACCTGCTGGAATACACCTTTCCAGAAGGCAAAGAAGGAAGGGGGTCTCTGCCTCTCTTCACTGGATGTTTTTCCTTCTTTCCTTTTTCTTTTTAAAGTTGGTAAAAGCAAAGTACTGGCTCCTGTGATGCCTCTGACACGGGATGATTTATCACAGTTGTGTAAGGATTAGCTGAATGGGTGGGATTGGGTGTCACAAACGGGATGTGAAAGTCTGGGTTCCCGGCTGTAAGCTTGGCAGGGTTAACTCGCTCGGCCCTTTGTTCTTGCTAGACAAATAAAATGAGTTTGTTCTGAGTGGGTGGTAGAAGGGTGTATTTTGGATGAAATCTCAAACATGAGGTTGTATGTGAATGTTTAAATACTCTCTGGCATGTTGTGTGAGAGGAGGGATGGGCGAGGGGAGGAGCGGAGCTCTGCGGCTGCAGGAAGCTGTCTAGCCCTGCTGCTGGAAACAGCTCTGGAGACAGCCCACCAGGCAAATATTTGACTGCTGAGAAACCCAGGGCAGGGTGTTATGTCCTTGTACAGAGAAAACAGAGTTGATTCTTTCCGTGGGCTCCATCCTGTCTTTCTCTACGTGAGAAGGGAGATTAGGGAGAAGACGCCTGAAATTTTCCGTGCTTTACAGCCCACCCACAGCAAGGCCAGCTGGGCCTGGGATTAAACATCCCGATGGTGGAGAGGTGGTAGCTCAGCCCTCTCCCTGGCTCAGGAGGGCTCCTTCAGCTTCCTGCTCAGCCTGCTTTCCTGCTGGCATGCAGCAACAGGGACTGGGGATCCTGTGTTCTGCTCCTTCCTGGACCAGACCCAAGGAAGGTGGCTGTGTGTACTGCCCTCAGGGCCCCGAAGCCATCCCATACAGCTGAGACATGAAGAGAGCCTCCAGGAACCTCTGCTTGACCACCACAGCTCTACCCTCCTCATGGCTCTAGGCGATGGGAACGGGATTAGGGTAATGGGAACAACAGTCTGGGAGCAAGGACCACAGCGTAGTCTGGTCAGCTCGGAAGATAGTTTCTGTGTAGCAAAAATTATTTTGAAAATGGGAGCGAGGAGAAATGCGATAAAAATAGTATTAACGATGAGCAGATCCTCCGGCAGTGCAAGAAGGGGTGGGGGCAGGGGAACACACCCACAGAAGGAAGAAAATCCAACTCCGAGAACTGAAGAGGACAGACTATAAAAGCAATGTAATCAATATCTAATAATCAAGAACAAAGAGAAACAGAGTAATGATTAACTTTTTAGTGGTATGTAATTGAAGGCTGATCCTTCAAGCGAAAGGAAGGCTGAGCAGAATTCAACTTTCTAACCTTCATATGTGGGAACTGGAGACAGAGCTAAACCACTGATTTCTGATTTATTTTTTTTCATGATGGTTCATAAATTTAAAAAAAAAACACCTAAAAGCACCCTCTGAAATCTTATGAAATGCTTTGTAAAGGCTATGATGCTTTTACAGCCATTTTAAAGGTTCCTCTCACTCCCTGGTCCCAGGTGGGGCTCTATTTAAAGGAACGGGTGACCTCTGTAATCCCACCAAGGTCACCGAAATCTCCCCAGCCTGCTGGTGAGGAGCTGTGCCGAGCAGGCATCACGGCAGGGTTTAGGCAGGTTGTCGCTCTGTTCCTGGGGGACAGGAGTTTTGTTTCCACACTCTGCTCTCTCCTCTGAAGAAAGGGGCTTGTCTCACTCAGAGCTGGTGGTTGAGTCAAACTCAACAGAACGATCCGCGTGAGTCACTGCATCACCAAGTGAGTTACAGTCACAAGTGGTTTATCCCAATTACAAGTGAAAGAGCAAGAATTGCTTCCACTACTCTTCATCCTTAAGAGACTGCTACGTTTTATTACAAAGCACGTAGGGGCAGAAGAGATACACAGGTAAAAGAGCAGCTTAATGATCACAGCAACTTAGGGGAGGGTCTGATCTCCGAAATTCGTTACCAGATGCAGTGCTTTGCTGCTTTGTACTGTCGAGGCTTCCTCGTGGAATGGCAACAAGCACATGAAGAGCCAGGCATTTCCTGTGGCTTTTCTAAAAAGTACATCTGTATCTATTGAATCTTTGGAGTGTTAAAAAATCGATGCTAAGCCAACTTCCACAGCCTTTCCCAGCAACATCAAATTAAAGGAAGGCATGGTGCCATAATTTCCCATAGCTGTGTATACTGGGTTACAAATAGAAATCCTACTCATTATTCATAACCGACCAAGTTAGAAAATATCTGAATCTCTCACACATTTTTTAACACGTAGGTTACCTTTTTTGGCTAGTCCTTTTAAAAGTCAGGATTTTAAAGCAAGGCTGTAGTGTAAAATGAATGATGATCACTCCTCACTGTACTAGCAATTACTTCACCGGTTCCTCTCCAAATGTGTAATATACTAATATGTGAAGATTATACTCAACAGCAAAACAGACTGAATGCTGCAAGGGAAGTAATTACTTTTGAATATAATTTTGCAGACATTATGAAGTCTCTGTTAAATGAGTTTATGAATGTTATCAGAGCTGACGTAAGCACATCTGTTACCAACTTTGTCTAACTACATGCAAACTGCTTAGTGACATCCCTTTTACTGACAAATATTTAAAATCTCTGCAATTTTACAAGATAGGCTTGGTCTTGGAGGGATATCAGTATAGCAATGAACTTTTTCAATAAAAGGCAAAACTTAAAACTACTTATTTTTTTTTATTGTCCTAATAATTACTGCTCTGTGTGGAAGACAGCAGAATAAAGGGAGTCATGCCTTAATAGAAAATGTCTGGGTAGAAGAGACATAATTATAATTCTCTTGACTGGAAATCTAATTTTAATAAGGGACTTGGGTTTGGCTAAATTTCTTAGAAAAGATGGTATGCTAAGTTAATTGTTTCCCCAAAATTAAAAACCAACCGAGAGACTGTTGTTCTGTGGGAACAAAAGCACTTACACAAGAAACTCACGGAAACATGTAACAAGTTAAGGTAAGTGATCTTTTGTTTGTGTAGTCATATGAAAATGCTGGTATTTACCATTCAATTATTATGCCACAGAAGTAATGAAAAATATATGGTAACAATAAAATTAATATTTCATCCATAGCAATGTGGGTTGTTATCACCCCAAGCTTTAACAAACTAGATGGGCTCTGGCACGGTATGGCTTAATGCTCTGCCTAAAAGAGAGATCCTTCAAAGGGTTTGTAATTCATGAACAAGAGTTGCTCAGGTGAGCCTCTGAGGAAGCTTTCAGAGCGAGCAACTGGTGCAACCACTCCTCAGCTGATTGCTCCAGGAAGTGGATTAAATAATGAGGTGCCTGTGAGCCCTGACTGTTGGGCTCTTCCAGCAGCCCCTTCCAGCTTGATGGTCCTGGTTCATTTTTGCCCGCAATGCCCTGCATAACAAGGAAGGAGGTTTGTGGGGTACCTGCCCTTCCTTTGCCTTTGTGAAGGAAGGAGGCAGCTATAGCTCCTATGTTATCCTGAGTGCTTCTGGCTTGGTCTCCTGAGCACAAATTATGGTTCACACTGGTGGAGGAGGCTGCAAACCAATGGAGAGGTTGTGACTGGTAAGTTTTTTCTATGCTAGTCTGCAAATTTTAACATTTATTGCAACTAATAGCTACAGCACCTTAACCAAAACTGTAGGAACTTGTGTGTTTATTTCTGGAGGTGTGTGGATCAGCTGTTCTCTGTGTTGGCCGAGTGTTCTTATGTGTCTCCACTGTTTTATAGGAAAGCAAAACAAGTGTGTCCTGTAAAGATGTTACCTGAGCACTCTAGATTTCTGCCAAGACCATATTTACAACATTAAATTTTGTTTTAGATTACTTGCTAAGTAATCTGTACTTGCTGTGTTTTCTCTGTTTAAACAAAATATACTGAGAATAAGGACTGATTTTTCTGAGGCTCCTGGTATTCTTAAGGGCACTGCTTTTTAAAGAAATGTAGAAGAAAGGAAATCTTCAGCCAAGCAGCTGCTTAGGTGGCAGCTTTTTGTGCTGGAATCTAAAAGACTTGAATTCAGATTTCATGAGTCATCTGTAATTTGTTGCATGTTGAGCTATATCTTGCTTTCAGGCTTTGGGTTGAAATGTGAGCTTTCTAATATAAATAAGCATGCAGGGATTGGCTTTATAACTCACAGGTCTTAGACTGTCACTGGCTTTGGATTATGTCCAAGTGTGACATACTGTCAGGGACTGAATGCTTTTGATAGTGGATGGCATACCAGCACCATAATGCTAACAGGCTTCTAAATGCCCACGGTAGTAAATTTTTTACCAAAACTAAGAGGATATTCTGTCAAAATATCTACAATGGCAGCCTTAGCTCTGCACTGCACTGCCTGCAGTGACGCTACTTGGCTTCATTTTGCTCTTGCCTTTACTCTGTTCCCTCCTTCACTCTGCTCTGCAGCACTGGTGTGCTGCTATATCCACAACGTCCTCACTCCAGTAATGGAGAAAGAGGCAGGTGGACCAGAGATGCTGCATCTACCAGATCAACAGGTGTCTGTAGGTCCTTGGGGAAGGCTGTGTTGAGGAGGTAGATCCCATAAGGTGGGATGGTCTAGGAGGAGAGCCCCATCCTGCTGCAACCTTCTCCAAGGGCTTACATTCTCCCAAGCCAGCTGGAAAGTGACCATTAGGGAGAGGAAAGGGAGAAATTCCCTGCTCATGTGCCCGGCCTGTGGAAAGTTCACCGATTCTGAATGAAAGAGTTAATAGCATTGAGACAGCTAGTGGTATCCTGATACTGTGTTTTGGCATTGTTACTGGGAAAGAATCAGATATTATTGCTTGTCATTACTTCTCGGTCCCTGGCAGGCAACACTCAGCACATGACAGGAAAAAGACCAGCAATTCCAGCATGGAAAATCTCCAGGACCACTCTTTCCCATACGAGAAATAGAAATCCTAGCTCGAATGTCTGAGATTACAGCTCCAGAAAAATATCTCCAGACATTACAGAAGTCGAGAGAGCGACAGAAAGCATTCTTCTGTGTGAGACATGCTGTTTTCCATGCGGCGATGAACAGCATCTCTTCCCTTATCAAACACTGGGACATTTGGAGGCATACCCATTGATGCTGTTCATGGCGAATGAAGTGATGCTAAAGCAACAGACTTGTGCATACATTCAGCACCGGAGGTTTTTTTGGTTATTGCAGCTGCTATGGTTACCAGTCACGCGGTTTGGCCACCTTCTGTAGTGGAAGTGCAGAGTGATTATACTGTACATTGTGTGAAGAAGTCAGATAGACCTTGGGGGTGGTATGTGGTGGGTGTGAGTTTCCTACCCACTGCAGAAAGAGCTGGAATGAAAAGTTCTCTGAAAGAAACACATTTCAATGCTAATATTGCCCAAGTGTTTGTAAAGCGACTGTCTTTGACTTTTCTATTACTTTTAAGGGGAAAAAAAGAAAAAAAACAAGTAGCAAAACACATACATACAACCAACCAACTACCCTTGCAATTAATGCAAATAAATGTTGATCTTTTTATGCATTTGACGATACAATGACCTCACTGGAACTGATACTATGTATGTTGAGACAAAATAAATAGTCCCCCTAACTGACAGTATCCTCCTATATTGACTAAACACTGGAGGGAAATAATAGACATAACAGGAGGTTCTCTGTGGATCTACATAATCTTTTTTTTCTTGTATGTTCTTTCCCTTGCCAGAACCTGCTTTTTTGGTTTGGTCAGCTGTATCTCTCCAAAAGGCCTAATTACAAAGTTTTTATTATACTGAAGAGGTACTAAGCAATGTGTCCAAAGGAATTATCCGCGGATGTGTGCAGTTGCCCCCCCGCAATGAGGTGTATAAAAATCTATGCTGTAACAGCCATCCATGAGTTAAGACATAGCTACAGATAGTAGCTGTTTAGCAATAATCAGATATTCTTTTGCTGTAGTGTAGGAGACTGAACTTTTCTGAAGTCAGACCTTTGGATACTAGGGTGTGTGCTGCAGGACAAGGAGACCACAACGGTTGTGTCTTCATGTGGAAATTGTCCCTTAGAGAAAGGGTAGAGCAAATTGTTGGATTTCCTAATATTTCAGTAAGTGCATCTACAGTTTTGTGGGCCCTGGAGTTACTGCAAAAGAGCTCAGTGTCTCAGTCCACAGAATCCTTAGCTGTGATGTGACAGTGCACCATCATGAGAGATAAGCTGGCATAGTTGTCCTTCAGCCAGTCATGCAACAACTGTCCCTTTTTCCTTCACTTTTTCTCAGCCTAACTGGTCCATTGGAGTATGTAGAGTCTTCTTTATTGGTTCTTCTTGCCATAAATAAACAGCTGACTCTGCTGACAAAGGCCCACTGCTTCTCTGTGCAAGGGTACTGCTGCCATCCATCTCACTCCGGACACACATGAAAGCTCACCAAGAGACTATTTGGCACTGCCCACCAGCCCTGCAGAGGCAGGAGGTGCTGCCTTGCCAGGCACTTCTGCAAAAAGCCAGGGAGAGCTTCCACAGTGGTGTCTGGACTGACGTGGTCTCTCCTGCCTCTGTACTGCGATGCTGCCTCCCAGTCAACTCATCTGTCTCCCCACCCACTGCTGCTGCAGTAGCCAGTTTCCATTTCATTTATATGTTCATGGGCACTTTCGGAGTTCAGCAGTGACTATATCCACAAAAGACACATAATGAGTTCGAATGACCATTGAGTATGTTACCATCCCATTGGGCAGAGCTTCCCTTAAAAAGTAGACTGCCTCCAAAGGTGGGGGTTTTACCTCTCTAAAGATCAAGTGCAGATTGGCCTTCAGGAAGGAGCCAAGCACTTTTTCCTTAGACATTGTAGTTTAAATAACAGTGTTATTTAGAAAGAGCTGTTCACTGTCCCTACCCACAGATATTCTTCCTGACTCTAAGCTGGCAGTATGCAGTTGCTGATAGAAAGTTGAATTTCTTCTTGACGACACTGCGGCTGTTTACAAGATAGGCTGTTTCCAGGTAGCTCAACATCCTGTCTTTTGTTGCCATGAACAAATGGTGCTGACACTTGTGCAGCTTTGATTGAACTTTCACAAAACCTGTCACTGTGGATGAGACCGCCTTTGCCTTTTTCCTTTGTTTGTCACTGATGCCTGCTTGTGGTTTTGCCTCCAGCTTGTAGTATTTCCCTGGGTTTCAGTGGCCTCCGCCCAAGTCTTACACCTTCCATGACCTAAGTTCAACTGCTGGTGATGCCTTCTGTGAGCCCATTGCTGCAAGCAAACCCTCCAAACCTTCCTGTGTTTTTTCTGATTCACTCTTCCATTTCTCTCTTCTTTACTGGTACGTTTGCTGGGTAAAAATGGCCATATTTATTAGACTGCATGACATATGAGATGGCTAGCAGTAATGGCTTGAAATCTTAAAGTTTCCTGCTTCCTCACCCTACATGGGATTTTCTCTGTGCACACATACCCACAAAGGTATGATTTCATTTGCATTTCTATAGCTGCTTGATAAGCAAGTCAGTCCATGGAAAATTAAGGTAACCTTCTTGCTAGTAAGCATATTATAGAGGCAATAGGAGTCTGATATTCTAAAGAGGATAAAGGCAAAAATGTGAGGTTATGTCAATAACAATTTACCAGGAAATGAAATAGTAGATAAAATGCTAAGAGGGAAATGGTAATAAATCCAGAATATTTTTTTTCGTTTATGAAATATCCTCACATATTCATCTTGTCAGTTTTTCCTTCTCCATGAGGGTAAGAAAAATCCTTCTTTTAAAAAATTTCATTCTGCAAGTTTATTTTCAAAAAGGCTGCTGGCAGGTTGTCACAGAAAGGGAAGATTATGATTAACTGAAATGTCATCAGCCTGTTATTCTCCACAGAGGCGATATGAATGGAAATTAAGTAATGAACTTCTGCAAAAGGATGATAGGAGAAGTAACAGGCTGATTTCTCAGTTAATGCAGGGCTTTGAAGGAATGGGAACGGTGAGATTTTCCTTTTAACTTCTTACACCTCATCAACTCCTATTACCCAGAAAAGACAAAACTCTCTCTTGTCAAAAAGAAATCTCAATATCATCCAGAAAGGGAAAGGTGAATTCCTCTTTATTTAACCAGAAGTCTTGTGTTTCTAAGCTTTGGGTTTTCTGTTAATATCGCTGTGCCATACATGCTGCTGATCTTTTTTCCATCATCACATGATTAAATCTTTGCACTGGTAACTGATGCATGTTCCTTCACAGCACTAGCAGAATGCTGTTCAATTTTATCCCGTGGGAAGCTCACGCCTGATTCAATCAGGCATTCTTTAACTATTTTGTTGTTGTTTTATCAAAGGAAAGACAGAGAAGTATGTGTTAGTCTATTATGTTACACGTTATACCTCGAGATGAGTTCAAGCCATAGAATCTGGATATGAATTTCAAATGCCTCATAGGACGAGAAAGGCCGTTCTCATTATGCTGATCTGGGTATATGGTGGTGTTTGAAGTGTTGAAGGTGTTTAGAGGTGAAGTCTCCATAACTGTCTGCCCTTCTTTATTGGAGAAGATACCAAACTTTGCAGATGCTGCAACAGAGGCAGAAATCCAGCCATGTAACACACCATGGGGGGGGGAAAAATCTCATCACAAATGGAATAAAATTACCTTCTGACCAGAGGTAAGCACGCCTTTGCAAGTCCTTGTTGATGAGTTAAGTCCCCTGTAGGATAGGGAGCAAACTGCACTTCAATATCCTTTGAAATCTCTGACCTGTGGTGTGAGGGCTGGGGAGCCCTGTGGTGTGTGACAACCTGGATGGATCCCCACAGCCGTGTCTGCCAGGCAGAGCAGCTTCACCGCGCAGGAGGAGCATCTGCTCTGGCTGCACGTTACAGGTGAAAACCACTTCAGTGTGGAAACCAAGCACTGGGATGATGAAAAGGCTGCCAGGACAATGCCGTGGGTAAGATTCATTTCATTCCCATCCTTTTATGGGCACTTGTTTGAACACACAAGCAGGAGAAACCATCTGCAAGACCACTGGTAGAGATCTCAGGGTCCCGTGGAGAACTCATATAGCTGATTCTTGTGACTGTCCCCATTTTTCTGTCCCTCCTGGGAAGGTGGTAAAGAAGAGGACTAGCTCGTGCACACTGTGCTTCTGATGGCATCCTTTCTGTGTTTTGCACCAGCCCCAGTTGGTGCACAGCCCTTTGGGAACCAGGGCGGATGAGTTCAGTGCAGATCAGCCACATCGGGCCAGGTCTACAGCGGGGAATCAGCTTCTTGCCTTCCCTTGCTCCTTTTCTTGGTATTCTTTCCCTTGCTGCTGGCTGAACCAATTGGGTTTCCATGTGGCTTTCTGTAAGACCTCTTTATGTTGCACAGGAGATGACTATCACTGCTGCCTCCACTCCCCTGGAGGAACACAGAGCAGCCTCAGGGGACACAAGGAACCAGCTACAGCACAAAACAGGTAGCCCCAGCCTGCAGCACCACTGGGTACCCTCCGAGCTGCTCCAGTTGAAAGCATGCATTTTTCCAAGATCACAAGTGGCCCTGTAGGTCAAAGGCAGTTCAGTGGTGACATCTGTTACCTAATATCAAGTGCTACTAGTATTATTTTATACAATAAACTCTTAAAATAACACTCTCAAACCTTACTGGATTCAAGTGCCAAGATTCCATAAAAGGTCACTTTTTCTCTGTTAGTTGCTTTCTTTTATTCTAAGCCGTGGTAATTAGAATCTAAAGAAACTCTAAGCTGAATAGGGGAATTGAAATCTCACAATTTCTCACAATCACATATGTTAGTGCTTTGAATAAGCCAAATCAATTTTTGACAATGTTGTCTTTGTGATCTCTCCAAAATGCCTTCCCATCCTTCCCCCAACCCTAGCGTAAGTCTCTTCAAATATTTTCCTTTTTTTTGTCTGATAAGTAATTTTACATTCATTGGCATTGCTTGCTTGTAATCAGAGAGCCATTCCAGCAGCCAGCAGATGTTTAGAGACAGTGTCTGCCGTTCTTATTTAAACCGGGGAGGGTTTGATCCCAGGAGATCTCCTAGCAAAATCAATGGGATTGTCTGCTGCAAAAGAAGTGCTCGGTGGTAAGAGAGGTAGAACGGAGCTGCAGGGGTTTCAAGGGAATTAAGCAGGTATGCGGAAAAAATTGGCACAAGCTGATTTCAGAAGAGTAATTCACTCAGTGATATTGATGCAGGGGAGAGCGTTTCAGATGTATTGTGGGATAAACTGAGCTACTGGCCATGTTCATTCCTGCCTCCTTCCTGTACGCTGCCATGAGAGCAAGACTGTTTCTGGACAAAGAGCTCCAGTTTCCTATTTCTTGTTGCAGTTCCTGTAACACGTCAAAGGACACTATACCCTAAAGTAGCCTACAGCAAGGCCAGGTGTGGAGATTGCAGCAAACAGGGCTGCATCTTTGTAGAAGAATGAGGAGCTTAGACACTACTTCTGTATCTTTACGTGACGGTGGGTTCTGTGACAGGGGTCCCAGGTAGCTGACAGCCACGTAACTTCATACCTGTGGCTAAAGTTGTTAACGTGCAGCGCATTGCAAAGAGGTGCTTGTGTACTTTAGTTGTTGCTGAAATGCACGATGCGGTGAAAGATTCTAAAGATGCCTCGCGTAACTTCTAATGAGGGATTTTTCACTCGCACTAGTCGTGAAGATTCGAACTGCAGAGGAAATGAAACATTATCTCCTTTAGAGAACCTGCTGAGATGCATTTAAAGCCTCTGCTAATACATTGCACAGATGCCTTTTCCAACAGTTTATAACAATCCTCTGTGGCCGATAGCACCGCTCTTCAGGAATGTGATGCCCACAAGAGGTTTTCTTCGAGATGAATGGGATTTCTGTTAATCCAACTCGATATTACAGAACATCTCATTTGCTGGTGACAAAGCACATGACAAATATCCCAACTGACTAATCACTGGGTAAATTTTACTATCATTGCTTTGTAATATACAGTTTCAAAACCCTGTTTATTCAGGTTTACTGCTTTGCTTCTTGACATCTTTTATTGCGATAACTGGCCACCTACTAGTCTTGCTTCTTCCTTCAAAGGTTTTTTTTGTCTGATTAGGTCTTACAAGTTTTCATATTCCACTGCTTCCTTTCCTGCTTTCCGGTATTGTTTTAAGCCATGGCACCAGATCACATTTATGGGCACGTCTCCTGTAAACCCCGAAGTGCCCCTTTTACAACAGTCTGTTAATGTCGTTTATTCCCACTTTTCAGGCTGTCAGAGCTGCAGAGGCATCTTTGTGTGAGTGACAATCAGGCCCTATAAATCCAAGCGTGAGATCCTCTTGGCTACGGCTGTGTTTTTAGGAGTTTGATAACAGAAATAACGTTAAACAAAATGAGCAAATATTGGCTCATCGAGAGTCGCATCAGCAGTACTTGGGGTTGCCACGCAGGAAGGCAGGATGTTGGGGAGACTGAGCTTCAGAGTGGTGGGAAGCCAGGCTCATCAGGGAAGACAAGTGATTTAACATGGCCCTTCATGGTAAGCGCCTGCCGCTCGCTGATTGCTAAAGCAGCGTTGAGAGGATCTGTAGAGCAGATTACACAATCAACCCGGCCAGCTAGCAAAAAATTTGCTGTGATGGCAACAGTTGCAGCAGTTTCCACTGGAAAAGAGGCTGATTCCTGCTAATACGGCTCTTAAACCTCTAAAGATCACCTGGAGTATGTGTTCATTACCTTGTTTGTAAGCTTTTGGGGGTTGGTTTTTCTGGGGGGGACAGTCCAAAGAAAAAGGACTATATGAATTGTTGTTCCTTCACAGGTCTCTCTTAGCAGGCCTCAAGTCGAGCCTTCCAGTTCCAGCTTTATACAGTGACTTGAACCCTGAGCACTTGAGCTGTAGGATGAATATTAAATTCTGTGGGGCTGCTCATGATTACAGTTAAGTATGTGTCTGTTCTCTGGGGAAAGAGATGGGGGAGGATGTCCTATCATGAGAACACATATTTGATCAGCCAACAGAGGTAGCTACTCTTTAGGTAACATTCTTAAAATCGAATAACTGAAACCAAATTTTGCAGTAGCTGCACAGAATGCTACCCGCAGGCCATGAGGCCAATCCATAAAAGCAGAGTTAATGACAATATTTGATTTTTTTCGAATGTGATATTTCAAACTGCCAGCCATAACAGACAATGATAGTCTCAAAAAATGGCAGGTAGAGAGTGTCTTGTTCTTGCCTGGTCCTGGGCTTTGATGTTGGAGAGACCGGCAAGGGTTGCATATAGTTTAAATAAAATACCCTGACAGAGTCAAGATTGTTGTTGAACCCACCCAGAAACCAAGGTTACTCGTGTCATATAGCTGTACCATTTTACCTACAAATTCTTCCACTGCCAGGAAGAGATTACTATAAATGCTAAAGGTGTGTCAAGAGCCACAAAGCACAGTACAAACCCGATCCCATTCCTGCTGGGGGTCAGATGAGTAGTGACTCCCCCTGAACCGAGCTGTCATGTGCATTAACCTGTGAACAGTATGTGCATATCGACACAAAAAGGACCTAGATCAATATGGCCACTTGCAAAATGAAGGGTATAGACTGATACGGAACTAATATTATACAACGTAAGAGAGGAAATTTGAGCCAAAGACACCAGTGGAAATACCAGAGACAGTCAAAAGAGCTTTGTGAAGTTTAATATCCACACAGAACACAGCATCGTAGGTCTCACCTGGAAGATAACATCAGGAATATTTCACTGTATGTGCTTGCATTAATTGCATGTTTGCATTTTTAAAAGGGCAGCAGGGACCTATTTAAAAGCAGGCAGAAAAGAATCCTCCAACGGCAACCATATCTTCCTTCTAACCAAAGGCATTTCTCTGATGCAGAGCAGGAATCTGATTTCTATTAAACCAGCATAAATCTCCAAAAACCCTGTCAGTCAAATTTTTTGTTGGTGATGGATTTCACTGAACAACTTTTGTCACCCCATTTCTTAGAAGTAATAAAGACGGATGGGGAAAAAAAATGCTAGAGGATTTGCAGCAGGAAAATCCTGCAAAGTTATTGCATGTGCATTTTCTGCTACAATGATCATATACTATCATAAACTATTTGATCGCTTGCAAAAATATGTGTGGTGGTATTTGTTCTTTAGATAATGGTTATACTTGTCTCATCAAGGCTTAAAATTATTAATATTAGTGAATTTTCAAGCAGTGACCCAGTAGAAAAATGAGGAATTTTTAAGATATCTGTCAATAAATTATAATGAATAGATAATAAAGACATGAAATAAAGAGGAAAAGGAAAGCAAATTTGAAAAGGCAGAAAAAAACCTGATTTCTTGTAATTTTGAAAGTCCAATCTCAGTAAAGGCCATTTAAGTATCTAGGCAAGAAATACAAGCTAGGAGAAATGCACAGCTGCATTTACAACTATCGCCTTCAATTTGGAGGGCATTGCCAACTACGTCACTTACAAGGAACTTTAATCTGCATAAATACAGATTTTTCTAATGACTGCCCCAGAGCAACTACCACAGAGAATGGCCACATATAGGATGTCTAGACAACTAACGCTTACCTCATTTTTACAATACACTTACCTTTCTGTTGAGTCTGGAGATCACAGGAGGCCAGAACATGAATGGATTAGTAACTTTTATATTCCCCGTTTGTTTCGTGCAAGGGTTATGAATTGTTGTAGTGTTGAAATACAGTGACTTCAGGGGTTATCAACAGATGTCTCAGATTAATGAGTCATAGTTACTGTGATTCAACTAGGTTATGTTCTTTTACAGAAAAGAAAATAACTCCACCACACAATGTCATAGAACAACTGCTGCAAATTTAACTGCAATATCTCCCTAGCTGGGCAAGAATGGAACCTCTGTATGTATTTCAAGTGCAGAAATGAGCCACAAAACAGTAGAATTGTGAAAAAGAAGGCAAAAATCATAAAATATGCAAGAAAGATGTCAAGACAGGAAGTCCTGCAATCCATGTGCAGCATAGATCAGCAGACCCACCTGTGTCATCAGGTGACTGAAGGGACACAGCAACTGAAGGAACATATATTACTCTGCTAAATGGCATGTGAAATTCTGAGGTTTTGGGGTTTTTTTTAAACACAAAAGCTTGAAATTTGGAGAAGATGAATAATATTTTGTTGAAACTCAAAATGCCTTTAGAGCCAGTGCTGAAAATATTAGGTGTTTCAGGCCATTCAAAGTGAGGGGAAATGTAAAGTAAGTCTGGAGACGAGGGGTGCAATGATGTCATTAGGATGTCTCATTAAGACAGACACACTTCAATTTTAATCCCAAGAGAGCTTTCAGAAAACTGAGAGAGAAACATAAGGATTTATTAACCAGAAACTGGGACAGGGAATTCTACAGTTATGACAACAGCCTGAAGTACGAGCGTGGCAGCTGCTCTAGACCAGAAGCGCTAAGAATATCATGAACTCTTCCTCCGATTTTTAATTGAAGGGAATATACACAGATATGTAAAATAGCCCCATTGATTTCTGAATAGGCTCTGTATGGCATTATGTAGGTATTTTTTAACTGTTTTTGAATGAAAATTAAAGATAACCTTCAGTTTAAAAACTTTTGACTCTTAAAGTCCATTGTTTTTCGGTTTTGAAAATGGAAAAGATTGAAATACATTTATTCCCTGCTTTCACCAAAATGAAATGCACATTTTGGCAGCAGGGCTTTGGCTGGCATTCTGAGATATAGTTCATTAGTCCCTTGACAATTGCAGAAGATTTTTTGCTTAAAACGGGGTCTCCAGGCAATTTTTTTCCCCAGCTCCCTCCCCCAGATAATTGCCACAGGCCCCGTTTTACAAGCTCCTGTGGTGCTTTTTTCCTGAGACTCTAATACCACTAGGATTTGATAGTCTTAAAATGTTGTCAGTACCTCAGGCTCTCAAAGCCCAGTCCGGTATTCATACTCGGCAAGCTCTGTAGCCACATCCATCTAAGGTTTATGCAAATACACTTGGGCTTCCTCCTGTAAATAATTTTTGTATGATTGTATAAGCTAATTTAAAAACCATTCAGCACTGAATGAACATTTGTATCAACAAACCGGGTTTCTGTACTCTGAAACCATAATTGCCAGTAAAAAAAATATTTTATTGATTCTACTTTTGAAACTTCAGGGAAACTTGAACAAGGACGGATAGGCAAGGCTGCATGTTTGACCATGAGAAGAAAAGGTTTATTAAGTAGCAAGAGGATCTCCCCGGAGAATATTGTGTTCAGGCTACAGGATACTTTCAAAGCTTCCATGATTCAGCAGACCTGGAGGAGCTCTGGGGTAGGGCAGACCTTTCTGTTTTCTTCTTTAGCAGCAAAATAAATCTGTATTGATGCACTTGTATTACTGAAAAGTAATACATCACACTTACATGTTCATTGATTTACTTTAAATAACTTCTTAGTTTCTGCAATGATGCTGGCTATAGGTATAGGTTAATGCAGGTGTTATTACAAAAAAATAGTTAATAAAAAGCTTGCAACACATATTTGTAACCTTACAGCATGTTGAGGAGTCTCATGGTGAACAAGTTCTACAGTACAAGACAAAACTGCAATTCCCTCTCTTTCATGTATTTCATATGAAATATAAACTGAAAAAAAAGTACCTCTTATATACCTGGTACTTTTCCTTTGCAGATCCCTGCACTTACCCTTTAAAGATTACTTCAGTTTCCTACTTGTTCTTAAGCTGAATTCCAATTGCAGTTATAAGTTGAACTGCAATTGCAGTTCTAACGTGCTCAGTGGAGGCTTCTTTGGCAGAGTATCTGGAAGATAACTTCAAAGCACCTGATGCACACACAGCAAGCAAAGAGGAAAGTGGATACCAGGTTTTGGACTGCAAGGAACGATCTTATCTTGATTCACCAATCTTCTCCAGGTAATCTTCTAAATCAGCAATAAGATTTTCAGACCCTGTGGAGTCAGAAAGGCCAACCAGAACCTAAGGATGCAAGAGTAATGGCTGGAGCAAAGTCACCCTGTTTATGGAAACCCTATGGAATGTATACTGGGAGAGAAGAAATTCTGATTTTTTATTTTTTTCCCCCTATGTCTTTATGTTGACAGAGTGGACAGAACATGGAAAGGTCTTTTCCCAACAGAAAAGATGGGACTGAAGTCAGACCTACAGAAAAACTGGTGATCCAGCATGAGCCACGCACAGCTGAGTAACTAAAGCAGCTATACCAAAATACAGGTATAGCTACTTAGCATAACTTAATTTGTTGACTTAATGTACTCTGTGACTATAAATAGACTTTTGCAATATGTATAGTAACTATAGATGGCTTAACTCTTTCAAAACAGCGTGGAAAATATTTAATGTTTTAGACAACTCCAGAATCTTTTAATCAGTTTTTGGGTTTCAAGAATCACAAAGTGGTTTGCAGTGGTTTTCCCTCATCCTTCTGCTATATGAAATCCTCAGACAAACAACAGAATGACTAACACCCTTTGCTATGGAAAGAATGAAACTGAGTATTCAGACAGTTGCCAAATGCAGAATAAACAAACTGATATAACAATTTCCCCCTCTCTGTCTATTATGGTGATCTCAGTTTGAGTTTCAACATCGGCAGAGAAACCTTCAGATGGAACAGATTTCCAAATAGATAACATCTCTTTAAATGTCATATTAGAAGCAGCAACTTAACTCCACTAAAAAGTCGAAGCCATTGATACCACAACATTGCCTTCTCTTGGAAACAGTACCATCTCTTTCTCTGCAAAGTAATTGTTTCTTCCATAACAATTTAAGCTACGGAAGCCTGCGACTGCAATTTGTGATTCTAAGAGGGTTCTCGGAATATATCCCAGAACTCCCAGTGATTGGCAGCTCTGTAAAAAGCGATAGCTAGCCCAACTATCCATCAAACAAATGAGTGGTAAGTCATTTGGAATTTCTCCCAATGCTATTCAGTTTTCTGTAGAATTTAATTCTGTTTTGTGTAGGAGAGGTTTCCCAAAGGTTAATAACTGTGTCATTTTATATTTTGCTCAGAAAACTGAGAGCTAGAAAACCATATTTCAGGCTAATTGTGTATAAAATAGTTTAGAAAATAGTCACCTTGAATTATGGGCATACAAAAATGAAATGTATCTGAAGGATTTTTATTTTATATTTTTTTTCAGAATGAATCATTCAAGTTTGTTTAAGAATTCTGCTTAAACTTACTAGACAACACTAAGAATACTGGTTTTTTGTTTTCCTCTCTTTTTACATGAATGTGCTATTAAAGCCCAAGATAAGACTATCAGATACCTCCATTCCTTAGTATTCAGAGCCTGGAATCCTTTGCTGAAGATAAATGCTTATTATAAGTAGAAAGGAAAGGTCATTTTTTCATTTTTAGATGTTGCAGCAGAAGGGATGTTGCTTTTTTCTTCCTGGACTAAACTTGCCCAGGATATGGGACACTAGGGTTATATTTCTTTCTGCAGAAGATGAATCTCCAGCTACATCTCCCACTTCCCTGCCATAAGCATGCTGTTTGTGAGCCACTCTTGGTGAGAACATTCTGCATGACTTCTGCTGAAATTCTGTCATTTCCTAGAAAGGAAGACAGGATTTCTGGTGCCGGAGAAAGAGCGTAAAAGTCAGTCCTGAGACAGTGTCTTTAGACTATCATCCAGAATGTGTTCTTCATAAAAGATAGAAACAAGCCTTGGAGCAAGAGCCAACACACACTTCCTCCCTCCAGCTGACTTGTCTTAAATAGTACACTCATTTGCAGAATAAAATGGGCCTCCTCCTCTAGTTATAAGCTGCTCAGGGAAGCTATGAAGAGGAACATCAAGTTAGATATTGTATTTGAACTCAGTGTGTGAGTCCCATCAATGAAGAACAGTCCAGAGAAGCACAAAGAAACAAGACCCCAGGGAAACAGGTGGTTAAGAAAGGAAGGGTCAGAAAAGTTTAGTAGTCTCAAGGTAAAAGAGCAGCTGAGACGGAATTGTGACTGCTACCACTCCTACCGTGTTCTATTCCATCTTCTGTGAATTTTCTCTTTAAGTCTAGTCCTTGAACCATACTTTTTAACTAATGTTTTTTGTGCCTCTCATGCTAAAGTTCAAAAAATACTTCTATCTAGAGTAAGCAGATGCTACCATTGAGCAAAAGAATCCTACCTACTTGCCCTACTGGTTGCCTGTTTCTGTTCCTGTATCATGTCCTCTCCTGTACCAAGACAAGCGTTTAGGAGGCCACACTGTAAAGTGGATGAAGAAACTCATTTGGCTGAAAGCTGGGGGTATTTTTGCTGCTGGGTTAGTTTCTAGCTGGACCAGTCCCCTGAGTCAGGTGTCCATTCAGTCCCATGAACCTCTGTGCAGCACAAAGCTTGGGGCAGCTCAGGGGCAGGAACTGGCAGCCAGGAGGGAGAAGGAGCAGGGTCTGGAGTAGACAGATCGACTTCTTCCATTAGCAGTGCCTGTCTGTGCTGTCCTGAAGTGTCACTTAAGCCGCAGCCTTACTCTAGGGTGCCTGGGGTTTGATTGGCAAAAGAATTCATAAATACAAGTGAATTCCTGGGGAGAAGTGCTTCCTTGAAAAGACGAGCTATCCCTTGCTAACCGTGTTGGAAAACCAGGTAATAGCTATTTGATCTGCAAACTGTGGTCAGTAATGTCACCTTACAGGAAAGGAGCAAAAATGCATTTGTCATTTTTTGTGAAACATTCTGCTCTGATGAACACTCTAGATCAACCTAGCTGGCTACGCCGCCAGTGGACAGCAGTGTGCAGAAAGGAAGGTGTGTGGAGCTCTGCTCTGATTCACCAGGCTTCAAAGAAGCTGTGGAGAAAGCTGTATAATCATGTAACTGCAATTTATATTATAGAGTGTGTGTGACCAAGAAATCTGAAAGTAAGTTATAAGCAGATGGCATTTGGTATTTATTACTTCTGAGTGTTTGAGTTTTCACCCCTAATCTTGGGGTGAGAGATGGAAGAGGAGCTTTGTGTTAAATATTGTCTACATAAGCACTTTGGAATTCTGCTTATGATGTTTTTTAAATACTTGATTTGTATGTTTTTACAACTGACATGGTACCACATCACTTGAAAATTTGAAACAAAAGAACACTCTCTCCACAAATGTCCCTTTTGCGCTTCTTCCTAGACAAGGAAAATTTCTAATTTTCTTTCACTTTTCTTGCACTTTCTCCTCAGCTTCTAGTACTACAACTACCTGACACATAATGCTGGATTAGTGGGCATTGATCTAACCAGATATGTCCTTGTTCCAGGTATTGAATTAAAAAGAAAAGGTAACACCAAAATAATATTCTTAAGTATTCTGAGGTGTGTCCAAATAAAATGTGAGTTGGTTGGGATTTTTTTACATTAGTCAAGGTTATTAACTCTGCCTTTACTATTGAAAAGCCTTCTTGATTCATAAAGTTAATGTCTATGTGCATTAGTGCCTCTATAAATGTAAACTTGAGACATGTTCTGAGTGTATGTTTTTCAATTTCTTTTCTGAGGATTATAGAGCTGTGTAGGTACCAAGTGGCTCCCATTAGTACAGTTTCTGTGCCTCTCTTCTCTATTCCAGTGGTTCGGCAGTCCAATGAAATGCATAAGAATAACGCAGATCTTTGCAAATTAAGAGAAAGAGCCTAATGACTGCAGAGCAGGGCAGACAGGCTTGGCAGGAGGAAACGGCAATGTGGATGGGTGCCTCTGTGAGCCCATGTGCAGCTGAGAGGTCACAATTCTGGCTTGTCACACTTGACACTGATCATTTCATTTTGTACTTCCTACTTGAACAATCCCTTTGCACCAGCCTCCAGGCTCACCCACACAGTTTATTCCATGCTGCTGCTTCACTGCAAATGCCCCTGCATCCTTTCTTTCTTTTCAAATCCTTTTTGAGAGAAATTCTTCAATATTTCTGCTCACTTAAATATACCAGTCAGACACATTTCTTTGTATTTATTAAAAAACACGTTTTTTCACACTTCTAACTAATAATAGAATGGTTTGAGTTGGAAGGGACCTTAAATATCACCTAGTTCTAACACCCTTGCCATCGGCAGGGACACCTCCCACTAGAATAGGTTGCTCAAAGCCCCATCCAACCTGGTCTTGAACACTTCCAGGGATGGGGCATCCACAACTTCTCTGGGAAGCCTTTTCCAGTGTCTCACCACCCTCACAGTAAAGAATTTCTTTCTAATATCTAATCTAAATCTCCCCTCTTTCAGTTTAAAACCATTACCCCTCTTCTTATCACTACATGTCCTGATAAAAAGTCCTTCCCCATCTTTCCTGTAGGCCCCTTTAAGTAGTATAAGGCTGCTATAGGGTCTCCCCAGAGCCTTCTCTTCTCCTGGCCGAAGAACACCAATTCTCTCAGCCTGTCTTCACAGGAGAGGTGTTCCAACCCTCTGATCATCTTCTTGGCCCTCCTCAGGACTTGCTCCAGCAGGTTCAGTCCTGGGGACTCCAGAGCTGGACACATTATTCCAGGTGGGGTCTCACCAGAGTGGAGTAAAGGGGGAGAATCACCTCCCTCAACTTGCTGGCCACACTTCTTTTGATGTAGCCCAGGATGTGGTTGGCTTTCTGGACTGCCAGCGCACATTGCTGGGTCATGCTGATCTTCTCATCAACCAACACCCCCAAGCCCTTCTCCTCAGGGCTGCTCTCAATCTATTCTCCACCCAACCTGTGTTTGTGTTTGGGATTACCACAATCCAGGTACAGGACCTTGCACTTGGCCTGCTTGAACCTCATGAGGTTCACACAGCCCCACCCCTTACATCTGTCCAGGTCCCTCTGAATGGGATCCCTTCCCTGCAGCGTGTTGACCACACCACATAGCTTGGTGTCATCGGCAAACATGCAGAAGGTGTACTCAATCCCACTGTCCATGTTGCTGACAAAGACATTAAACAGCACTGGGCCTAGTACCGACCCCTGAGGAACGCCACTCATCACTGGTCGCTACTTGGACATTGTGTATAAAGTGTATTTCTCATTTTGAGTTTTAATGACTTCAAATACTTTATGCTCAATTAGTAATTACCCATGCTAATTAAACGGAACAGATTTACTTCAGGGTGAATTCTTGTAAGCTGCAGAGAGGGCTGCTTTAAAATGCCTGCGAAGTCCCCCAGAGAGTTCAAAGTTGACTGTATGAGTTGCACAGAGTTATAACTGAAGTCAGAGAGCGTTCATATCTACTTCATGTCAGAAAAGGCCTGTTAGTGAGTGAAAAAAGAACACAGAATTTATAGTTCACAAAACACTGCCTTTCCTGTCAAAGCTGGCTAAAGAACTTGCCTCTTATTCCTACCCCCAGTGCCCCAAAGCAAAACGGGCCTTTCTTATGGCAAGGTAAATGTTTATGTGCTATAAACTGGACCACTGAAATGATCTGTGTTAAAGACAATCCTCTAAAACCCCCAAGCCAATAATGCTAGAAAATACTCTAAGACCGTAAAACCTTCCCCACACATACTGACTTCCTGGGACTATGAATGAGAATACAGACCTTTTCCATATCCTGCAACTCATTGATGTTGGGCTCTGGCGAATTATCGCTATGTGAATTACCTCATCTATTTTTCTGGTGCATTGTATATCCACATTGTAATGCTTCTTGGAAGGGTGCGCTGTATACAAACTTTCACATGTTCATTGTTCATCGATGAATAAATTAAGCGCTCTGTTTCAGGGTGGTGCAAGTTCTTAGTCAAATTTTCTCTGTGCTTCCAGGAGCTCCAGCCAGCCCTAATCAGAAACAGTCCTACTACTTACCCTTTCATAACGCCAAACCTTCAGAGAGCAACATAAATGTTAATTAATTTACACTCACCTCGCTCCTCTGAGGTAAATAACTGTATCATTTTCCCTTTCTGTTTAAAGGAGAATATTAAAACAGAAATGAAGTGACTTGCCTACAGTAACACGGCAAATTAGTGGCAGAAAAAAGGTTGGCATTCAGAAATTCTTGGGGTTCTTGGAGCTTGTCTACACAGGGAAATTGACCAGAACGCTGACTGTGCATTCTTCATTCTGTAACAGCTACTCAAGCAGAGGCCAACGTGTGAGCGCTCTATCAAAGGGAAGAGAGTCCTATTGTTCTGGAATTAATTGTGCAGTATTGAGGCAAGATAATTATTTTGGAATAAACCCCCTCTATCCTTCTTATACTAGATCAGCCATTCTGATGACTTCCTTATATAGGCAGGAGGTAAACTCTAAATTCTCTTCCTCCCCTCCCCAACCTAGCTAATTATTGCTTAATTATGAAGGCACAAAAATGTTTGTACTTCCACATAAAGAAAACGAATGAGTTCTGGATATTTATCTGAGATATCTGACACCTGGAAGAACAGGCATTGCTTCTGATCGCTGCTGCCCCCTTAACCACAGCAATAGACACCATGCACAGGGAAAACGTGGTGAGAACAGCGTCTCAGCCGTTCCTCCCACCGGTAGCCCCCACGCCAGGACCCCTGCACTCCCAGATGTTGACCTCTTAGGCCTGGGATTGAGGGAGAGAGGGCAGGCAGGGGCCCGGGAGCAGGAGCCAGCTCCAGCGCTGGGCTGCAGCCAAGGGTGTGGGCTTCCACCACAGTCCCATCTCAGATAGCATGGAGGCTGGGCTGGTGCGTGGTGTCGGAGCCTCTCCCTCCCTGCCTGACCCTGCCGAGTACCTCCCTCATCTTCTGATCTGACACATCAGCAGTGTGTGAAGGAAGATCATAGAAACGGTTTGGGAATGCGCTACCCTCATTAACCTCATTAAAGAGCTTGCAAGCCACAGCTTCGCTATCTGAATTCTTCTGACGAAGGCAGATTCAATAATGGCACACCACGGCCCCTGGTGCTGCCGTCACATCCAGCACTGCTGCGTGCACATGCCTGAGGACTGTGAGCCTCTGGACTTCCTTGTCTAAGAGTGGGGCTGGTGCTGCCAATAAACTTTTCATTTATGTAAAATATGCCGAGCTTTTCAGATGGGTGATAAATGTACTTAAATACCTAAAATATTCCTATTTGCTTTTCTAGAATGCAAACTCTCTTTTTTTTTTTCATGCCAGAGCAGCACTGGGATTGGTTCTCCGCCCATCCAGAAGTTCCTGCTACTTGGCAGGATGAGATAGGGAGGGTTTTTGTGACTCCCGTAACACCTGCTGGAGTCATCTCCTCAAGCTGGGGAACCTGCAAAAGAGTAATTGCTCTCTGGAAATCCATTTGGGCATTTTTACAGCACCAAACACTGTGGTATTTGAACATCAGTACTGAAGATCCATTACGAACATCTTCAGAAGATGGCAAGCTGTTTGGATGATTAGGGGCCTAGAACATCTCTCTTACAAGGAGGGGCTGAGGGCCTTGGGTCTTTTTATCCTAGAGAAGAGAAATCTGTGGAGGGATCTGATCAATGCTTATAAATACTTAAAGGGAGACTGTCAAGAGGAAGGGGCCAGTCTTTTTTCAGTGGTGCCCAGGGATAGGACAAGAGGAAATGGGCACAAACTTGAATATAAGAAGTTCCACCCAAACATGAGGAGGAACTTATTTCCTGTGAGGGTGGCAAAGCCCTGGAATAGGCTGCCTAGGGAGGTGGTTGAGTCTCCTTCTCCAGAGACATTCAAAACCCGCCTGGACACGTTCCTGTGCAACTTGCTCTAGGTGGACCTGCTTTAGCAGGGGGGTTGGACTGGATGATCTTCAGATCTTCCAACCCCATATCATTCTGTGATTCTGTGGCCCGTAGGTAACACTTGTTGGTCTTTGCTGTCCAGACGTTCCTGGAAAGTGGATGGGGGTGAAGCTGACACTTCAGCAGCTGCTCCCCATGGCTCGGCTGGTCTAGCTATCACCACGCCGCAGGCTGCTGGAACGCAGCCAGCCCAAATCTGAGATGTTTTCTGGGGTGTCCTAATTTCAGAGACAGCTCAGGGAAAGCTGCAGTTACATTGGTTTAACTGAGATTGTTAATGTTCTGTCAAGCCAAGGACGATAACAACCACCAGCAGGGTACTCATAGAGGGCTGCCCTCGGCTGTTTTCTTCAAAATTTTGGCTGTTTGGAAGCAGAGCAGCATTCCTGCTGAAGAAGGGGTGGTGTTAATGTATGCTCATTTTTTTTTTCATGTGCCTACCCACATCATTAATTTGTTATCTGTGGTGGGTATCTAGAGAGAGAATTCAATTTAATTTGACTGGCAGTAAAAGAGCTTGATATACACTATCCATATAGCACCGGAAGGTTTTGCCTGTGTGTCAGCAATTACAGTGGCTGTCTCCCTATGGGTCTACAGAAGGCTGGAATGTGATGCAATGATCAGAATGGGAAAAAAAAAAAAGGTAAAAGAGCGTTTTAATGCAAAAAAAGTTCTGAGAGGTGCAACACTAAGGAGCACTGGGCATGCCCCACGGAGTCGGTCTGGTCACCGACCCTACACATACCGGTCACTGTTGCGAGTGACCTTGGGTCCCGTACCCCGCCGCCGGCCCCGGGCCACGAGGCGGGCGGCCACGGGCCACCTCGAGCCGCGGGCTCCCGCCTTGCAGCGGCCTGGCGGGTGAGGCGGCGA
>NW_015090839.1:17807464-18074821 GCF_001431845.1 Calidris pugnax
CCCTCCTCTTTCTTTACTTTTTATAGCCAGCGAGGGTGTAGTCGTGCTGGTTTTTTTTTTGTTCCGAGCCGGTGCGGAGACCACAGTAATGATAACAATTAGGTAATTTGGAGGCAGTGCCGGTGGGGATGTTCTGAACGCGTTCGGCTTATGAGAGAGAGAGAGGGGGTGGAGGAGCGAAATACTTGCGGATGGTTGATTTCTTCACTGGGAGCCTGGAAAAGTGGAGGAACAGGGAATGCCTGGATCTTACAGGGAGGAGGAGATGTTGGTGGAGAAGCAGGGGAGGGTAAAAGAGCAAGGGGTAGCCTTCCTCAGCAGAGTTTGTTTGCTCTTCCCCCATTTTCTGTTGCATGAGGTCTTGGATGTTAATGTTCTCATGCTGTATTTAAAAATAACTGCATTATTTGCACCGGGTAACTGCGATGCAGCTGCAGCTCCTTTAATGAGGAATTCACCCATTCGTGTCTGGTAGAGCAGTGATACAAAATGGGAATTGCTCAACTTAATGAAGATCTCCTTGTATAACCTTGGCTGCAACATCTGTATGTTTTCGATGGAGGAGGCGTGTTGGTTACCAAAAGAAGAACACGAAGGCATTTTTTGGATAATATGTCTTACAAAATTACTTTTAAAAATGTTGCCTGCAAGATCGCTTTCAAAAATTTTAGTGGTGCTGCTTTAACGAAGCCGTTACTGCATGCTGAATGAAGTGCATCTGTGAGCGTGGAGCCTTAGTTGATAATACAATGCAAATTTGTTTTCTGAGTAAAGGTGTCAGATTTCATTAGATTTCAGATCTGTATGGATGAACCAAGATTGGCATTTTCTTTAGAAAGCAGTCCTTTCGCGGTGGAATTCTGATAGAGGGTTGTTTGCTTTTTTTGTTTTTTTTTTCTTCTCATTAACTATGAGAATTAGGCATCAGTTTCCTTTAATTTAAGGCAGAAACCAGTTTCGTAAAAAGGGAAAGCAGTCTGTCCCCCCCAGTTTTTGCTTGTTGTCACTGCAAGTACTGACTGGCTAATAAGTGTTTGCTCTGATGGAGAGTTTGGTCATTATTTGTTTGGAAGGTATCGCTGGACTAACCTCCATTCCTCTTCAGCTGGAGTGGTGGGAGAGACAGGTGAAAGTACTAAGGTAGAAGTTTGTGGCAGCTGTAATTATAGAGAGAGATCTATAAGTTGTGTTTTACTGTCAAGGCTTTTATGCCTTAGGCCATCAGACACCCTACTGGTTATTAATCCAGAAGCAGTGTGGGAACTTCAAATTTATCTCTTCCTTAGTTGTAAAAACACATGTGTTCTATTTAAGTAAAGCTAAAAAGAAGAGTTTAAGGATTGAATGTTTTATGTAAATATTATGTTTCCTCTTTATTGATAGGTAACTAGGGACAGAAGATTATTTTTTTTTTTTCCCCCTGATTTTAAGAGAGTTTATTTATGGCCAGTTGATTAAAGGATGTGCATTTAGTTGCTCAAGAGTGTATTAAGAAGGTATTACTGATGCTAATAAAATGCTTAGTTCTAACATTGTTGCTTGGGATAGGCATACTTAGCTTTCAGTTGTGGTTCATAAAACCTCTTAGATCATGAAGTCAGAAGCAAAATGGGGTGTCGATTCTGACTATTGTAGGGCTGCAAAAAGTTGCTTGACTAGAAAGGCTAGCAGGTGTAGAGGTAGGCACTAACACAGGACTGTGAAAGGATGGAGGTGCAATAATGAATAAAAACTATATGGTGACAAGTAATTAATAATCTGTTGCTGTGTTGTTTTTTTTTCCTATAATAGAATGTATGGTTGTCATTTCACTCATACATTATTGTTGGTTCTAGGTTTGAAGAGCTGCTTCTCTCTCATGTTTATCCAAACTGTTATTTTAAGGTTTGGGATTAACTTTTGGATGGCTGTCCTTTTAAAAACTATGCCCAATGTGGCCTCTCACCTCCCATCCCCAAGATTTTCAAGGATATTTTTTTTATCATGCTTTTAAGCATTCTCCTGCTGCCTTGAGAATGTTTTGTTCTTAGGTAGCTCTTTTTGTCCTCTGTTTTGTAAACGTGTCTCAAATACATCCTTTGAAATGTCTGTTTCCAAATTATTAGTTCTGCTGCTAAACACATTTTTTATTTCTAAGATAGGAGAAAAAAAACCTTAAAATTAAGAACATACTAAAATTCAAAAATAACAAGTAAGAATATTTTAAGGTCGTGTTCTTCCAGCTAAAGAGGATAATTTCGGAAATACACTGGGAAAATGGGGGAGAGGCTAGTTAGAGAAAGGGTTGAGGCCCAATTGAATTTCTTTTCTGTGCCTCTATCTGCTTTGTCCTATAGCATGTCTATTGTAGAGAAGAAAAAGGAACAGTTTTCTCTGTATCAATAGTTTAATCCCTTCAGCCAAGGGGGTTGTTGCAAGCTATTGAGTTCTTACTCTACTGGCTAGAAATCCTGGATACCCTACTGGGGTAAAGAAGCAGAGCTTCTGCCTTCATCAAGATTTCAGTCACACAAGTTGATTTCCCTAATGCTGACATTTTCAGAGGTTTAAATTTATTCTCATTGACCCTACGTGTTGGCTAGTTGGCAGACAGTTTTGATCTCTTGTTTCCTTGGCTTTCTTAGCTTTGGGCAGATTCCTTTTATTCCTCAACAGCTACCTAATTTAAATATTTAAAAAGTCAATAAGGCATGATTTAATAATCTGTTAATGTTTTTATATCTTTGCTTTGTTTACTTGATTATCCATCTTTTAGATTTTTATTTTATTAATGTATTCTGAAGTCCATTTGTTTAACTTATTAACAAGAAGTTATGGCAGACATATACTAAGTGTGGTTGCTTATTTCTTTTATCAGTGTAAACGCATCTATTCTAAAATCTGCTAGGTGAGGCTTTTATTGATTTGGCATGTAAAATTAATTGTATATTAAATAACTTTCTGTGAGCGAGGGGAAAAAAATGTTATATTGTTCTGTCTTTTAAGTTTCCAGGGACATACAACTTCGGTGGCTTCCCTCTAAATAGCAACTTTTAAATAGTCTAAACTTTCTATTACACTGAATTCACTTTAATGTTGGAATGAGGATTCTCAAGTTGGAGAGTCCTGGAACTGATTTTTCTAGTTTTTGAAGTGGGATTTTATGGGTCTATGAGAGTTGAGAGATTCTCTATTTAATGAAGGGCAATCAGTGTTTTCTGGGGGTGGAACCTTGCTAGCAATGGTTAACTGAAGGCACAGTTGTAAACCTGCAGAATATGGCCATTGGTGAGGCTGAGTGACAACAGTTTTGTGGGTTTGACTAATTGTGATTTTTTTTTAATCCATGCGCAGCTGGCAGTGCGAAACTGACACAGTCTGTAGCAGTTCCAGTGTTAGCTGTGACAGTTTTGCACTCTGAACTTTGGGAAACCCTTTAGGAGTTGCAGAGGCACTAGCACTGCTCGGTTATTTAACTGTGTTTTTGAACATGAATCAGCAGATAAAATGGTTTTAGATGTCTGGTTTTCCATATGTATTGCATATGTAAAGCTAAATTATGTCATTGTCTCAGTCTCTTTAATTTTGAATTCCGTGGCACCAGTTTGCTGGGTGGGTTGTTTGATTTAGATTCCACCACATGTCCTTTATGTTAAGTGAGACTAAGCATCTACAAGCCTTTGTTTTCTTTTATGGAAGCATGTTTTAAAGAGCACTTCATTTGAATGTGGTGACATAACACTTTTCGCAATCTCGATAGCTGCTGAATTGTGTGATTGCTAACCGAGTATTTGTCAGTGCTTTTTCAAAGTGGATCCTCTCTTGCAAACCCGTGTTTGATTAGTAGGATCAAAATCACTCGTGGCTTCATCTCTTTGCACTACTTAAAGCTCGTGTTGGATGCTGCAGTGCAATAGTGGTAGCTCTTCTTCCCAGCATGGTGGATGGATGTCTGTTTTGAAGAGAGAGATCAAGTTCCTAATAAACACACGACTGTGTAGAGAACTTTTCTGAATGCTGTAGCTGGGAATTGTGGCTCATGCTTAGGCCTGAGAGGCACTTGCAGGTTTTTTTGTTGATGTTTTAATACTCTCTTGCCTTTCCTCTTGGGCTCTGTAGAAATGCTTTCTTCAGATGGATGTTATTAAAGATTAGTGAAATGCATTTTGAAGACCGAGTTTTAGTTCTTAAGTTGTCAACATTTAAATAAACTACTGGCATATAGCATATAATTATTTTAAAGTTGGATTGTTCTTCATGATTCCTTATGGTTTACATTCAGTGCTTGAAAACCTTTTGATGGTGTTTATGTCAATTTTTGTTGTTTGTTTACCTGTTAAGGTAACAATTTTTTTACCTCAAAATATTTATGTAGACCTTGGAGAGGCTGGTTTTTACTGCAGCTGTGAGAGAAACATACCGATGTTCAACTTGTGCATTAACATAGACTTTCATCTTGGTGAAAGCATTTCAAGTTAACCCTGAAATCTACCTTATTTTTTGTAATTGACGATGTAATGGATTAAAAGCCTCAACTAGCCAAAATCAGCAGGAAGCAAGCTCTTACTGCAGGCTGCTAGAAAGCAGGGGACAGAAGTTGACCATAATGTAGGGAAAAGTTGCTTGTTGAGCCTGCTTGGGAGACCTAGTTACATCTAATGTACTTGGCTGTTATTTTGTGAGTTTTAATGCATATTTTTCTGGGTGGGGGAAATTGCCAAGCATCTTCTTTGCTGCCTGTCTCTGTGCAGCGGATGGTGGGGTTCCAGGAGGTGCCAAGGGCTACTTTTGTAGCACAGTTCTGCTCTCAGAATTTCTCAAGTCGTAATGCATTTTACAGCACCATCAGCTAAACCAATTGTCTTTTGACCTTTGAATTCAAATGACAGGCTTATTGTATGCTGATGTGATGTGAAATAGGATTAATTCAGAACTTTTTTTTAATAGCGGCAGATATTATCTGCAAAACGACTGCTGTGGTAGCAGAACTTTTTGTATGGCAGTTGTTCACGTCAGCAGCTCTGATAGTTATCTTGGGTTTTCTTGGTGGTGGTAATACAGACAGCTCTCTCTAGACTTAACAAATGCTTTTAAACACCTATATTTGTTGATTTGATCAAAAGTTGCATAGCCCCAAGAATGTTTTTACATGCCCTTGGGGCTTTTTGAAATGATTGAAATTGTATTTTTGTATTGCCTCTTTTTTTCCTGTTGTTATAATGAGCTACTGATCTGACTTCACGCTCACTCAAAATCCTAACTGTACTTCACACTATCATAGAAGTATTTGGTGCAGATCCACGATGATTGGTGTTTAACAAGAGATTATAATTTTCACATTTATAACTTGTTTTTTTTTCTTCTCCTTTCTGTTTCAAAGAGTGCTTCTTTCTTTCATCTAATTTCTAATACTGCTATCTGTGTGCTTGGTGTTATCACTTGGACTTAAACTAGCAAATAGTTTGGCAGAGTAGAAGTGGAGTCTCCCTGATCTACACTGTTAGTACTTCAGTAATTTTACTTCAGACGGAATGTTGTCTGGTCTCCTAAATGGATGTCCCCGACACAGATGTGGTTTGTTAGTTTGAAACGTTATGGCCATTAAGGGTTGGGCCACATCTAGTGAACTTCTGGGGAGGGATTTCTAGCTTAGTTTCCTCTAGGAGAAATCCGGTTTATGCACACCAAAGCGACTATAAAACTTAAATCATTATGAGAGTGGTTAAGCATTGAACAGACCACCCCAGAGTGACTGGTGAATCTCCGTCCTTGGAGACTTCTGAAGCTTGACGGGACAAAGCCATGAGCAACTTGATGCATCGTGGAAGTCAGCCCTTGCTTGGAGCAGGAGGTTGGGCTCCTGGGTTAAACTGCTCCTCAGTGCTCTGGAGACTCAAAGGCCACTGCTTAAAAATCAGGACCATCCTTGTAGCTAATTTGTTTGGTGTGTTTTTTTTTTTTTTTTTTTTTTTTTTTTTTTTTTTTTTAGTACTAATGTGGAACAGTTTTATATTAGTATCCAGCCCATTTTGTGTCTGTTGGGTAGCTGCAGTACCGCCGGTGTCATTTTATCACAACTTTGTTGTGCTGGCTCTCAGGTTGCAAACCTGCAACAGGAAACCTGATTTCCTTTATCTGTGGGCAAGCAAGAACGTAAGCACATTTATTTATTTATTTTCTCGCAAGAGGGCAATGTAAGAAAAAACATGCACATCATGAATGTTTGTGTTTTGGCAGGGCCGGAGAACAAATTTGCTCTTGCTGAAGCAACTGTGGCAAAAATCGGACTTTATTTTTTTTCCATGTTTCTGAAGCATAACACGATTTTGTCTAAGTAGTTTTTTGTGTGTGCTTTTTTTTTTTTTTTAAAGTGACAATGGGTGATGAAACTCAAACTGTGGGCTTAAGTGTGCTACTATTACACAAAAGTCCTTATGGTTCTTACCTCTGAAGTATTTACAGATCTCTTCTTCTTACTTTTGTGGACAAGCTGTCTCTCTTTGCTTTCTGAATTACCAATGTGATTTAATTTTTTTTTTGTTTTAAAAACTAAAATGCTACTTTGGGTATTGTTGCATGTGTCAAACAGAAGACAATACCGGACCCCACCAAATAAATCTTAGAGGGCCTTCTCTGCTTCTGCTGGGTGCAGTTGGGATTTCTACCACTGTAGTTTTTTCAAATTGGAAGGGCTGAAACTGGATTTTATGCTTTCAGTCCATGCAGAAGGACTGCATAATTGTGCAGAAGAAATTTACAGTTTTAGGGTTCTTATGTCTTGAAAATAAACATATCTTTGTGAATGACATGATACTGGCACTGATCTTCTACTTTGCAAATGTATTTAACAGCTTGTTGCATGGATTGTAATAAAATAGTTCAATAGACTGCACAATATCGATTATACAGCAGCTGGAATAAAGAGTGAAACCTGATGCTTTCCCTCTGCTTTTGCTAAAGCAAACATTAAGAACTGAAAAAAGATGGGAGATACTTATGTAAAAGCTATTTACATAGTTTGTCCTTTCCCTGGATGTTCTTCTTTCTTCTCTCTTTCCCTCCTTTTGCAGCCTTTGAAGAAGGCAGTGTTGACAGAAATCAGTGTGTTTTAACCTTTCCCCTGTTGACTTCTGCAGGCTAGTGATCCACTTGTACTTGACATAACTCTGGAAACTCCCGTGTGTCCCAAATCTAGTATTATTTATTGCACTGCCATACAGAGAGACCGCAGGAGAATCTTTGCTAGGATGCCTTTGTTAATATACACAAAAGGAAAATGCTAATATAATCTTAAAACAAGCCATTCATTCAAAACTGAAAGGGCCTTTTTGGGATTGAGAGTTCTGTGGGTTTTTAGGGCTTGTCTGTGCAGAAAAATGAGTGTTCATTAATACTGTGGAGTACTGCCTGCCCCTGACACTTCCACTTTGCAATCTGAACTGTGGGAGAAGCTCCGTGGAATAATTTGAGAGTGATAAATTAATCCTTGCCTTATTATGCAATTGCCTTCCTATCTAGACAAAGCCAGAATATCTGCAGAGCTACATAGTTTTGGTGGTTTGTTGTTTTTTTTTTTGTTGTTGTATATTAAAAATGTCAGGACTTCTTTAATTTTAATCCTGTACTATTGTACTTCTATTTTTAGCCAGATTTTTTTTAAGGTTAATTAATATGCTAGATAACATTTGAGAACAGAAGAGGCTATTCTGTCTCCAAACAACAGCATTAGAATTAGGTGTGAACATGCAACAGTGTGTTGTATGTTCCAGATTTAATCACTTGTATATGTAGTGTTGATGCAGTAAAGACTTTCAAATTTGTTGGTAATTTAAAGCACATCTTCAATAAAACAAAGGTATGATAATAAGCAGTAATTAAATGTTGCAAAGGGTGCTCATCACTGTTATTTTACCAGAAGTTTGTCATTATCTACTGATTGCTGGCATCATTAAATCTCAATTTTTTAATATGTCAGTCAGCGCTTACGTACCTGAGCAGCTGAACTGAAGTTTTCCATTCTTGCATCGTTGAAGTATCTTTTTGTTCTTGGATCTTAAGTGTTATGACTTACCTCAAACTGCCAACAACTTTATGCCTGCCAAGGGCAAGAGTGCAAATGCTGTGAATGTGCTCTTTAACTAAGAGATATAATGCATCTCTTCTGAAAATTGGAGCAGGGGGAACAGTCAGTTCAATTCAGAACAATTTAGCAGTTGTGCAGAGCTGGCCACACAAAAAATAATCATATGCAAGGTAAACATTGCCTCTTGTAAAGTACAAAATGCCCAGAGATAGAAAATGTCTGAAGTGCTGGGGAGAGGGGAGACTTCTGCTGTTCCTTATTTTTTTGAAAACCTGCACTTTGCTTAAAAAACAAAGCAAACAAAAAAAAAAAACAAATCCAAAGCAATTTAAAGTAGTTGCCCAATATTCCCAAATATGATGCATTCTAACTTAAGGTGACAGGTTTCTTCAGATTCTTGGGGCAGGGAATTAAGTGACTCGAGGCTATATAAGACAGGCCTCACAAGCTGTTATAAGGAAATAAATTAAGGAGCAATTCTGAAGGGGGAATTTGTAGATAAAATCCTCATTTTGTCTTCCGGTTGCCTGTAAAAGGAAGAGGTAATCAAACTCGAAGAAACAATTGATGGAAGGGGGAGCTAGTGGACAGACGTAAAATAAAGTAGCACTTTGATCGCTTATTTTTTTGGAACAGATTGAAAGTTAGTGTTGTGAACTTTGGGGAAGGTGGAGAGGGTAATAACAGTAAGAATTGGGGGAAAGGTGGAGAGGGTAATAACAGTAAGAATTGTTAGATCATTGACTATTTAGACAGAAACAGTTGGGCTCAGATGAGGAGGGACTGTAAATAATTGTAGTGTTGTTCGCCTTATGGTTGTCAGTTGTGCTAATGTGGAGGGCTAAAAGATTTTTGGCAGAACAATGAGTTTCCATTTGATATGGCATTAAAGCATCCAGAATAAGCATGGCTGATACTTACTTTTTGGTAGGTACTGAAAAACAATATTTTCAATGTTGTTTTTAAATATTGTAGCTGAAACTGTATGAATAAGTGAATCATGTCTTTTTCTCCCTCCCTCTTTTCCTGAGTGTCATAATTTAGAAAAGAAGGGTCCAAAGATGTCTGATTTTCTAGCTTTAAAGGCGGGACAAGAATTAAAGATCTATTTGAAGGAAGGTGAGAGAAGAATCAGCACAACTATAAAGATGAAGCTAGATGCTTAAAATTGTGACTAGTATCTTAAATTTGAATCCTGCTTTCCTCCAGTATGACTAGCTTTTTTTCCAGGCTTTGTCAGAAAACATGGCTAGAATTAGTTCTTACTTGAAACTTAGCTAGAAATTAGAACTTTATTGCTTGTAACAGATAAATTACATGAGGATAGCATAGGCAGTGTACCTGATTGTGCGGTCTTTCATATTTTTACATGGGGGAAGAAAAGGGCTTATGGAACAGTGCTGCTCTATTTCAGTAATATTTTACAGGTGGCAATAAAAACTCTTGGCTCTGCGACAGTATGTGGGTGTTATGTGCTTGCAGGTAAAGTCGTTTAATGTTATCATTTAATAGTACTTTTGAAAATGAAGTAATCGTATGCATAGTATAATGCAAAATAACCTTAAATAGTGGTTGATCCTTGCATTACACTATTTTCTTGTTGCTGATAAATGAGGTACAGAAACATTTCCATGTTAGAGGTTCAAAGCAATTTTGCCAGGTAGAAAAATTGTCTTTTTCAAAGTGGTAGGTTTTTTTCTTTTTGAATCTTGTGTTAGTGCTGAGTTACTGTTCTGTTTGCACTGAATTTCTGACTTAAATACTAATAGCAGTAGCGATCTTGTTTGCTGTAACCCCTTTTTTTTCCCCTGTTATTGCATTAGTACTTAACTGAGATGCCAAAAGCTCTTGAAATATGTGGTAACTTCAGTGGGGTTACTGAATACTGGCACCCTGGGTCACAAGGCAATGTGTTACATTATCCCCATGCTCTAAAATTTGGAGTTGAAGACGTAGGATACTATTGAGGTGCCACTGTTGTTCAGTTTATGGCCATGTTAATTAGTGCTGAATGTTGTTAAGATGGACATATGCAGTATTAATAAAACTGCTTGTGAAATTGAGCTGTTGTCATTCTCTCATTGAATAGCCGTACTAAAGAGTTGCTTGACTCTTCCCCAGAAGGAAGATAATTGAGAAGGGCTTACAGTGTGCCCCTTGAGCCAAAGCTGTCCCTTGGGTACAGGTCATCTGGTCTCAGTCACCTCTTCTCTCTGAAACAGTAGATGGGCAGATATTTGGCTGCAGGCGGAGGGACTGCTTTAATAGCAGTGCTCAGCTTTGAGACTACTCTCTTCGTGGGGCCTTTTCTTGTGAAAAAAATCCAGTTGTCGCAATCTCATGATTACATGTGAGTAGCAGGCTGTTGCTTCTGGTAAAGTTCATAGGATCTGATCGGCTCCTTTTCAGCATTTGAAAGGCTGCTGGGAAAGAAGAGTTATGTGTGGAAGATTCTGTAAATTGTTTCTGTTGGTGGCAGAAATGATTACTTTTGGGATGGAGTTTGATTTCCTTACACCCTCCCAAGCTTAGTTTTAGACAATACTACCTTGATTTTTTTTATTTTTTTTTTTTTTAAGGAGGAAGTAAATCAAGCAGGATAGTCACAACATTGACAATTGGCAAGTATTTTATACCTGTATCTGTACTTTCACAGACTGGAAAGGGCCAGAGCCCTAATCTGACATCTTAGGCAAAATATGGGATCATCTACATAGCTACTGTGATGTAGAATAGTTGCATGACAAGCAGGATAGTCACAACATTGACAATTGGCAAGTATTTTATACCTGTATCTGTACTTTCACAGACTGGAAAGGGCCAGAGCCCTAATCTGACATCTTAGGCAAAATATGGGATCATCTACATAGCTACTGTGATGTAGAATAGTTGCATGATAATTGTTCTGCTCTGCATTGAGTGCACTCAAGTTCACTCATTTATGGGTACTAATGAGATTGTATTTTGATGTGACATTACTGTAATATCAGTGCCTCGCATTCATTCATTAGTTTACCTCATTGACTTTGTGAAATAAGGAAATGCAGATGCCCTTGAGCAAGTAGTTTTAACAGGCATATGAAAAATTGTAATAGTGTTCTGAGCAGAAGCTGCCTTAGGCTTTAGATTTCATCTTACTATGGACGAATTTATTCATAACTTAGCTGTGAAGCTGTGCTGGAGACTCTTCAGCCATCTCTGAGGGATCTAGTGTCTGTCTGCACTTGTCTGCAGCACGTTTTCTGCTCTGAAGTGTGGCTCTGCATGGCTCGCATCCCTACTGCTTGCTGGGAACAGTCCCTAGCCCTGTGGGATCTTCTGTACATCGGTGGCTTTTAATAAATTTGAACAAAACCATGCTGATGAATGGGATAACGGTTTATTGGCATGAACGGTTATGATTAGTGCTCAAACCTGTGCCCTGGCTTTATTTTATGTATTACTATAGCTTTAGCTCACAGTGACTACATGGTACAGTGCGACCCTGTGCTGTTTGTAGCTTGCATGCAAATAGCGTTTAATTGCGCTAAAGTAGCACTGGATATGAGCTGAGCAAGCCTTCCTCTTTAGTAGGGCTTACCAAGCTGAGGGACAGCATTTGTGCTAATGGGGCTCTCACAGTTCTGGTGTTAGTCCAGTGGTTTTAGCTCAAAGGTCAGAAGATCAATGGTGCCAACATAATAGCTCTCATGCTACAAATTAAAGTAATACTGGAATGGAATGTTTTGGATTTTAATTGCTTATCTTAGTGAACTCTTACTCATCTTGACCTGTAGCGAGAGAGAATGAGACTGTCTAGAAAATTGAAAAAGAATGAAACAGACTGCACACAAAATGAACAAGTGAAATGTGTGAAAATTGTCAGATCTAAGGCCATTAAAATACATTTAAAAGTATTGCTTTCAATCTGGATTAGTATCTGGTGTGGGCTTTCAAGTTGGGTTTAGGAAGGAGGAATTGTGTTCAGAAGTTAGCTGTGAAGTACTGCCTGGCTGTACTTCAGAGAGTGTCTCTGCTGACACGGTGCCCTGTGAGAGTTGGCCAATGTGCCTCACATCGTCACTCCTGCGGTTTTCCATTTTGATTTTTGTCTAGTTCTAGCAAACGTGTGGATAGTGTTCTTCAGCTCAGAGCTAGCTGGAGTGTCTGTGCTGCATGGCAGTCACTGCTGAGATTGCACGGTGGCTGTATCCTAGATTTCTGATAACAGGTTTGAGGCAAGGTTGCCCTCAAAGTTTTTGGTTTCCCATGGAAACCAACTTGTGTGGTTATGCTTTGTGGGTGCCTGCCTGTTTGTTTTCTCCCCTCTCTAACACTTCTAACTTCTCCCTAATCTCCGAAATACTTTGAATTCAGTGGCTGCTGTTCTAGCCCCTTATGCACACCTCCAGTCCGACAGGCTTTGTATAAAAAGACTACTGGGTGGGTGAGATTGAGTCCTAGGGTGGCAAGAGCTGCAGCATCCACAAAGATGTTGTTAGTCACCAGAGAAACTGTGTGATAAGCAGAATTGTGTGGGAGAAACTTCAGCTGGAGCTATCGAATCTGGTCAAGTTTGGGAGAGAGATTTGAAAGTACCAGGCTTTGTTATTTACGTAACTACTTGTTCTGTATTGATTTCTCTGAAGTCTTATTTCCAAAAAATAAAGTGCAGAAGACAAAATGCTGTGGGAGTCTGTAGTGATATCTGTATTTAGACTGCTTAATAGTTTCTGCTGGTAGGTGTCTGCTGGTAAGTTGTCAAACCTGCTTGTTTGACCAGTTAAAACTTCAGTGTTTTTCTTGTTCAAATTTTTCCTGTTCTGTTTGAGAAGCCAGGCAGGTTCATTTGGTACCTAGTCAAGGAATGCAGAAGCTAATTGTTACAAGTCTCACTGGACAGGTGGTAGGGGAGACAATCCAAAGAGGACATCCTGTCTTTAGGAAGATTGTATCTTCTGCACTTCTAATGCTTTTGGATGCTGGACAATAAGGCTGCAGGTAAAGCAGGATTTGTAATGACTTATTTTTAAACTTGGGATTGATTACAAAGCAGGTTTGCAATCTGAGATTTATCTCTTTTTAGAGATGCAAAACCGAAGTGTTCATATGCATCTGAAAGGGGAAAGTCTGCATATTGACCTCAGTTATCTGTGACTGCAGCACCATGTGAAGCAGTAACTGGGCCAGACTCCTCTTTCTCCCTCTCAACCCTCCTTTTCATCCTCTCGATCTCAGCAGGTTGCCATATGATGTGCAATCTGGGCTCAGTAGCTGTTGTCTCTCTTCCCATCACTCCTGAGAACAGAGATCTTTGATCCCTTTTCCCTCCAAGAGTTGAGGAGGATACTGGTGTGTTCACTTGCACTGACTGTTTGCAAGGCTTAATAACAAACCATAATGATCATGAATTCTCTAGGATAAGAACTTATTTTTTTGGTTGCCATGATAACACAGTTTTGCAGTTTAGGTGTTTTAGGTCTGTCAAAAAGTCTGGTCCTTTTTCAGCCATTCAGCATCGATTGGCACTGGCATGTTGGGCTGTACAGCTGCTTCAATACATAATGCTTTTAACTTTCCTCTTGATCAAAAGAGGAGAGAAAAATAGTGTAGAAATCTATGTTAGTTGTTGGAAAGCATATGTAATAAAATATTCAAACAAAGGTTACAAAGTACTACAAGCAGGGCTTTGGGACTCCAAATACTGGGTAAAAAGCGTAGTGGTCATATGTAAAGTATTGATCTCATAAACTATTCTGTTTGCTTTAATTAAAGCAAAAATAAAATACATACAAGGTAGAAGCATGGCTTATTTACATTAAGCATTATTTATTTAGACCACTGTGATTTTTATACTGGATTAGATATACCAAATTCCTGCCACTGACAGCAATTTGGTATCATGTTCTGGCACATTTCATAAAATATGATGATGTGCCGAAGTCTCGTTTGACTCAAACTTATCATAGTCGATGATGTGGTAGTGCAGAGATGTGCTGCTAATGGCTGTGAATTCAGCATTTCATCTTCTGTAACTTCCTGACAAATGTTTGAGAAAGTTTACTTGTCAATTTTATTTGTAACTAGTAACTTAAAGAACTATTTGTTTCTTTTTAGTGTTTGAATGATTAAAGAAGGGATGCTTTTTGCGTGCATTGTACAACCACTATTGTCTACGTTACGGAAGGATGCTTTTAGATGTGGTAAACGCTAATCTTCATTACATTTATCTTCATTTTGTTCATCATCCTTTCTTAATGTTATGCCAAAACTAAAGGGGGGAAAAAAGTCCTAATGGAGCAGATTCTTTCTTGAATTCCTTTTAAGTATTTTGATAGCTGTAAAACTCTTTTTATCTGGAGAGTATTTTTTTTTTTTAAAAAGGGCCCATTACACGAAAATATTTTAATGGGATCATAAATGTTCTACTTGGATCTCTCTTATTAGACGTGGCTTGGAAATTGAATCTCCTTCTGAAGGCGTTTACATATTCAAAGTTCTCAGTAATTGACCTGATTCTACTATGAGCTGCTATTTCTGTTTCAAGACATGAAATCGTCTTATCTTTTGAAGTCTTTTGACCTTTATTTGGAAAAGGGGGAAACCTATACTTCTAGGGTTTGACTAAGTGTTTTTTTTTTTTTTTTTATACTCAAAGTTCACATAGGACAGTTTCCAACAGAATAGGAGATACGAAGGTTCATAAGTGGTGTCACGGCTGCTACAGAATGTGTCTGAAATCAGCGTCAAAAAAATGCGGAGTGAGGCAATTTAACCGTTGTAATGGTAGGAAACTTTTGACAAAATATTTTGTCAAGGGCATGGCTTCAGATGATATTTATTTTTTTTAATTGATCTGTGGCAGGAAAAAATCAATTTATTATCATAGATGTTCCATTTACACTTTTTTTCCCCCTCCCAATAGTAGCCTTCATCAGTGGCTAGAAAGAGGGAGAGGTGCTTGTTTCTTTTGAGTTTTTTTTTTTCACGTGCAGGGAAACTGGAGTGTCTTCTGTTTACATCTTCTACAAGCTGAGGAGTCTTTCCTTGGCTTGATTATTGGATTTCAGTAATTTAAATTTATGGTATGATCACATCTAGAGGCATCAAACAAAATACACATATACTATGCAAGTATAGCTCAGATTCTGCAGATGGATGTGAGCTCATGTTTTTATGGACTGACTCTGCAGATTCAGCTACCTCAATGATTCTGTGTTCTTAGTTGACAGGGCCCTCTGGAGATCCTCTAGTCCAACCCTGGTGCTCAAAGCAGGGTCAGCTAGAGGAGGTTCCTTGGGATGTTGCCCAAGGGTTTTGCGTTTTGAACATTTCTGAGGATGGAAACTCCACGGTCTGTCTGCATGACCTGTTTCAGAGTTGTCACCTTTAAAGTAATTTTTTTTTTAATGTTTGCAGGGTGTTTCTGATATTTAACTTGTTGCAGTTGTAAGTATTTGTGGATGGTGATTCAGCACAGTGCGTGTCAGGAGTCAAGGGAAAAGATTCTCCAGGATACAATTCAAAAATTGTGTTTTATTGTTTGACTTCTATTCTCTTTCTGTTTGTGAGCTACATAGCAACTGCAAGCTGGAGCTACTCGTTGGATCTCTCAGATAGGAACAGAAGGACAAATTCACTTTTGGATCTACTAGTCTGATACAGCTCTCATATAATGTGTTATGCTTTGTGAACAGCTTTTAAGGAAACATCCTCTGTATCACTGATGTTTTGCTGGCCTGTAGAAGCAGGTGACGTAGTCCTTCTGCAGGTATGCTCAGAAATGTCCAGTCTTCCTGTGGGAGGTTGGCACACACATGCTTTAGATCTGAAACTGGTATTTAGAGAGTTAGTTTTGATGCATACATGTGAGTCAGAATCTGCTAGAGGTATTCTTTTCTCTTTTCTGGAAACACTGCTTCATCTCTGTACCTTCAGAAAAGCTCAGTACTATAGTCTGGACTGTACTTCTTCAGGGGAACTGGTATTTTGTGTGCCTTGCTGCTCATTCTTCCATTTACCCCACTTCTAATGGTAGCTAAACCAAAACTCAGATTTACAGCAAAATTTACTGCTTATTTTTAATCGATGGTTGTTTTGTATTAAATATGATGCTGCACAGCTGGTTTTGGAAACCTTACTCTTTCCACACAAAGTCAGTATTTTGTAGGTAACTGTCTCTGTGCTGTAGTAAGTCAATAATTTGAGTAATCAGAAAGCAGCATCAAAAATGGGGATGAAAATTTTGTTGGGTAATCTCAGAGTTGTGGGCTGCTTTAGGCTGAAAGGGACCTCTGGAGGTCATCTGGTCCAACTCCCCACTCTCAAAGCACGATCACCATAAATCGGAGGTCTATGATGGTAGCGGCTTTAGCTTTGTCTGTGCTATAGTCTTCCTTTAGGTAGATGTAGAAAGCATGATGATCCCCCAAGCGTTCTCCAGAGTAACATATCCAGGTGTCTCCACCTGTCCTTGTTCCTGGTGAACTTCAGCCCCCTGACTGCTTAGTAGTCTCTTTGCTGAACTTGCTTCAGTCCATTCTATACTGGGCAGGGTAAAGCTGGACAAACTCATTCAGCTGAGGTCTCACTGGTGCTGAGCGAAAGTGTCACTTGCTGGGTTTATGCAGAGCACTGACAAGCACTGCAAGGCAAATACTGTAACTTAATCTTCCCTACAGCTTGAAACAGTGTATTTTCAGAAATGTCTATTTTTGTTCTTGGATGCATGAGGAACCTTTGATTGAACCATTTTTTAGCATATCACTGTTTCCAGAAAAGCTTATTTACTTTGTCTGGCTTGAAGTAGAATTTATAATTTGTAGCCAAACTTGTTTCATGCAGCTACAAATTTAATCAATATATTTCTCTGCTCATTGAAGTTGTTTGGCTTTTTTTTTTTTTCCCTAAATTGAACTGTGTAGTCACATATCATTTTAGTTATCCTACTGATGTATTTTGCCTTGTATGACATATTGGCTCATGTTGTATTTCTTCAAGATGGCCATCAAACAAACCATTGTGGTTGTCTGACCTTGGGTGGAAAAAGTAGTTTTCTGCCCGCTTTATTCTTAGTGTCAGCCTTCAACTTATAAATTACTGTTTGTTTGAGCCGCATGCAGGGATATGCTTTGCACCAGATTTTAATGTCTCCTCGTTAAAATCAATAAAAATCATGTCAGAAAAAAATGCTTATGGGAGAAATGTGAAAGCAGACATTCTCAGAAACAGTGATCAGGAGAACAAATCAGTGGTGGGGACCAGAGACGAGACAGTGGATGTATTTTTGTCCTGGGCTGATTAATCTTCCATGTGGACCAGTGAGAAAAGACACGTTGTCCTTGCTCCTCATATCTTTTACCATATTGCTTATGACATCTAGCAGGCTGTGCAGTGGTGCCAGACCAGGAGGTGGCTGCCATAGAAGCTGTACTGGCACGGAGTCCAGGGCATCCAGAATTCAGCCCCTTGGCTGAAGTTCAGACCTCTCCTATGGTAACGGTCTCAGTTATATGACTTTGATTTTGGCCGAAGAGTAACTCCAGCTAAAACTTGCTGGGACCTGCACAACATTGTATTTTGGCAACTGCAGCATTTGTGCCATGGGCTGTCAGCAGGTTGGATCAGTAGCTTTGTTTTTAAGATACCATGTAGTGTTTCAGGACACAAGGACAAACGAGCTTACAGCCTGTGCTTGTGACAGCTGTCTTGCCTTTCACCTCATGGGAAAAGATTTATCAGGTGTAATTATGTCTAATTGAGCCACTCTTACTATCTTGCCAATGTTACTTTTTTTCTGTTAATTTGATCAGTGGACTCAGATAAGATAAAAATGTAAACACTGCCTGTTTGAATGGCTTCATGCTTCTTGGATTATTTAAATGATTCTTTTAATCTGCCATGAAATTATGTGGGTTGTCATGTGGAGTTTCAACTAACTTCAGTTTTCTCCCTCTTAGAGTTTATTTTATTCCCATGAGGAAGGTTTGGGTTTTTTTATCACCTGCACAGAATAAACTTACTTTCTGATGTACCTGCAGCTTGCTTTCTGTAGTCACACATGTGGGCTTTCTAAACGGCGATCTGTTCTTCTAAAACAACGTGTAAAATCATGCAGTGTTCATGAGAGAGTGGTCTGTATTAAAACTGCAGTCAGAGCCTTGTTTAGGCCATTTTTTTAAAACTGTCGGAGTAGTGCAGGTCTATGTGTTTTGTGGTTTTTTTTTTTCTTGGTTTGCTTTCTTATCAGCTTTAGGTGAACATTGACTTCCCCTCTCTTTGCTTTTTTCATGTCACCTGAAGAAAAAAAACCATCTGCAGTGTTCATGGTTACAGACTTTTTAAAGTTTGACACTATTAGATGTATTTATGGCAGAAACGTCACTGTTCAGGAGCTTCTAAAATAACACTGGGAGTAAAAAGGTTTACCAGCTAAGATGTTAGTGTAGCTAATGGTAGAACTTTCTGATTCTTTTTGATGGATTTCATGTTTGTTGCTCAGATTCCTAACCCTACTGTTGGAATAATATTTGTAATAGATGTGGGTCAACTAAAACTCACTAAACTTGTAGCAACCTGCTTTTTGTACATGTAATACATGTCAATTACATACACGTAATTGACAGAATCATAGAATGGTTGGGTTGGAAAGGACTTTAAAAGATTATCTAGTTGGAAAGCAATGCTGCATTTTAGGATGGGAGTCTCTGCCTTAATTTATATGAAACGGGGGTGGCTTTTGTATGACAGACTGTAGAGGTGTTACTGTTTCTGGGTGAAGGTCTGTCTGGTGTCCTGGATATTACATAATATAAATGGGATTTGTATTTTGAGAACTGAGGGATTGGGAAATGAAAACAAGAGGAAGGGAAATAAAATTGTTGTTACTTCAGATGTGAGTTTCCTTTGTGTGAACTGTTGTGCATGTGGAATTGCTTGTAGGATGACCTACACCAGGATAAGCTGAAGAAAATTGCAGTATGGTAAACCTGAGTTATTTTTTCTTTCTTTGCCACTAAGTGCATTATTAAACTTTTCTTTTGTTGCTGTTAAAACTGGATGCCCTTGGTGCCAAAATACTAGAGTGGCTAGAAATATTTGTGACTTGTAGCCGAAGCCAATCAGTAGTTGGAGAGGGAAGTTTGCATATATGTGGTAATTACTCTAAAACTGCTTCAGTCATCATTTTCTTCTTTGACAGTAGTCTACACCAGATAAACATTTAGTATATATCTTGATCAGAATATGTAGTTAGGAAGTTGGCTCATTTTTGCTTTTGGTAAGAAGGTTGAATCTAAAGATCTTGCTGACTGTACTTGCATGTTGGTATATAGCAAATGCAGGTTTAATTATGGAAACTAAACCTGCTTTAAAGCAACTGCAGCCAAAGTGAATGCAGTCCTGTGTCTCTTTAGTCCCTAGCTCCCCAGATGGCAAATTCAAATAAATAAACTAGCAAATGTAAATTTGTTTTAATTTTTGATTTTCATACCCTCAAAAAACCACCAAACCCTCAAAAAAACCTAAAATGCCACCCTACCTCAAAGAGGAAATTCCTGGTAAAATACCTTCTCTGTCTTGGCAATCATACAGCATGGTAGTGTGGCTTTTCCCATGCCAAGGTGCTTGTGAAGGTTTGGTGTGTCTCACCCTGGAGAACGGAGGCTCCTGGGCTGTCATACTCCTTGGAGGAGAAGTAATGCACCAGCCTGGTTGGAACTGTACATCATGCCTTCCCCATACATCGTGCATGAAACTCTAATCAGACTTCATCAGACTGATCTAAATTTCCTTGAGAAAATATGAGAATTGGTTTAGTGCTGAGGAGCACTAGCAGGGCGCTAGTACTTCTTTGCAAAGGCAAGAAGAGGTTCTGTGGGCAGGTAGTCACTGTTGCTGATACTTTTTTTTTTTTTTTCCAAGTTGATTCTTTTGAAAAGAACTGTTTCCATTTTCACTGGTGGGAGAACACATAATACAGAGTACTAGCTTGATTAGTCTTTGTTTTAGTGTGTGGTAGTAGATAAAATGAAGACTGTTCTAAAAAGCTAAATTCCGCTTTGCATAAGTGCATCCACACTAAGCGAATAGATCAAACACTAATTAACTGAACCATTGGCTAATGACCACTGGAAGAGGAGAGAAATTAATAGGCAGAAGTGATGTGCTGCTGTTGAACTCCAGACCTGTCCCGGGTTGTCTTTAGGTTGAGAGCCTTTAATAAGAAGAAATGCTACTGATTTGGTGGACTATTCTGTACTGTGACTGTTCTGATCACTGCATCTACTGAAAGATAAACCTTAACTCCAGCCTGGAAAAAGGAGAAATGAAAACTGATATTAGAACATGTGTTCCTGTTAGAATCACACTTCTGGATTTTTAAATTGAGGCTAAAACTAGACAATACTAATGCTTGTAGTTTTTGTGGTTTAGTATGAAATTCACGGATTCACTATGAATGACTGAATGACTTTGAGTTAAGTTGTATCTAAGAAGCTTCTTGGTTGTATACATTAGCTGGGACATAAATATTTCACTTCCAGAATTTACTTCTCAAACTTCTGGTCATGTGTAAAGTAAGAGGGAAATTGTGTTACCAAACTTGAAGTAGCTCTGTACATCTAAGGCTACTGCTGTACCACTGCTGAGAGCCTCTGGTAAAGGTCACCTTAAGTATCAGACAAAGGTTAATTAGGAAAAAAACCCTAAATTACCAAGCACAAAATTCATTTCTGCTAATAAACATGGATCTAGCAAGTTCTCCTGCCCTCTTAAGGTATCTGTTCCTTTAGCAGAACCGAGCAGTTCAGAGCCGTGTTACTCCTGTGCTTGTTTAAGTTACTGTTATTACTGTGGGTGATGTTTTCAGCAGACAAGCGTTGAAACTGATTGTTCAGCTAAAGGATGATCTTGCCGAAAGGGCTTTTTATATTTGAACAAATTGCACAAATTGATTCCTTTTGTATACCTACAGGAATATTGAAGCATATGGTGCATCCATAATTGAACTTGCCATGAAGTCTTTTTCAGTTGATCAGTTCACTCTGAATTGCTCATATGGTTACAACTGTGATTAAAATTTTTCTTGATAAGGATTTTACAAAAGAAGAGAACAAATTTAGAATAGTTACCTGGGACAAGAAAGGTGTGGGGGGTTTTTTTGTGTGTGTGATGATGCTTTTGCCATAAAATCCAACTTTTGATATATTTCTAGGTGAAAATCATCCTTTGGACTCGACCAGATATTAACTCTAACAGGAATGAAAATCTGAAGACTTTTGTGAATCTACAGTGATCTAAAGGAATTGATAAGCAGGGTAAGAATTCACTTTTCTTGCATAAACCTTACTTTTGTGTATATCTGGTTACCGTAATACAGAATGTGCCACTTTCTGCTATGTAAGTGGAAAGAACAAAGGAAATTATGAAGGGTAAAGACAGCAGTCAAATTCAGTCTTTCTCTATTCCAACGTAAGGTGAAATATTGTTCTGAATACTTAAACCTGGAAAATGGTAGTGGCAGATATGGAGTGCTTTCCACAGAACAGTTATATGGTGGCAGAACACTTATCTTGTTGAGGAAAAGGAGGTGAAATTTTTGGCATCTGTTTATTTTGAACTCTGTTATAATAAAGCGATGTGTCATGTTGGCTATGAAACCTGGAGGAAGCAGGTTTGTTTTTTTTTTTTTTTTAAACTGGTTTTAGTATATGGAGGTCATAACTATAACAGAGGAATAACTTCAGGGAGTTGCTTGGAGTTTGAAATACCTTAAAATGCATTTCATTTGAATTTGAAAAGCTTTTTTTTTTTTTTTTTTCCTTGTCAGATATTAGTTTTGCCTGATAATTTTTTGGCATGCAGTAGAAAGCTCACATTGTGAAGAAGCTTGAGCAGAAGTGGGCTGAGAAAGAAACCTCCCATTTCTTTTCAAGATCTATTCCACAGTGTATAGTTAAACCATATCTAGATTTTTCTGTGATACTTCTCATGACTTCTATAGCTTCATAGCTGCAGGTGATTCATTTTAACAGTTTCTGACCTTTTGTTCTTGCAGGCTCAAAAGTAGAATGACTTTTTTAAAAATACATGGTAAGAATTTAAAAGGATCTTGGTGGACAGGAAGGATCATCCTATGGCAAAATTGACTTAGTAATTTGACTTTATGCTTTAAAGCTCTTTTATTTCTTCTGAAGATAATGTAATTCCTGCCATGCAATGCTAACAGGGACTTGGCTTAATTTTTCTTCTTGAACACGAAGAGTTTCTGTGCTTGATGTGATGGAGCAGGGGAAAGTAATACGCCTGTGTGCAGGTGGATTTTTTTTTTTTTTTATGGTTCTTAAAACAAGTCAGCTGAGGGAAGAGCAAAGGTGGTTTTTAACATACACTGTGATACTGATAAGCTAACAGTAGTTTAGGTCCTCTTTGCTCCTTGCAGATTAGAAAATTATTGAAAATATTAATTTCTTTCCTTTGTGCCTCCTTTTGAGGAGTACTTAGGCTCTTCAGTGTAATGAGTTCAGTTATTCTTCCCTAAAATGGTTTGTGTTGTCTTTAATGACATTTTTGGCTGGTTTTGATAGAAAGGTATTTTATGAATTTTCAGAACTTTTTAGGTAATTGCTGCCTAATATAAACTATATAGAGATATCCCTTGTTAATTTCTTGTGTGTGGAGTGGCCCTTTTCTCTGAATGGTAGTGAGCCAATCTTATGTGCCTAAAGGAGCACCGCATGGCTAAGACAGAATATAGTTTTGGGTTTGTTTTTTTTTTGAAAGCACTTATAGGTGAAAGCACCTAAGCACCTTATAAGCACCGAAGACTGAATTGTGCTCACGTGCAGGTTTTGTAGGCCAGGATTTGACTCGCTCTCCTTTGCGGTTTTTATTTTGAGATGTCTCCCATATTTGTTTGTTTGATGGCCTAGGGAAGGGACTCATGGGGTAATATACTTGGTGATGAACTAGGGTGCCTTGTGAGTCAGAGCTACACCTGAAACTGGGTTGTGACTGGTCTGTTTCACTGGCGGTGACAGCTTATGAAGTCCTGGCTTTCTGCTCTGGGCTGGGTTTTGCTTCTGGGCCTCCCTCCCGGGTACGTCACTGCCTCACAGGTCATTGAGTCACTTTCTTGTCTCTCTGCCCTCCTCCACCTCGTACGTGCTCACACAATTGCGACAGCAGTGGAGAGGAAAGAAGCTGTACCAAAAGACTTGCTCATCAAACCACATCCTAAAAATAGTGTGGCAACTTTAGGCGCTTCTGGGTCTTTACGTGTTGCCTTCTCTGAAAGACCAGCAAAGCTAGGAAATGTATCTTTTTTAAAAGTAGCCAATCAAACTGGAAAAGGAAGTTGCTTATCTGAAATTCTCAAAGTTGCTGTAACTTTTATTTGTAAAACAAAAAGAACATAGGTTGTAAGAAATAGAACATTGCGAGTGTAAGTGCAGCTGCTGTCTCATTCTGAGAGAATTCAGAACTACGGCAATTCTTCTCTACTTCATTTTTTTTTATAACCTTCTGCAATGAGGATATTAATTGAGGCTGCTGTGGGTCATTTTTGGATGCTAGAAACTGGGAAGAGACAAAGTCTCTTTCTTTACACAATACACAGTTGGATGAGAATAATCTTGTGACATTTTAAGCTGTACTTGAAATCTATAGGTGACAGACTCCTTGGTTCTCTCTTTTTTTTTATTTTTTCCTTCCCCCTTTTGGGGGTGTATCACTCCTTTCATTTCTTGCTGCCATTTTGAGAGAGGGCAAAAAATCCCCCCACCTAAACAATATCAGTGGTCTGAGGTATTTACGAATTGTCTGTGTGTTGCTATAATGAAACCTGCTGTTCTGCTTTTTTCTCTCCTCTTTCAAATCTGTATTACGAAGGCATAGGTGTCACTGCCAGCTCTGTGCATGGCAGATTGTTCCTGTGAATGCATTCCAACAGGTGTGTTGTTTTTGTTTTCATGGCATTTATTTTGCAATTTAGTATGAACATAATACTTTACATCTGTATTTCAGTCTAGTTCGAACAAGTTTAGCTCAAGTAGTGGTTGAGTTGTGGTTTTGATGGAATGACTGTTTGGCAAGCTTCGTCCGTAAACACTGGTGCTTTCAGCACATAATATTTTGGGGCAGCCATAGCACAATTGCTTAATCTTAAATATGTGCTTTACAACTCAGAGGTGTTTATAAGGATTGAAGCATATAAGGATGCAAGCCCTAAGCAGTTGAAAATTTGGTGCATGAAAAGAATATAACTTCTTGTCAGTATCCCAGGCTGCATTTTAAAAACTTTTTTTTTCCTTTTCATTACGTACATCGTTCAACCAAATATGAATTTTCTGATGGTACAGGAATGTGTGGGATTTCTTTCAGGTTTTGTAGAGGTTCCTTAATATGAAGCATGTTGTTCAATTTCAATTGCTAGTCTGTAGTTTCAGGTGGCTCATTTGTGAACCTTGTGACATTCCACACTCCTCCCCTGCCCCGAATGGTGGCTAGAAAACTTTGATTTAATAAAATGCAAGTTCTGGTAGCGTTCAGGAGATGACGAATAGCGTATGCACTGAAAAATGAGAGGACAACACTTCTTGTAATCTGAGAGACACTTAGATGCTTATTAAAACTATTTTACATGTATCAGTTTTGGGGATTGTTATATCTAAGCCTTAAATACTGCTAAAACTGTACCTAACAGCTCCCTCCCCCACTCTTTTTTTTTTTTTTTTTTAATATGAGTGGAAAAAGAATTAAGAAATAGTATATTACGAGCAGTTATTTTTACTGTGTTCTACTTGCTTCAGGGCTACTGGCACTGGAAATGACACATTTGGGGTGTTGTATTAAAAAGTGCCTGATCTTCAGTGGATTCACTTCTTGATTCAAACTATAATTCTGACCTTTATAATTGTGACCATAGGACAACATCTATTGCGGAGAAGAAAATTACTTTCAAATTTCTTGTTAAACCCTGGTTATCTTAATGAGATTTCATCAATCTTTGTATATCATGGATAATTGTTTCTTGTTTGTGGTCATGATTTTAGCTGGTTTTTTTTTTTTATACCCCTGAGGCTGTAATTGTCCCTAATTTTTGTTTGTATGGAAGCTGTGCTGTATCTGATTGCTCGTACCTTTCTTTAGTCCCTCTATCTTTTTGAACAATGTGAGTGACAAGCAGTAGTCAAGAACAACCATGGTTGTTGTATGTGGTGATGGTTTCTGTTTTGTTTTCCTTTCTAAAATATCTCAACTCTTTTCACTTGCCTTTTGATGGTGTAACACTGATGTTTTCAGTGAATTAGGTATAGTGACTTCAAGTCTTAGTCTGAAGGGTTAACAACAAATATGAAGCCTGTTAATATTAGATTAACTTCAGGTTATTTATTGCTTCCTGTTGCATTTATTGCCAATGGATTTCATTTAACACTTTATTTCACAATCAACCCGTCACTGTGCAACCCTTCTGTAGCTATCCACACCGACTTTCAGGCAAGATTATTCTGATTAATTCTGAATTGGAATCTGAAACTTGGCTTCCAAAGTTCACAGAAGTTTCTGTATCTGGCACTTTACTCCATGTTTATGAGCATAGATCCAAGTATAGATCCTTGAGAAAAGGTATCAGTGCATAAGCCTCTTCCCTTCTTTTTTTTTTTTTGCTCTCTTGATCACCATTTAAAAAAAAAAATATCTTATTGCTTGTGCTTATCTCCCACTTTGTATTTGTTGATGGGTTATAATTTCCAGGTAATTTGTCATGCTGTCATCCTGTCAGAATTTGGTTTCTTTAAGACCCTTCAGTGAGAGATCTTGCTTTTCTCCTAAGCTTCCATGTATGTTCTAGAGCTTTTTGAATGTATTACATTGAATAGTTTTTGTCTCCTTTAGGAAATCCTAAATGGTTGGACTTCTCTTCATGGAAATCGGAGTGCTTTACTATATACCTTATTGTAAAGAAATGATAATGTTTTCCTTTGAACAGGCCAGCGAAGTGAGATGAATAATAAAGAGTGTCTCCAGGAGAGCCAGAAGGCACACCTTGCAGTTGTGGCAATGGCATGAGATAACTCTGAATGCGTTTTAACCTGTTGCGTTGTGCTGCCCTAAACCCAAGCTGCTGCACAGTAGAACTGGAAATGTTTGTAAGACACACGTTCCCTGCCAATTGTGAGGCAACCACACCCTGGCTTGTTTGCTACGCTTAGGAAGGTGCATTTTTAATATATTGTAAACAGTTCCTCATGGCTGCTGCTTAATAAGAAGCTGACTTAATGAAGTTTCTGAAAGGAGCGAGTACTGTAAATCTCAGCTTTACTTAACAGGTTCTTTTGTTTGAACACTTTAAACTGTTGAATAAAATATGTGACTGCAATTAAGTTTAACTGTGTGTAGGTAGTGCTGGGACACAGCTGAGGCGGCTGGTTGTGCCTGTTCCCTGTGCTCAGGTGGTGGGGGAGTCTCCCAGGATGAACCTTCCTCCTCACCAGCTGGGGAAATCCGTATACTGCAAATACTACACAGGTGTATTTAAGACCTCTGAGTAGCTGGCTGATGGTCAGAGGTGCGCTGTGTTAGAGATGTGGCTAATATGTGTGTTTTGAGAGCCAGTATGGTAAAGTGAAATGTTCATTTGCCCTAGATTTTGAGGATATCTGAAAAGCGTTGTTACATTCAGATAGCAAGGGGAAGACACTCACAATAATTCTGGTCCTTTTGCCTTTAGAAGTCTTTCTCTGAGACTTCTAGATAACATACAAAAAGGAAATCTCTGTTGGCTGGGCTCTGGGGTTGTAAAATGCCAGATATAATACTAGTGAAGCAGTACATGAATTAACTTGTTTCTGATAGTGTCTCAAGTGATATATGTTAATTCTAGAATGATATTCTAAAAAATCACTTAATAATCCTAATGTAATTAGTGTTTTGTGGATGATAATGTTCTGTGTAAGTTCATTTTGCCTTTGAGAATTAATTGCAAGTACAGTATGATGCTTTGTGATACTTCTGAGGTAAATCTGTTCTTTAGTATTGCAGAAAAAATTTACATGAATATAAGATAAACCAAACAAATCCTCCAAAGTTTCATGTTGGTATCCACAAAGAGAAAATCACCTTTTCTGACCTGTTCTTGGGTATGAAATCGTATGAATAACAAGGACACTTACGGCTTTTAGTTGTACCCAAAGAATGACTTTTATTTTTTTTGTCATCAGTGGTTGTGTTGCTTTCTACCAAAACATCTAGTCTTTTATTTCTATGTGCTTTTACAGTTAGAAAATAGTGCCTGATGGAGAAAACAGGTAAGTGGGGTTCTCTCAAATGTGCTCCCAAACATAATTATTGCTCAGTAATAGAATAAGTAGGTCTTTGTAACATGATAATGCTGTTTCCCTTGTTCTATAGGTTCCCATGGTATTTCTTTTACCTTGAAATGAATTCTTGTATCCCAGATCATTGTTGCAGATAGTCAGCAAGCACACATGTTTATTTTTGAAGTTCTTTGCTGCTTTAATGGATCGGTCAAACTTTTCTTTAATAGCAGCTTGAGTGCTAGAACAAAATGGCAGTTTCCATAAAAATGTGCCAGCTCATAGAACCGCTGCGAAGTGACCAATTGTGGGTCTGTCTGAAGCCTGAAGAAGATAGGAAACTGTCTAATGGGACATGTTGTTAACCTGTGCACTCGAATGCTTCCAGTTTGCCTGCCTTATGTCTTGATTACTGCTTGTCCTTCACTACTTTTGACATCGCATAGGCAGGTGGGTCCTGGGACTCTGCTGTAGTTCAATACTAGTTCTAAGGATCTACCTCATCTTTCATAGACCAGGTGGTCTGCAGGTAAATGATAAATCTACCTACAATACTTGAATATTTTAGTATTATGGAAGTGAGTGAAAAAAAACTAAAAAACCAAACAAACCCCTGCAACCCCACCAAAATGCTTTTGCAGGTAAATTTCCATAATTAAATATTAGCTCTCTTGTACTTACCTTTTATTTTGAAATTGATGCTTATAAGGTTCTTGTAAGCTATTTTGTAAGATATCTTGTGAGTTATTCTGACTTGCTCTGCTGATACTAATTGTTAGTGATGACAACTTGTGAATAGGGAGGGGATGTGTAAACGGCAGGCTAAGCATAGACTGCAGGGTGACCGTAAGGAACTGAAACAATCTGTGAATTGACTAGTGTAAGGAATTGAAAATAATCTGTGAATTAACTGCTTCAGCCAGGAAGTTACTAGGAGGCAAAATCATCCCTCCAAATTACCTGGCTGCAATTATTTGTTGAAACTGAGCAATTTTGGGTAATCTAGGAGAAAACAAAATTCAGGAAGTTAACCTGCTATGCCTGGATTTTGAGTAAAGTCCTGCTGTCATTGATGAATATTTACTGTATTTTGTACTGCAAAAAACTCCTCACCTTCTCCCCTGCTATAAAAAGCAGTACTACTTTCTGCTTTTTATTTCTTGTTAAACGTTGGGGGAGGAAGTAGGGAGTGTGATATGACTAACCTACATCAAAAATAATTAAAATCATAGTTATATAGTGGTTCTTCACTGATAAAAGAATAACTGAAATTTATTTCTCTTTGTTGCCATTAGCTTAATGTAACTTAAGTAATTACATTTCCATTACACTTCTACAATAATCTGAGTTTTAATACAAGAAGCAGTATTATCTCAGTATGTCATGTTACTGTGTGTAATGGGCTATAATAATAAAACAAATTCCTAATTTTGAAGCAGTATTCAAGAAGACTTTTCTTAGCATTTGGAGTTTTGTGTGCCAGTAAAGAAATTTTAGCAGGCTTTTTGTAGATGAGAAGACATTAGCTTATTAGTTAATATTTTGAAATGAAATCTGGTAATCTGAGGCATCCCTGTCACATTCAGGAAAACAAATAAATATAGCATGTGTACATTTTAATTGGGGATGAGGTGAAGCCTCGCTAGTTGTGTGATCACAGCAGTTGACACTATATGGATTTTAGCATTGCAGTTGTCTCTGTGGGCCTGGTGCAGAACAGTGCATTTATTCAATGAATGGTTCTATTTCTGAACTTGGCAAGTTGCAGTTGGCTAGTGAGGTTGAAAGATTTAGTATAAGGATTTCTATCTTCTAAAACTACATATTTAAATTTTAGGGATAGCTTATTAGATTCTGCAGTTGCAAAGCTGGTAAAACAAAACAGTGTTTCTTCACAAAACATTTTTGAAGTAGTCCACTTAAGAAAAAAATCATAAACGCATAAAAATCATAAAACTCGAAGCCTCCTAAGCACATAGGACTCTTCATCTCCATTGATAGTCAGGAAGAAGTCTGTTTGATATTTCAAGGTCTCATCTGTATATTGTACTAAGACCTCCTGACTTCTTAAGCAGCATTGTGTTCTCGGTTTTCTGGAAATGTTTCATTATCAGATGGATTTAAAAGCAAAAATTTGTTGCCATGACCAATTGATGTAGAATGGTGCTATGCTGCCAAAGATTATTTCTCTTGGTATTTTTGTTCTACTCCATAACAAATTACGTTGAGATCAGTGCTGGTAATATGAATTCCTATTTTAGACTTGTTTTGTTTTCAGACTTTGCATTTCTGGGCTAGGTAAGGTTTGTTTTTTTTTTTCAATTGGAAACTTTGAAATGTTTGTGACTCAGTGGCCTCACAAAAAGTTTTTCTTATTTCTGAGGAAGAAGTTTCAAACATATCTTTTAATCTTGAGTATGCAAATAGTTGAATGATTTGTTATAGCAATTTTTGTTTACAATTGTACATTTGCTCTGATTAATGTCTGAACTTGTATTTGGCAAAATGTAAGTTATTTTATTGTTGTCTTTTATTAAAAATGGCTTATTTTTTTAAAAAATACAACCCATAAGCAGAAATCTGATCGCATAGAGTATTATGACCTCTTAAGGCCACTTGTTGACACAGCATAATTGCATGCAAATACATGGATAGTTACACAAGGAAGTTTGAGATGATGAGAATTCAATGTGGATGATGAGCAGAAGACTGTTTTAATGTGTCGTACAACCGTGGAGACCATGTATTTGTGCTTTGCGCTTGTATCTACTCCCCTGGTTTATGACTGCCTGCCTTCTCTTTGTGGGAAACACAATCCTGTATTTTGCATAATTTTTTTTACTTTGCAGTGTAGAGTGGAGGTAGAAGATCTTTTGGAGCCAAATGGTTTGATCCAGGTTCAAATTGCTTAGAGATGCATAAAAACCAGGTTGAATTTAAAATGGCAAAGTAGTAATGCAAAGCAAGGTGAGAACTTGGTTCATGTGCTAAACATTATTCCACAATTGCCAGCTTCTATGTTATTAAAACCATGTATATTATTTTAAGCATACATAACAGTGTATTGTATGTGCATACTTCACAGCGCTTATGTCTTCATAGTTAACAAAAGAGTTGCTGCATACTGCACCTATCAAGGTTATTTACTCTCACGTCTGGTTAATGAGTCTATTTCATCAAACAAGTCCATTAGGTCCTGAAAATAGCATGTGCTTCTAGAAATCTGAGCAGCAAAGTCCACCCAATAGCTTGAGCTATGAATTCAGCTTGCAGCTGCATGGAAGTACTGGATTGCAGGGAATCAGGTTTTGAGGAATCGAGAAATAGAAGACAGTGCGTCTCTTACTACGTTTCATTTAATGGTCCTATCAGAAGTATATTACTCTGCAAAAGATGAGCTGAGCTGAAAAACTTTTATCACTTACTATGCATTTGTAAGGGAAAAAAATTAATGCACAGACCTCCGGTGCTGCTGCTGTTCTCCTCTTTATGAACCAGTCTGTCTTTCTTCTCAAGATACAATTTCTCACCTGTTTCCAATGTCAAAGGATAGACAAAGAGCTTTGAAAGCAATAATTACTTAAAGGCATGTGAGAGAGAAATATCTTGCATTGGAATCTTCAGTCTATTTTTGTTCATGCTCTCCGTGAGTGGTTTTTGTATTTTCTCCATTCTTCGGTGGTTTTTTTTGTAGTTAAAAATGAAGTGTGGAGGGACACAAACTCTGTAGATTTATTTTTTTTTTCTTTTGAGTTACAAGGCATTTGATGACTTTATTACTCATCAAGAGAAATGAATTTTCAGAGTATGGGTTCTGATGCTTGCATATATTTTATATACTAAGCTTCACTTTTGGGTACTATTTTACTGGCATCGGTCACCACGTAACACAACTGCTTTGTGAAGAGCACTGACATCTTTGTAGCCTGCCAAAAAGTGTATGTGGGCTGGTGGCATGAATGCCATCCTTTGGATGATATTTTGATTCCGGGATTAAGCTGCAAGAAGTGAAAGGAAAGAACAACAATACTACATTTGTTACTTTAAAAAAATATATTAAATAAGTTAGTCTTTCAGTATAGAAATGCTGAAAAACAAAAACCAGCAGTTGCTTAATGTTTGCTGTTACATTTTGAAATTTGTGGTTGATTCCATTCAAAAATAAAACAAGATCAGGCACTTCAGTTGTGCCGAGTAAGCAAGAAGTTTCAAAAGTAAATATTGTCTAGTTCTAATAAGTTCTTTGGCTGCTGTCTTTAAGTAGAATTTTAGAGTTATTAGATGCCTTGCAATTCAGCATTTGGTTTGTTGCCTCAAGAGGGAATAATACTGAAGTCGTCATGTTTTGTGGTAGCTGTGTAAGACACAGTTTGTGAGCATGAAAGATGGGGTGAAGGGCAAATAATGTAAATTATGTCAAGAATGCAATGGGATTTGAAATGTCAGAGAATATAATGTTTTCATTAAATATCCCATTTCCTACTACATAGTTTTCTAATACAGGTTCTGATTTCCCTCGTGGAAATGCATTGTTCTGAAACAATGAGCAAAAAAGTAATTTAGCTGAAATTTGGTGAAGAGTCCTAAGATGAAGTCTAATAGCTGTGTTGAAAATGAGATTTGATCTTTGTGGTAGGTTAGAGAACTGATTCCAGACCTCCTCTAAATATGCATTGTGTTTAAAAGGCAACTCTTAACAGTGCATGCACTTGGAGAATGTTCTGTGTAGTTTTGGTTTTAGCCAAAGGTAAAACAGGATTCCACGTGTGATCCACGTGTGAGGTGATGCTTCATGATGGAGGCAACCTAAAATTGCACTGCTGCTATGTAATTTCTTTCTGCTGAAGCATTCTACTTACCTTTGTTGCAATACTAAGAATAGATTGGCACATAGACAGCAAAACACATCAGCTCATGGATCTGCACAGACTTTATTTTTTTTTTTATTTTTTTTTCCCTGCTTTTCAGCCAGAGCAGCAAAGTGATGCAATTCGCTGCTCACCACGACACAAGGACACAAGGGAGGGTTGAGATTATGTGGCTGAGACACAGCATTTTCTACCAACCAGTGCAGTGTTGGATGGTCATAATGCAGGTGTGAACATTCAGTATTTTACAGCTTATGGTGTCCTAGAAATTTGCTATTGCGTATCTTCTTGATATAATAAAATCTAGCTATATAAAAATTCAGCCTAATTAGTTTAACTGCATTGTGAAATCTTTTTAGAAAAGCTACCATATTCTGAATAGCTCTTTTCCTTCCTTCCTTTTTCTCCTTTATAAAAACAATCTGAGCTATTTTCTGCAGTTTCGTTGCATCAACTTCCTTTCTGTATCTCATCATTATTTCCAGAAAGCAGAGAATTATGATAGGTTGGTGGAGTTTTTTGATTTAAAAAAAAAAATCACAAGGCAAGAAAATGCTGTATTGGCTGAGAAGGCCTGTGCAATTAAATTAAAAAAGTAAGAAGTTCTATTTTTCATTTTAAGCTAGTGATAAGCACAGCCTATCAACAGGAAAGAGATCTATTATTTTGTGCTGATTACAGTGTATTTTTGAGGGAATGTATTAAAGTAAAAGTTATGTAACAGAATTGCATCAAAATCATAATTCCTTTTGAAAGGCACACAGCATTTTCTGAATTTTTAATTCATTGTTTTCTTTATGTTCCTGTTTAGTATTTTGTTTTGCTTGCTATAACTCCATAAAAGATTACTGTATTGCGCCTTCACTAAACACTAAAAGTTGCTTTTTATAAAATGCATTGTGTAACTTGTTTGTTCCCTGGCTTCCTTATGGAAAGGATGTCCTGTATTTGTTTACTTTTGCGTATTGCCATACTTTCTCATCAATTTTTTGAACGCCATTCCATTTAATATTCTCCACATCCACTTTGATGACAGTGAGTTATCTGACTGTTCCTTATTACAGATGGTTTGAAATGAGATCTAGGCTAAAACTAGAAGTAAGCATGAAGTTAGCAGATATTTCTGAAATGAGCAGTGTGTTAGACAAGCATGTGTGTGTGTTTAGAATGGGCGTGCATCGGCTGTGGAAAAAAAGGTGTAAAGCAGACAAAAAGTCACAGCATGTAGGTGTTGTCAAGGGAAGGAAGGTCTTGCATAGGGCCCCTCTGTGACCCACACAAGGAGGTGCGACTGTTGGAGTAATCTTGGATGTGCATCCTCCTCCTTCCCTGTTTGTAGTTTAAAAAAAAAAAAAAAGAAAAAGTGATGGAGCTCTTCAGTTATAGCTTCTTTTAAGCACCAAGTATTCTCATTTGGAAGGTAAGAATGTCAGAATGTCCCCAGGTTTCTGTTGGTTTCTTTGTTCCTTGCTTCCAAGTGGGTGGTTATCAGGAAATCTTGCAGTCCTGTGTCTGGTAGAGATAAGAGTAACTCATGACTGCTGGGAAACAGTTTAAGTCACTTACATGAAATTTAACTTGGATTCTGCTTTAGAAAAAATGGCCATATGCTGAAAAATGTCAACAAATGTTCATAGAAATGAGTAATTATGAAGTAGAACTTGACTTAGTCTTCTTTAATGTTCATATTCATTTAAGAAATACCAAATTACTTTTTCTAAAATAAACTGCTAAAGTTTGTTTGTCCATCCCTTCATATAATGAAATCTTATGATTGATACAGAGTAGCACATTATACTAGAAATAGAAAAGACAGGGATGATTTCTAAATGAATATGCTAAAAATAATTTCCCAGAGTGTAGACATGAGTGCTACTGTGAAGATGATGCAGATGCTCATATGCTTATAATTGGATTATTGTACATGATGTATTCTTACCCTATTTAAAAAAATGGCAATGAAATGTGCTCAGTCACTGGTGTTGAATGCACTGTTGCATTAGGAATTCACAGTTTTGTCTCTCAGTTTAGGAAGATCTAGGGCTTTAGTTTGACATAAATCTAAAAAGACTAAAGTGACTATTGGATGGTGTGGGACAGGCGGGGCTATAGTCAGGGTTGTCTGGACTCTGTGTTGGTGTGGAAGGGCACCAGCTGCTTTTTTGTATTATTATTATTATTATTTTTCTTTTCCCCACAGTATTTATAACAGACAGTTTGCTGTTAGAGCTACTGCCCATTTTGGAACTGGAGGCAAAGAGATTTGCCTTTGTGTAATAGCTCACTCATAATTGAAAGTTTGTATTTTCTACAGGTATTGTGAGACTCTATCTGTGAATTAGATAAGGAGCAGAGAGGAGTGAAGTGAGGATTGAATGCTTAGGCTTGTTCTGAGATGCTTGTGTTCATAAACATTTCTTGTTTCCTTGGGTTCCTCACGTCTTATGTTCTAACTGCATTTTGATTTTTTTATAAAAAGTGTTTCTAAACACTTTTGTGTGTTCTGCTGCAATGCTAGCTCTTTAATAATAGCTTGGACTATAGCTTAATGAATGTTGAAGATTTTATTATGCCTTTTTGAAGTTTTATTAATTTTGTTCACCTTCTTTGTCAGGTCACCATAATGAAAAGGGTGTTGCCTTTTAATTTTAAGTTTAATATCTGGTAAATTATATTTAGGCATGTGGTTCTTTTTAAGGTATAAAACATTATAGAATGGGGAAAAGGAGAGTTTGTCTGTACAAAGCTTTATTAGAGATTACTTACTGCCTGTCTTGAGAAAATTTTATGAAGGCGGGAGGGATGATGTGAAGTGGCTTAAAGTGTTGGGCACTTTCATTAGTGTTACCCTACAATTCCTCATCTTAGACCTTTGTGCAGATGAGAAAAATGTTTATGCCTGTTGGTGCATGTCATTGCAGTGTGGCTTCTCCCATTCTTGTAGAAAAACACCATACTGATACGAGCCAAAGGTGTCTTCCAAAAAGGCACTGTGCTTATCCCACCACCAAATAGTTCCCCCTCTCCATCTTCCCAGTTTCAGCCGCAGGGATTGTGCGAGTGCAGTCTGTCCAAGGTAGGCTGGCTTTGGATTGGCCCTTTACCCAACCTGCCTGGCTCATTTTGCCCTCAGTAAGTTTGGTCACACTCCTGGTGTCCTTGGCTGTAAGCAAGTGGTTTGGGAATATTAATATCTCTGGCTAAACTGACCCACTTACAAAACAAGTTTGCCTGGCACCTGGGTTTGCACAGTGAGGTTTGGTTATGTTTTTCCTTTCCTTTTCTGCCTTGAGTAGATTCTCCTTCCAATGCTTGCTCTGTAAGGTACAACAAGACAACAAAAGTTGCTTTTGTCTAAGCATGTCTTTTTTTCCAGCATGTCTAAGGAAGATGGCAAAATGCCTTGTTTTCAAAATACAGTCTTTATCTTCTGCTGTTTTTATGTAGATGGTGATCCCAAATATTCATTTTATGTAGTGTTAATTGATTAATATTAGTATAGTTCCTAGAACGGTTTGGGTTGGAAGGGACCTTTAAAGGTCCCAAACATTAATCACAATATTGCTGAAATGGACCCTGGGGGTGTTTGTTGTCCAGGCACGTCTTCATTTTGGTGTGCTTTCAAGGAGAGGAAGGGTCCGAAAGCTTAACGTGAAGCTGATGTCCTTTGTGGCATGTTTGGTTCCTACAAATCTTAATGTGCGTTGATGAGCTCAGGAGCTTGTTTTTCCGGGCTGGTTTTTAGAAGCACTATTGTTCAGATATAATTAGAATGCTTTTTGTAATATAATTTGGTCCTAATACAAAGAAAACCCTGCAGCTTAAGTGAAGAACGGTTTCTCTGCAGTTTGATGAATTTTCAAGTGTATGTTTAAATGTATATAGTAAGTGATTTTAGAGCTCTCTGAGGGAGACCAGAAAGAACACCCAGGTGAGATCCAGGCAGCACAGCAATGGGGAATGGATAACACGGGTTCTGGTTGAGACATGGCATTGTCTTGGATCAGGTCCCTGTCTGGGAGTCGTCTTTGTTTGGAAAGATGGAAAACTACTATTTCTTTTATAAGGCCTAACTAGATGTTTGTGAAAAGCTTTGAGAAGCTTTTGATTAACAACTGTATGTAATATGTGATTATATCACACAGAATAATAGAGGGTAGGAGGAGAAAAATTGGCAATGTAATTCTTGCAGCATTGTGAAAACTTAAGGCTTTGTTCTTTTTCAAATGCATTTAAACATCATTTCTTCTGCTGCTTCTCCCTAATCTTTAGCTTCTCCAAATCAATAACAAAACAAGAGAGAAGCATATCTACCTTTTTAAAAAAGGAGGAAGAGCCATATGTATGCAGTTTTGGCTAGTTGGTTTTTGTTTTTTAATATTTTAACATTTTTTGCTGTATTCTGCAATATACCAGCTACAAATTTTGGTGAAAGCAACTCAGTCCATGAAACCTGCTGCTTCCTTGCCCCCACTGCCTTCTTTTAAAGACACCAGTAACTGGTGAAATTGTTTGTTAGCAGGATTCTCAATACGAGTTGCTTGACTTCATACAACTGTAGAGCAACACTCTACCCCTCTATGTTTAAAATTGAGTGGATATTGGTTTTAGTCACTTTGCCTTTTAACCATACACCCCCCTTTTTTTGCAACAGAAGAGGAGTTCCTGAGCAGGTTCATCTGAGGAGGTGACCCTGGCAACTGTGGATGACAGAATCTGCCCTGGGATTTGGTAGGAAATTTCTTGGTGGTGTAGTGGAAAGATTTGCTTGGGAGGGCCAAGGACACTGCGCTGCAGAGGCTGGCCATCAGAGAAGTGGAGGTGGATGTTCTGCCATCCGTCACATGCCACAGGGCAGTGAAGTGTATTTGTTAAATGTGCCATCTGAAATAAGAGCACAAGGTCGAATACTTCTTGAGGAACTTGTGTTTCTTTTTTTTTTTTTTGGTATTTAAAAAAAAAGGGAACCCAGGAGGTGCAAAAAATATGCTGGAGGCAGAAGCCAGTGGGAGAAGTTAGAAACTTAACTACCAAGGTGCTGACCATGGAGTACTTCCCTCAGCAAGCCTTTGGCAAGAGAAATAACATGTGGTTTATCAGCTGAATGCAGGTGGTTAGCAAGCACTTAATGTGTATGCTAGCATTTTTTGTCAGTAGTAATGCTGGAATATAATGAAAAACTAATAATGGAGAATCATCACTTTTATGGGAGCTTACCTGTGGGAGGCTTGTGACAAACAGGAGACTTTCCCCTTCAGAAGTTCTATCATCGGTTTAGTTTGAGAGAAGGAACAGGTTGCTTTGGTAGAACTATTAACTCCCCAAAGGTCTTGCTTTTAATCTTTTAAAATCCTTAGTTTTTGCCACAGAACAATATATTCTTGCTTTCTCCAAGAAATGTGCCTGTGTGTTTTTGAGAAACACACAGCCATATTACTTTTTATTTTGTACTTAAACAATGTTTTTGTAGTGGGTGAAGAAACGAAGCAGCTCAAGTATATGAACCTCTTGGAAAAAAGGAAAAAAAACCAAGCACAAAACCTAACCCTTCACCTTCTTCCTTAGCACATGAAAATTTTCTTTGTCTGAAGACAAAAATCTTGGTTTAGCTGCTAAACATTCAGCTCCATTATAGTGGCACAGTTTCACAGACTGTTTCTCTGAGGGGGTTTGGGTAAGGGTAGAAATCCTGTAATCTAAACATGTATTGTGGTTGAAGTGGAGGCCAGAAGGCAGTTTGAAATGTATTTTGGCCACGCGATTTGGTTCACAGAAATCTAAATTACGTCATCAGACTTATGTACATGTATGAAAATGTTTCATTGGCATTTTAGGCATGTCTGCTCTCTTTCTTCAGAGCACTTAAAATTGTTAAAAATTAATTTAGCATGCAAGAGACACCATGTGGTTGGAAAAGATGCCATTGCACTTTTTTCAGAAGATAAGATTCCATTATGTTTTATGTATCTGGCAATACTTCTGCAGGCCTTTATTGTATGAAAAAGATGTAGGACATCTTTCTGCTTGTTTGGCATATATAAATACACCGAACACATACACATAGAATGTGGAATAAACATTCTTAACAAGAAGAAACAAGAATTTTCAATTAACTGCAAAAAATTAAATGGGAAGTGCAAAAAAAAAAAGAGGAGAGTATGAGGAAAGTCATGGTAAACTAGGCCGTAAGGATATGGCTTGAACTGTTGTAAAGAAGGCTCTATGTTCAGAATCTCATTCTTTTGGGTTGTCACAACAGGAGAAGAGCAGCAACAGGGTTTTTTGTCTTGAATTAACTCCAAATTTTCCTTAAAACATGTCCATTATATTAGTAACAGACCAGAGTGTTTCTGCTGTGCTAACATTCTTATTGTCTGCATGGTTAACAGATTAAGAGAGGGTTATAGATTTCTTTCACGTGGAGGTGAAAAAGGATTCCTGGGTAGATTCACATTTTAATCCATTTAAAATGTATTTGTTGCAGTAGGATATGGACTGCTTTTCTTAATGATCAGTACATTCAGCGTGATGGGCTCAGTCTACTGGTGAAATTGAAAAGCAGAGTGCTCTGTTATGAAAATGTATAGGTTTTCTGTAGTTAAATCTTGGTCAGTGGCAGGACAATGTTTACAGTAATTACTGAAAACAAAAGGCATATTCATTCTTGATGAAAGATTTGGCTGATATGTTGGAACTGTTGTATACAGAGACCAATAGTAATTACCAACTCATATTTCAAGACATTGTACAATCGTCAGCGGTGCCAAAGTTCAGAGCCTGGTGGCAAGAGACAATTAGAAGTTTATCACGTACCATTTCATTGGGTTAGCTTTCTACTTCCATCCTGGCTCTTGCTGTTTTTTGAAACTATAACAGTAATAAAATATGTGAAATTAAAATACTTTATCAACCTGTTCATTTACTTTGTAATTCCTGACTTCCTTGCTTTATGCTTTTTTTTTTCCTTTTCTGGGAAACAAAACCAAAAAGTTTACATATAAGGTTTGTTTAGTTAACTAACAAAGATAGTTCTGTAATTTAAGTGTTGGATTTCATCAATTAACATAGTCAATATTGCTTAAGTCTGGCTGACGCTAGCATAACAAAACAGTTGGGTACCACACTAAAAACAAATGAGTTGCAATTATTTTGGGATGGGATATGTCCAGGTTAAGGAGAAGTAAGACAACGGACAGAAAACATAATATCATATGGAAATTATTCACAGTCTTGGCAACTTTAAGGTAAAATTTGCTTTGGAATATTTGCACTTTCTTCCTTTTATGTAGTTCAACATAAAGCAACATATTTGATAAAGTGGTAGGAGAGGAAAATTAACTCTGTGTGCATCCACTGTGTGATAAAAGACCACGATCTTCAGTTTGCGCAGTAGTGCTGTCTGGAGGCAACACTATACAGCCAGGGAACAAACCCAGTCAGATGCAACAGAAGTTTTAAGACTTCTTGTGCAATGATGAAAAGTCATAAGGCTTTAAAACTGAATTGTTTACACTGAAAGGCATGCTTCCTTGTAAACTTGAGCAGTTTCATAGGCCAGAATTCATGTGTACCAAATAATGCCAAACAAGCTTTTTAATAGAATGTTTGTTAATGTTTAAAAATGGAATGTTAACAGGGGAAAATTAGCTTTCCCTCATGAGCAACATGGGTAATACTCATACAATTCTAATGTGCCAATTTTCCTGATCATTTTAGAAACTTTCTTGGGCCCACTTGGAAAATCCTTTACTTCTTTTTGTTTTGTTTTGTAGTCTTTTGCTTTTGCCATTTTTTTCCAATTGAAAGGTAATATCAATATTGTCATCTTTTGAAAAATGAACCTCTTTTTATTAAACTCCAAGCCTCGAGCACTAGTTGGTTGAGGCTACTGTCAGAAGAAAAGCCTGAGACTCAGCAGGGTCGGGGAAGCATTGTGCCCTCTGAAATGAAAGTCAGAAACTTTCTGAGTTTAAAGATGACCTATCAAAAATAAAAAAACCTGTGAAAGTTGGGCTTGTGCAGTTTTAACTTTCTGCTTTGGAAACAATTGCTGCTTGCTTTTTTATAAAGCCCCGTGTCTGTGAGCATTGTGTGTGTTGGTTCCCTTCTTTAGGGATTACGTGCCTTGTGGAGCTTTAACTTGTAAGTGATATCAGGGAGGCCTATATATGTATGTATAATATATATAAAAATATGTATTAAAAAATAAAATATATATAAAAATAAAACACATACAAATTATATATATAAAAATATATATAAATAAAAAAATATATAGTATATATATAAAATATATATATATTTGTGTATATATGTATAATCTATAAGTAACAAACTCCATTATGAGAGAGTTGGAAAACCCTTCCATAACTGCTTCTGCAGTATCTCCTTTTTCCCCATTCTTCCTATCACAGGGTGTCAGCCTGTGTTGGAGCTGATGCTGTGGAGGTCAGGTAAGCCAGGAGAGAGGTAGCCCAGAAGGACGGGGTGTGGAGGGGAGATAAGCTGTCTGTCAGGTTACAGCTTGTGGCGATACCAAGCTGTTAGCTCACGTGGCTTGAGTTAACCTGATTTCATCCATTTAGGGCAGTTTGTGTGGATTTAACTGATGATATTTCATGCAGATTGATGTTGTGGTTTTCTTTTTTAATGTCTTCTCCAAGAGAGGGTGGTAGAAATGAGAACTGAAGCCGTGGCGAGGGGAGGGAATTGTACTTCTCTGTCGTGATGGGAGCTTGAAAACTCAGGGATCTGGTGTTATCTTTAAGTATTTGTGAAAGCACATGAATATTGGTAAATCTTGCTATTTTATACAAGAAAATGCCACCCACCATTGATGGCACTAGGGCCAGCAGAGTATTTTGTGTGACTGAGATGGTGTGGGAAAACTGTGCTGCAGCAGTATAGCTATTAAACTATTTCACTAGTACTTTGCCTGTTGTTTCATGCACAATCACTTGGCCAAATAACTGCTAGCTGGGCCTAATTTTTATGTCTTTCTTGCTAGGCAATAGAGCCTTACAGAGGAGGGTTGTGTAGAGGATTGGCAGCAGGGAGGGGAAGTCTTTGTGGAGGGTGAAAAAAAAAAATAAATATTTACAAGTTCAAACAAACACTTTTTTTTAAAGTGTAGACTAATCTTATTTTCTCAGACTGTAACTTGTCTTTCTCTAGTTAAATTCAGCCAACAGTGTTTATGGGAATAAGATGAAAACAATATGAAAGTTCTATAGCTCTTTTTAAAGGTTATGTTCTGATGCTCATTTTAAACTGTTGAAGCACATAGTCTTTTTTAATTATTATTTTTTGAGCCTCTTAAAAATACACTCTTCCACTTTTGTCAAAGTTTGTGTGTAAACAGTCCCTGTGTGGAGTAAAAAGCCTGAAAGATAAATAGGACAGCTGCTACTTACAGCAGAAGGGGAAAAATGTGCTTTATAATTCTTGCATACATGTAAAAATTGGTTCACTGGGATTTTTCACTAATTAATTTTGTAAAGTGGTTTGGCCCTTGGGATAATTTTAGGGGGTTGTAAATACTCAGAGTATTGGAGTTGAAAGAGCATTTTTCATGTGTTTGCAGAACTAATTCATTAAATGTTCTCCTGACAGTTAATTTTTCACATCATGAATGGTGGTCATAATCAATATCTTGCCTTTCACAGCTACTCTGCTGTACCCTTTTTGGGGAAAAAGCTCCCCACGCTTGAGTTGGAATAATAGAGTTGAATTGAGGCAGCTTTGCTGAAAAATTTGTATAACAGTTGTTGGGAAAGAAATATTTTTTTATTTTTGCCTAAGAAAAAACAATACAGTTCTGTTAATTGACTGGATGATGAAAGAACAGCTTTCTTGTTTCTTGAAAAAAAGGCTGAAATTTTGAGTATTGGAACAGAGTTTGATTAGAACATCTGTTATAATTGATTAAAGGTGAGAGATTTGCATATAAAAAAAAACCCTGAGCAACATCTGTTTTGCTAGGGAGTTTAGGAGGAATCTGTGGTGCTCAAGTGTGATGCTTCCTAACAACAAAGCAGAATCATCTGAACTCTTTCTGTATTTCTTGTTCCCATTCTTTTTCAAGTTACATATGTAGACAGAGATGCTGTCACTTCAGAGGACTGTTGGATGTATTGAATGCATTGCGGTCCTGCTGCATCTTTTCTTTTCAGGGGAAATGTTATCTTTGAAGAAGTTCCCCTTCGGGCAGCATGAAAGTTGCATGGCATTTGATCTCATGGTGCCCCTGGACTGATATTCCTATTTCCCTCCCCGCCCTCCCCTTCAATTAACTTTAGATGTAGTCAGGAGACATGAAGGACTTGAATGTTCTGCCTGTTAGCAGCAGTATTTGTCGGTATTTATCCTGGGGTCATCCTCAAAGGGAAAATGAAGTCACTGACTGCCGCTGGTATGGATGGGAATTGGGCTGTGAGCTGGAGCTGCAGGGATGCTTAACAGCCAGGGCAGAGGATAGCATGGTCCCTTCAGGCAGTGGTGCTTGAGGAGCTCCAGGTCACAGTGTGGTGAGGTAGCTCTTGGGGATGCCTTGAGTTAGCCCCAGGTAACTTCCTTTGGAGCACCACTCCTGGTGTGATTACAGACTTGGCCTGCTTTGATTTTTACCATCATCAAGCAAGGATGTGTGTAGTAGTTTGGCTTAGGTTGGTGCAAAACGCTTCTGAATGTTGCTTAAAAACCAGAGGCTGTGAATTTAGTTATCTAGAGCAGATTTCCTTCACCAGTGGGTAAGGTCTTTTTAAAGTCACTTCCAGAAAATGCTTTTGCCTGCTGGTGTTGCTGTGCCTGTGTCTGAGTCTTTCCTGGATCCAGGTGTGTGTTACTAGGGAGACGATGAATTCCTGTGCTCTGACTGCAACAGCTTAAACCAACTGAAATGCAGGGATTTGCGTGCTGCATAATTAAATGATAACTTCACAGAATTTATGCATATCAGATAGAAACAAGCAATCCAAACAAGGCATTGCACAATAGAAAATGAACTTGTACGTCCTTAACATAGCATCTTTCCCTCTGGCGGAGACAACACAGTTTCAGTATTAAATGCCTAATGCTCGCAGTTCGACAAGTAGTTTAGGTAATTATCTCAGGAACTGGCTTTGTTTTTGCTGCACCTAGTACAAAGTAGGCCCTATTGATTTAATTTGTTATGCACTATGCTAATAGAAGTATTTGATAGTGTTTAATTCTTATTATGTGTACTTTAAAATCACAATCATGGAGAATTTTTATTCCCCTTGAGAAACATTTTGATATTCTTATTCCAGAAATCTGTCCAGAAGTATGTTTCACAATAAAATTGAACGCCTCAATTCTACACCCTGTATTTCATGTAGCTGCTGTTGCTAAGCATGATGTTCACATTCCTCAATTGCTCTGTGACTGTTCAGTCATAACTTTTACCCTTTACTGTCTAAATCATCTTGAAGGTGGTGGGGTTTTTTTGTGGGAATCTGCATGGTATGGCATGACAAAGCGTTAATTTCCCATCTGACTGGCTGAAGGCAAACTGCCTTTGGAGAGTCAGGTGGCATAACTTGTTATGTGAGATTTTGTAGCTCACCGGAAGACAGAATCATGATGTGCCGTATTTATGCATGCACACATCCTTCCGCTGGTGTCTGCCATTGTGATTATATAGTGCGTTTCTTGGGTTTCACTGGCACATGGAGGGGGAGTTGGGGCACTTCATTGTGGCTGGATGGATTTGAGTGATAGCCAAGCCTCTCTCAGGGAGGGACCCACAAGCTGAGCTGCTCGAAGTTGAAAACAAATCTTTCCTCTCATTTCTGAACTGACATCTGAAAGAAATAGGATTAGCTGGAGCATCAGCCCTGTTTCATGGGTTTTTAAAAATAGAATGAATGAAGGAAATTCCTCCTTGAACCAAAAGCTACATAAAAGGATTCTTCCCACATAGCACATTATCCTTGCTCTTTTTATTACCTGCTTTAATGGTCAAGGTGAAGGTAGAAATTCTGAATGAAATGGCCACTTAATGTATTTTTCTCTCATACCTGTGGGAAGAAGAGTTTATACAGTAAAATTAACTTCACTTTTTATAAATAAGAGATTGATTGGTTTCACTAATTCATTTAAAATCAAAAAATATCAGTATGAATTTTTAGAAAGAGGAACCAGTTGTATTGATTTGATGCTCAAAGAAGTGATAGCAACCTGTCCAGCTTCCAGAGGTATGTAAATGTGACCATGTCAACTCTCACTGCCAAGAGATATTCCAAGAGAAAGGAAGCTGTTAAGCTGGAGAACAATATTTAATTTGGCAGTAAATTTTTTGCTCGTATTTTTAGGGAGCTATTAGCAAATATTATGGGGGGAAAAGGCTATAGCCAAGGAAACATGTGGGGCTCTGAAACTTTGAAACTTAAGTAATAAGAAAGAGCACATCCCCTGTGTGACCAGGTGTGGGTGTCCAAGCCCAGATGCAAGCATGGTTACAAGATGAAAGAACCTGTCTGTCTATAATTGAGAAGGTTTAATGATACCTTTACATTGTTTCTGGAGCCTGTATTTTACAGGTGACTGAGGCAAAGCTCTAAAGTGTTTTGGGTATTGCAAAAGTTTCCATAATCCAGTTTTTATAGATTTGGGGATACATGTTAAGTTTATAATACTGGGCATTGTGTTCCTGTATATTCTTAGAACTTGGGAAGCCAGAGATGCAGACAATAATTTTAAGGAGTTTCTGATTGTAATTAAACCTTTAATTCATCATATAGTAGGTAAAATTATCCATTTGATACAATACTTTTTTTTTCTTCCATACAAATGAAGTGTCTGATGTTTAAAATAGTCCTCAGTTTGATATCCCCCTCCCTCCCCTTCCATAAGAGGTGTTTTCTGTCATTTTCCAAATGTGGCAGTTCTCAAGCTGTTGATTCTTCCCTCTTTTCAGTGAGGTTCATGCTGTCAAGGCACCTTGCAGTCCTTCATGTTAGTGTCAGACGTGTCACTGAAAAAGAAATGTGTGATTTTAATTTTTTTTTTCCTTAAAAAAATGTTCCAGGGTCTTTTCGTTAGTTTTTCCATTAAGATGCACCTTAAAATGAAGCCATTGCATTGGATTTCCCATTTTGGTAAGACTTATTTTTAGGAAATATTCAGAAATCTTCAGGTTCTGAAGTGCAACAGCCTTTAGGCCTCTTGACGGGGCCTGCCCTGTGGTATCCCTGTTACAGAACGCCCCCATCTCTCAGGGAAACATCTTTTTGTATGCTTGAATTTCAAAATCTCTTGGTTTGTTTTTGTTACAGATGGGCTGTATGTTTGGTTTGCAGGTTGTTTATCTATGGGCTAAAGTTTGGTAATAACCATTGAAACACTTCAGTGTTTCCTCATGTGCTGAGGTTGGGGGCCAGACTGACCTGTTTTGCGAATATCTGACTGAAACAACTAAGGCCCTGCAGTGTTGAAGGCCTTTAAGACCGAAACACAAAAACTCCACCCCTTTTCTTTAGTATTTCCAAACCCATTTTGTTTGTATATCTTAGAGATTAGCCTTATTGTAGCTCCTTTTCTAAATGAGTTCTGTAACTTTTAAGCATTTTGCCATTCTTTTTGGTGAAAGGCATGTCTTGTTGTTGTTTTCTCTGCAATCTAAATGTTCTTTTTTCTCCAGATGTGTGTTCTTACTATTTTTACAAGGGATGCAACAATGAAATAACATAGGAATAGAGACTGTTCTATAAGGTTTAGGTCATATTAGGTTACTCCTAAATGGAGAAGAGCAGGATTTCTCAGAATTGGGGAAAAAATCCGAAGTGATACGGGTGTTAAAATCATCCATTATATAATGGTGCATGGAAAGAATCTGAAGTTGGTAGAGGGTTCAGGCTAGTTTCTGCACTAAATAGTCTGTTTTTTGGGTTGTCATAATACAAATATATTGGTGTATTTCCAAATCTATTGTATTTTTGCAGTTTGATCACTAGAATTCTTATGTAGATACTGATTTAAGTGTTTTGATGTGAAGGATGTTGAAGGACCACAGCAGTAGTTTTTTAACATGTAATCTCCATATTGTGAGATGCCTGTTTTCTTTTAAAAAGGAGAGCAAAATACAGGCACTTGGTATGTAGACATGGGTTTATTTGTGGTCAAACAGTTATACTTATTCATCTCTCTAACCTGTTTGCCTTTTCTCATGAACAGGAAGGGAATTTGAAATGCATGACAATATCAAGGAACATGATGATTTCAGTGACTCATCTGTTTACTCTAAAACATACTGTGAGCAGGTTCCATGCTAACTGATAGGGGTATGACTTCAATGGAAGTTCTGGCTATTTGAAAACCAAGGCCTGAATATACAAAAATAGTGAATATGAGATGTGTCTGAGCATCCCTTGCGTGTTCCGCTGCTGGGACGCACCAGCGGGAACTTCACCTGGTGCAGGGTAGGAGAGCTCATGTACCACTTCCTACAGCTTTGTCATTGCTCCAAAATTTTCTAAGGGTGAGGTGAGAAAATGGAATATGGCAGTCTCTGTTGCCTCATTTCTGTCCAACCACAATAATTTTGCTCTTGAATTTCAGATGAGAACTCCAACCATAGGGAGTGCCAGGTCTGACTGATGTGATGGACACACCCAGGGTGTATGCCGAGGGAGTATCAGGGGTTTGTAACTCCTGCTCATCATGTTTCATTAGTTTATCTTACAATAGAATAATATCTCTTAGCGCATCTGTTTTTACCCTTTGCTGCCCGGACTGTAGGACTGAATAGGAAACTGCAGTTATTTTGTACAAATGCAAAATCTGGAATCAATTATCAAGAAAAAAAAAAAACCAAAACCAAACACCCCAAAACAAAAAAACCAAACCCAATCTGAAAATATTGACTATAGTGGCGTTCAGCTGAATCTTATTTATACAGGGCTGGGTGTAGCTGCCAGGGCAGAGAGCTGAGGGAGAGGTGCAGCTGTGCATACACGAGCCAGAGCAAATACCTGCTCTGGTGATCCCAAAGGCGGTGTATTAGCCCTTTTTATGCCACACCAGTGGACCTGTACTTATCTCTGAGCATACACCTGGGACCAATAGCAGCATGGCATCACAGAAAGTGAAGCTTTTTATTGATAAATGTAATCATACTTGAGAGGCACGCAAAAGTTGTTTTCAAGCAATAAAGAGCGCTGCTAATTTGGTCTGGTATGACTAGTGTTCAACCAGGAGAGATTCGGATGGGGAAGTGATGAGATGTTCCTTGCTCCGTTTGTTGGTTAACAGTTATAAAAGAGCCTTTTTATACTGGCAAAACAAGTTAAAAGGTTTCAGCCTCTCATGAAAGACCTACCATACACTGTTTTTTAGGCAGGGTGATATTTTCCTTGGACTGCAATGTAAATTTTTCATTTTCAATTTGTTTACTTAATAATATTTTTTTTCCCTAAACCTCATCCTCATAAGGAAAAAAGTAGGCAATATGCCTGAGAGAGTTTTGGGGGGTTTTTTGGTTTGTTTTTTTTGGGGTGGTGGTGGTGTTAAATTAAAAAATAGGATTGGGACAGGATTTTCTACCAATGCTTTAGTTGAAGTAGCTAAAGTCAGTATATTGCATTTTTGCTGTAGTATTTCAAATTTGGAGGCAGATTACATTGAAAATAGACTGTCAAGGGAAAACAGACTGCGCATTCCTGCTCTAGGTCTAAAGAAACAGAGTAAGAAAATGGAAAGGTAGGGTTTATGCTCAATGTATCTTTAACATATAATGGCTTCCAGTAGATTCACTGGTTTGAATCCAACTACAGAACATTCAGATTTTGATAGAAAACTTGTGCAGTCCCTTCCTGCATACAGGATTGGGGCATCCTGGGAATATTTTCTTATGTATTACATGGAGTTCATTAGTACTGAGGAATGGGTGATTGTGAATTCCATGATAGTGGTAATGCAGAAACAACATTGCAGTGCAGTTCCTGATAAGATTCTTTCTTCATTCCTTGCACACCCCTGTTTATGCATTGCTGTTTACCTGAAATAGCTACTTTTGTAAATGTAACTTTCTCTGCCCTGCAAATACACTTTTGGTTGCATCTCTGATGGTATTTCTTATCAAGTGGTACTAAATTCCATCGTCTTAGTACAATATAAGCAATATTGGAAAAAAAGAGGGAAAACTCACCATTAAAGATTCTGATTTTTAGCTACAAAACAGCAGCCTTTCTTTCTTTGAGGAGGGGCAGAATTTCCTGAGCAGAGTACCTGAAAGTCGTTCTGAATTCCTAATATTCTATAATTTTCTAATTACCTAGGGCTGACCCAAAGCAAAGATGCTTTCCTTTGACCAAACAGGGAAAAAAAGTTGTTCACTCTTAAAATATTTTCAATTTTATACCGTTAGCAGGAATTTTATTTTACATTAAGAGTCAGCAGCAAAGCTTAACTGGAATTGAAAGCAGAGAATAGCTAGTACAAAGTGTTAGGAAAGAATGAACAGATATGTTAAAGGTACTCAAGAAGACATCTGTGAACAGGTTTGCAGATTAGCTTCGGCAAAAATATTACCACAAATAAAATTACTCGAGCATTTTAGGAGCTGTCTTTGGTTTTTAGGGTTTTTTTTTAATCTGGTAGTTTGTCAAGGGTTAAGTAGCATTGTTACCTAAAGTTTCATAGGCTGAAATAACCTATTTTTTTTTTCTCTTGTTTCTGGAATCCAGTTTAAGAACTGTTAATACTTTGTGTTCTGTTCTGGTTTTGGGGCACTAATGGCATTGTGAAGAGCAACTGACAGGCCTCTTGGAGGACTGGCTTTCCTTGTTGCAAAGCAGGGAGGTTATCTGTATGTGAAGCTTTTATTTAATTTGAATCTAGGATAAGCTGAGTGACCAGTTCCACCAGCCACAAAAGCCAAAAACCTGCAACAGCCTTTAATTTATGTTCACACATGGACACTGTTGTAATTCTTGTTGTTTGCCTGTTTCAAAAGTTCAGTGCAGAAATTCCTCCCTTATCCCTTTCTCACAAGACCTGGAATCTAACCTTTAGTAAAAGTCATGTGTTAAAAAAGTGGTGATTGTTTCTCAGGGCGTACCTTTTATGAGTGCTTTCTTTAAAAACAGGAGGACTTATCTATGATTTAGTCTTCACACTTACATAGCAAGTAGCTGTCTCTATGTACTGTTTCACAACTTGCTCCAATTTAACCTGCTTTTTTTTCAGGCTTGTCCTCTTTTCTCTGAGCTCAGAGTTATATCTTATGGTGACAGCATTTATCATGTTGTAAGTTGGATGGAAAGGAAGATCAGATACTTTGTTCAAAAGGAGGTATTTATAGAAACATTGCAATGTACAAATATTTCATCTCTAAACTCTAGCATTCCCCTTGAGGCTGGATAAGACTTTTTTTTTTTTCCTTGAGCTTGGTTTGCAGAATTGTTTCTTAGTACTTCATGTCTCTTTCCTCTGTTACATGTGTAAGTTTAAGGGTTTTCAAATTCCTGCTTGGCTTACAGTGTGTTATTCGCACTGGTGGCTTGGTTGGTAATGGCAAGATCATCCTGTGGTAGGCATAAAGCTTCAGAGGCACCGACATCTGTGTCGTACAACTACAAGTAATTCTGGTAAATGCAACCTTTGCCTTGTTGCAGATGTGTAAAGCCAGGCAGGGTGCTGTGCCTGGTGACGTAAGATTCTAGTTGAGTAAAGTATATATTAAGTTGCCTGTAACTTTACTTTTTAACTACTGTTGTCTACCCAAGCTTCCCAATTACTTCTGCATTATTAGAAACAGTATGTTTGTTTGCTTTCTTTATCCAAATGCGCAGGCTTTAGCATATTCATACCTTATATGTTCAGTTCCTGTATTCTCTCTAGATGTGACATCAAACTATGGGACTTGCAAAGTCCACCAAATCCAGTATTTACTACTGATTTCAGTATTTTGGTTTAGTTCTGTTTTTTATGCTTAGCTTGTGGGAGAACATGATCACCAGCTACTGTAATGCCTTTTTGTTTGGAGTTTCGAATATTACCTGTTTTATCTGCATTGCAAAAGGATATATTTTTAATTGATGTGTTTTTTTAGATTTCTGGTTAAAGGTTAGAATGACACAATGAGCCTGATGCTAAAATAATCTTGTGTGACTTTTTGTTGATATTTAGGCTTTTTCCTTACTGTGACAGTAATGCCTGTATTTATGCACATATTTGAGTAAAACTGATTGGATTGCATGAGGTATCAGTTATTTTCCTCGCTTTTCAGAAGAAAAGAGACTCATAAAAATGAGCCATAGTAATGTCCTGCAATGCCCTCCAAAACTCAGTCACTTATTGTTTCTATTTTATTCTGTAAGTTAAAAGTAAGATGGCAATGTGCGTTTATTTACACTTTAGGAAGTCTGGTAAAGTGAGAAAGGAGCATGGATTTAAGTCAATGTCATGTAGATTTTGTTATATGAAAAAAAATATGGGCGGGGGGGAAGCCCCTTTATTTATAAATAATTTATTTGGATGTGGGAAAGAATAATATAAAAAGAAACTTGGTTTTGTTGGTGGTAAACTGATAGTTGACCAGCCTGTAGTTTGGAAGGTGGTGAGAGCAGCTTGGTTACTATAAATGACTTGGGCAGCGACAGCCACGTGGGTTGCGGTAGGCTGCAAGTGAGAGTGGTGAATGAAATGTCTGGGGCATCTGAAATACAAGTATCCACCGCTTCTGAACTGACATATCAGCGTCTTGTGCGTAAATATATTTATATGAGGGTTTGCAAGCTTAAGCAAAAGGTATCTGAAAGAAACATCGTCGTTCCAGCATAGTGAAAGATGTTCTGAGCGCTTCACCTCCAGCAAGAATAGACACCACAGGTGAGCTGCAGCCTCTGTCTTGCCATGAGGGCCAAGCAGTCTTCTTGCCAAAAGCATCCAGCCAGAAGATTGTACATGGATCTCTCTGGCAAAGTTTCCACAAGCTCATCTGGTATCTTCTTGGGCTCTGGATAGATCCTTAATGTTAACTCCCTGCATTTGTTGCCCTTAAAATGGAACAAAGCAAATGCTGTTTCATCATTGAGCACTGTATGTGAAACATTTGGAAAAACTTGAAGATTTGAGGGACAATTTATTTTATATATGCTATAGTCTTTGCACCTAAAAGAAAACTATTTTTTTTCATTATCATTCTGGATTTGTAACTTCTAACACAATGGTGAGATATTTTAGTATCTTTAATGCCCTGTTTCTATATAGGTAACTTTTTTAAAGTAACTCTTGTGTTAGTATGCCCTGAAGTGCCCCTTCTATACAAATGATGTACAATCCCTGCCTATTTCCTGGAATCCAGTCCTCTTGTTATGGCCAGATCTGCTGGAATAAGGTGAGCACCTAACATTGGAGTAAGGTAATGCAGGAGTCTGAAGGGTTTTTTTCTGAGACCTGTTAGCTTGCGTGATAACTTATTCCTTGGGAGGCTCTTTTCTATGTAAGCTACGTTTCCAGGTCTTTTCCCTGTGACTGTATCTAATTAAGAAATGTGGTGTTTTCTTCACTTGCATAATGTTTGTGGTGTCCTGCTATGTCTGTTGTTCTTCTGAAGCATCAATAATTTGCTTAACTCAACCTATCATGTTCTATTTTGGTACACGTCACAGCCAATATGTATCCTTCAGATACATGTCACTTCTCAAGTATAAGTGATGGTTCTTGCAGATGTGAGCCCTCTATTGAGGGTACTTACAGAATCCTTTCAAATAATTGTTAAATTCAGTGTTGTATCGCTATAACTTTGAAATATGAAAACATGGCTTTTTTGCTGATTTTTGTTTTGTTTTCTGCATACCTGATTTTGTTTGTCTGCATCTGTCATTCTCTGTAGGAGCACAGATGAGTAGAGAACTGTACAGATGTCTGTATGTGTATGTATTTTTATCTGATTTTGAATTTCTGGTTCCCTGATAAAGTGCATCTGCTGCTTAGGTGGCTTTCTGTATCTTTGTTACTGCAGCAGCTATGCTGTCAATTCTTTATATTGCAAGGCTTAAAATTTACATATTAACTTGCTTCCCTTTGTAAAGCCAAGACGCTCCTTAAAAGATATAACTTGCTGTCACTAACTGCAGAGCTAATGATGTCTTCTAGATATATCATGTCAACACCCTTGTATCTTGCATGGAGCCTTTCTTTTAAGAGCTGTGTGTCTTCACATGGGAGCCTGCAAGTCATTTACCTGCTTCATCTGTCTATTGCTGCTGAAATTGGTGATAGCATGCTGTTCAGAAACAAATTGCAATTCATTGACGTCATGTGTATTCTTTTTCCACCTTCCTTCTTCCCCCCCCCGCCCCCAGTATCAAGTCACTGCATAACATTATTAATTTATGGCCTCTTCAGGGCATAGTAGTTATTTGATAAGATCTGCTTTGGTCTACAGGGAAATTACTGGTATTTCAATCAGTAAGAATGATACCCAGTGAGAAGTATACTAGTTATCCTTGCTAGGTCACAGACAATTAAAAATCCTTAATACTCTTTTGATTTCCCTTGTTTTAAAAACATGAATTTCTTCTCTAGAGCGAAATATGTTAAAAATTTACAATTAGTATGCTGTATATGTGTGACAATTATGTTTATAATCCAATTTGAAAGTTGCTGAACACATCACCTATATTGTTATTTTACAGCTTTCTGTATATGGTATTTTTCTTTTAGAAGTGTATTATGTTCAGAAGTTACTTAGAAGTTTCTTTTTAGAGATACTAATATAATTCATACAAAAATGTCCAGTACTATTTTATAAATTAATATTCCAAGTGATTTTAGGAGCTAAAACCTACTTTAACATGATTTAAAAGTGAAAGTCTTTAGTAGATGGTTTGTGAGCCTTCACTTTGTGGGCGGTCAGCTCAATGCGTAGTAAATCTTGGTTCATATATTGCAGGACTTGGATCTGCTGATTTAAAGAAAAGAAAGGTTCGGGGTTGGGGGGGGACGGACAGACACCAACTGCACTGTCTCAAGTCTGAGAAATTCTTACTTACCCTTTATAACTGGTATTGCCATCCCCCCTCCTGAAGTTTTGACTAGCTGTGTCTGTATTAATTGTTTCATGTGGATGACAGTTCTCTTGATCTGTGTGAGATGTACTTTCATTAGGCTCTGGTTGGCTGTCTCTGTGTTGGATGTGCTGGACTAGGCCCTGGTTTACCTCGTGGTGTGATGGAAGAGGACCTTTAAAAACCTAGATCCGATCTCCTTGGTTAGAGATCATTAGGAATAAGATAATAAAAATTCTGAACAGGAGCAGAAGCTTGGGAAAATGACTTATGGAAATGTAGATGATTAATATTGTAGCCTCCTGGACAATTTTAATCCAGCCTGAATTGGTTACTGCCAAAAACTGTGGTTTTGTACTCCCCCCAGCCTCTTGCTAGCATGGGCATCCTGGTAGCCACTCAGTGAAGGTGGCTGGAAACTGCCTTGTGTTAAAGCTGACCTGCTAAAGATGGCATTTCAGCTTCCAGTTGAGTTGGCTCTCTTGATATGGCTCCCCACATCACCAGTTGGCTGTTGGTGATGGCACAGAAAAGGGCTGAGAAAGTGGGAAAAGCCAAGACTTCTTTCCTCTGTGGCTCCCACTTTGCTCCAGGCTAACATAAGCATGGGATTACCCTCTGACAGTTCAATCCTGAAGGGCAAAACTAGGGTTTGATGTGTGGCTTGGGTGTTCATGTCCAAGTGCTTTTGTTTTTTAAAAGATGGTCCCTTTCCGTTAGTTTTTAATTATTGCTGAAATCTTGTTAAAATGGAATAGCCCTAAAAGGAGCATGATTCCCTGATGATGACAGATATCTTGCATGTGTGGAAGTGTATGGTACGGGGCTATGGGTTGGCTGCCTTGGGGCATGCCTGAAGGAAGGCAGAGTGTCCCCAGTTGGAGTCCCTCTGACTGTCAGCTTGCTCACCTCAGTTACATCTCTTGGAACTGGAATAATTCTTCTTGTTTCACAAAGTGTGATGAGGAGGAATGCTGGGCATAGAATATGGATTAGTCCTGGCCTGTAATATAGCTTCTGTTTTTCTGTGATTAATGTAATAAAGTTCACGCAACTCTGACTGTGACCTGCTAAATAAGTTTATCAAACTGTCTGTCTTCAAAAGAAAAGGGTGTTTAATCAAAATTGCACTATGAAGACAATCAGGAATTCATAAGTATTTTGTTCTCAAACCATGAAGTCATTGGGGACTGCTAACTCCCAAGAGTGTCATTGAGACTTACTCTGAATTAAAGTAATGCTTAGATAAGCCACAGGTCGAGGTAAGGTTGTATTTTGGGGGCTCCCTATTTGGGATCTTACACCCAAATAGGTGTAAGGTGGCAGCTTTGCAGATGTGAGTGCAGCAACAGTATCTTCCAATTTCTTTTTAATTTAATTATTTGAATGCATTACATGTTCAGTACTTGGATTGCTAAAAGGCATTGTCAAATGTTTTTATTAAGGCACCAGCCTCTTTAACCTGTGAAGGTTGGTTGATAAACATCCTCTATTACTGTAAACATCCTCTTGACCATCTGCCAAATAAGGCTTGAAAGGAAGGAGGAAGGTAGGACCTTTTACTTGAGAGCTTGTTTTAAGGCAGATATCCCATTATGTATGTATTTTACTGAGAAACAGATGGTTTGTGAAATGAACCTCACAAAAATACAGCAGCAAAAAAAATACATCCCTTTGTGAGTCCTGCAGTGTGGTATTTCTGTTGTGAATATAAGCATGATTAAGAAAACATTAACAACTGTAGTTAAAGGTAAGTTGTTTGAAAGCCTTAGGTTGTATTTCTCAAATATAAGGACATATTTATAAACCTTTGAAGTCCACAAAAAAATGCAAAAAAAGAGAGAGCTTCAGCCAGAAATTTCTTGAAGTAAGAGGTTTGGCATGTTGCTGTTCCCATGAAGTCCACAAAAAAATGTGGAAAAAGAGTGAGCTTCAGCCAGAAATTTCTTAAAGTAAGAGGTTTGGCATGTTGCTGTTCCCATTTCTTCCCCTCTCCTTCCAGACCTAGGCATGGTTGTTGGCAAATTGGTGAATGTGAATTGGAATTTGAACTGGTGGAAAATTAAGTGTAAGCACAGCATACATACACTGCTAGACAATTTCGAAGAGGAGAGTTCCTATAATACTCTTTCAGTAACTAGATCTATTTTGTGTTCATTACCATACAGGCAAATTAGTCTGCCATTATGCTAAGTATGTCTTTTTCTTGGTGTGAACTAGCTTGGAACAGAGCTTACCTTGATTTTGGTTAGGGCCTAAGGTCACCCCAGGCCTCACATCCATATTAGTCTGCCATTATGCTAAGTATGTTTTTTTCTTGGTGTGAACTGGCTTGGAGCTTACCTTGATTTTGCTTAGGGCCTAAGGTCACCCCAGGCCTCACATGTCTCTGGCCCTTCCTCTCCCTGTCTGCTACAGGGAGAAAGGGTTTCAGGACTCAGGATGTCACCACTCAGCACATCTGAAGGGTTTCTTGTTAAGTCACTTTTGTTTTGAAGGTGTATTTTGTTTTAGTTACATTGACGTTCTTTATGTACCTCTGATGTCCATCATTGCAGCTATTTTTTTTTCCCCGAAATGATCGTTTCATATGGACTCTAATAGTTTTCCTCTAATTACCATGCATGGTTAGTTAAGATTTGGTTGGTGACATACTAAGACCTATTTTCTGTATCTTGTAGAACACAAACCGAAGTGATGTGCTTGAGTGAGAAGAGCAGCAAAGCAGGGAATTTGTGAGCACAGGCTGGCCTGGTGGCACGCTTTGGTGCAGGTAGTTTTCCTTTGGAGCCTTGTGCTGTGCTGATGTTCCTGTCTTCTCCTCAGCAAAACTGTGTTTGCACAGTATGCATCATAAGGAGCATTCTTTTGTGGAAAAGCAAACACGTCTCTCTGGAGAAGTGCACTCAGGTAACAGTTGGGTTTTTGGGTGAGGCTCATGACAGGAAAGATTTTTGTGTGTTGAGTCTGGATATGAGGACAGGCTTCACTGCTACCAAAGTAGTTCAGAAAGCCAGGAAGGTGTGAGGAACACTTACGATCAAGATACTTTTGTGTTTGAGACCCTGTTGCAGTGTAAGGGAAGAACTGAGTGAGCAGTGTGATAGGAGTCCGTTCTCCTCTGGAGAAAACCTCGGGTTATTATTGACAGCTTTTCCAGGGTATCTTACCAGCTATTTTGGGTGAGCACTGTGCAACTAACCTGTCTGGAGATAATGTCTGTAAAATTCGTAGAAATGTTTAAAAATCTGTGCATCTGCAGAGTGCTGAGTGCACATGATGATCACAGTCCTGGGCAGAGTATGGCTTTGCTTCCCTCCGCAGCACCGTGCTGTTTTCTTAACACATTGGCTTTATGTGGCTGTGATGGCTCAGATGCTGGTGATGGGGAAGTCCTTTTAGGTCACTGTCTTAGAAAGTGCGTGGTACCCTCTAAAATATCATTAAAAAATATCCATCTTTAAATTTGGAAATGTTTGCTTGTCAAGAAAAGACCTTTCTGTTTACCAAATCAAATATACTCCCGCGAATTATTCCATACCCAAACACTCAAGTGATGTATGGGGTGGGGGATTTCTTTTTTTCTGAATTTCAAATATCTATTCATGTAACATGCCGATAATGCTACATCTTCCAAATATTTGAACCGGGCAGCAAATTGTTCTTGTATGTAATTGCTAGATAACCATTTGCGACCTTTCTAAAAACGAGTTCAGCAGAGCAGTTTCTCATACGAATTATGAGATTACTTGCCATAGGTCAGGAGAAGGTCCATTAACAGAGCGCACCAGTCTGGGCTGATTTGATTTGTCTCCCATCTATGGGACATCAGGACTGCAGAAGCTCATCTTCAATTCCCCTTACATCAGTCATGCTAAAAAAGGAAACTGTGCCATGTGTGGAAACTAGATCTGCTGCGGTTGTTTCAAATGCTTCTGCTGAATCTCTTGGAAGAAGAGTCAAAACTATATCCAAACCTAACTTTGGAATGTATTGACAGATTTTAAGCTTGCTTGGAATTGGTAAAATTAGTATTTTAGCTGAAGTTCGGGTGTTCTTTTCCTCAGTCATTAGCTGTCTGGGGTAACTAGTAAAGCCAATGGGATGAGATCTTTTGTTCAGCTTTCTGGGAGCTCAGCTCTCTCTTTTAGTAGTTGTTGTAGCAGTATTGGATGGGATCACTATTCTCTGGGAGCTCAGCTCTCTCTTTTAGTAATAACTGTTGTAGCAGTATTGGATGGGATCACTATTTTCCTAGCAGAACTGGGAATTTTCCTCCTTGGAAGCTCAGGGTGTGGAGATGTGGCCATGCCAGCCTGGCATGAGCCCCTGGAAGGGCACATCTTGCTTCTACTCTTCCACTTACAGCTGTGTGCAGCTGCAGGGGGGCTGAGGAGAGGGGATTGATCCTGAGAAAGGCAATGCTTCCAAAGAAGGGGGAAGAGAGCTCTCCCTCACCAGCACATGTTCGTGCTTCATACGGGTTCAACTGCATGGCCTTAATAGGATGTTTCTGAAATCAGCTGTCACTTATGGTATGCCTGGTTTTTTATAAGCAGGATTTGTTAAAGTTTGCTTGTGCCCCATGTTCCTGTTCTAGATGTTTGAATTCCGTGTGATGCCTTACTAATGTTTTCTTTCCCATGCTTTTCCTAATCCCATCAGAAGCTAACCAGCATGCCTTTGTAGGAATGGCGCTGTCGTTTTGTTAGGGTTGGGTAAGATCATTTAAGGCCTGCCTTAGGCTTTTCGTAGATCCTGCCAGTGGAGGTTAAGGATCATATAATAATCCTATAGATTTTCAAAATGGGTCTCCAAGTACGTGGGAGGGAAAAAAAAAATCCGCTCTTGGTTAATTCAGATGTCCACAATGCAGCAGAGATGGTCTTTTCTGTGAAGTATTTTCCTGTTTGTGAAACAGTTTGAGGCTTTGTGTGTTCTCAAGACAAAGCATATCAAAGCTAATCTTGAAATTTAAAAGTTTTAAATACAGCTAGCTGGGTTTCACTGCAGTCATGAATACAAGCTGGTTTAGATATAATGTGGATGTATAGGAATAATGTGGACAGTATCTCAGGATGATTACTTGTCACTGAATTTGTTTGCTCTTATTTAATTTAAGAGAATAAACTTTTTTTTTACTAAAGATATGTACATTACATATTGTTGCTTTGAATATGTGGACTCTAACTTCTAGCTAATAGAGCTGATTTCTAGCTCTCCTCTTAGTACAGCTCACTGAGCTGTGCAATGTTTCAGTTGCCTGATATGAAGGGACAAATATTTTTATGAAAAACCAAAGAACAGCCTGTTAATTTTTTCCCCTCAAGATTTATAGTAACTTTTTATTTTTACATTCAACTGGTGGAATGTAAACCTTTGCTGGCATGTTTATTTGAATGAATCACTGGAACAGGCTTTTCTCAAGGCTTTTATTTAGAAGAGTAGTCATGTTCTGCCCTAAAGGATATAAGGAAGCAGGTGAAGAATTGATTTGTTCCTGTGTATTCTTGCTGTGATGGACAATGACTCAAATGGACTAGAGCACAAGATGCTATTCAGATTGTGAAATGGCTGAAAAAGAAATGTTCATTAGTAATAGGTACAGGCTTTGTGCTTATGTTACTAATTCTTTTATATTTGAATTTTTTACTCTGGCATAAGATTAGAGATTTTTTTTTTCCTCTTTAATGGGAATCTCTGGTGTACAGAGTGTATTTGATGAAGAAACAGACGTGGGTGCTTCAGGGTGGTGGGTGAGTAGGGTGCGTCTGCTGGGGCTGGGATGAGCTGCCAAGAACACTGTGGTTACCTTCTGGAGGAGTGCTGCTACTGGTGGTGTCACACTGCCTCCACTGGGTTTCTGTGGCTTGGGGGGGAAAAAAAAAAATAAATTATTTACTGGTCTCTCTAATTGCCGGTGTTACTCCCTTCTACCCCTGTTTTTTTAGTTTTATGTTCTGAAACATCTGTAGCTTCTGCAACTTCAGTAACTGTTGTTTAATTACATCGGCCTAGTGCTGCAGGATTGTGGTTAATAACATTTGTGAAACTTTCCTTAAAGAGTATCTTTTTGTAAAGTGAAAGTAAACTCAGTTTTCTGCATCTAAAGAAAAAAAAACCCCAACAAAGCCTACATTATCACCTTTATGCTAGGGCATTACATTAAGTCACTATTTTGCTGTTCTTGTACATTGAGCGTGTGTTTTTTCCCTAGCACTAATGAATACTTACTGAAGTTTAGAATCTCAATTTGTGTCTAGCTTCTTGGTAATCCTTTTAAAATCATGAGTCATTCAACAATGGATTTTTCTCAGTATCTAAGGGTGTTAGTTACAAAGTGTTTTAACTTCTGTACTTGTAGATAAACAAATACCCTATTTTAGCTCCCTCCCTCTGCCATCAATAATAACAAAAAATCCCATCTTCCTTCTGTATACATCCCCTAACTTGGGTTCAATCTTATATCCTGTCATTTACTTATATTAGTCATTTACCTTCTGATCATGATACTTTTAACGGTGATACATCCAGTGTCAGAGTCTGTGTCAAGGTGGTGTGTATCATACGACATCAATGTGTCAGATGATTGCTTTGACAAAGACAGTTTTTCTTAAGGCTCTTGAGTATCTATCAAACTTATTCCAGAAATTAATTCAAAATACCCAAAGTAATCTACCTGTTTGTATACGTTTATAATACGTTTGTATTTGTGAATTCATGCTTTTGTATATTTACTGACAAATAAGAGAATCCTATGCTGAGCGCCAGACATACAAAATCACTTTAACAGAAGAAGAAAAGAAGCGGCCTAGATTCTCAGCTATACCTGGTCACCTTGGGCTCAAATGGTTCTGTGATGGTGAGACCACATTAAGAATAGTGTTTGAATAATTATGCATTACTCTGATGTGGACTGGGTAATTTTTCTGGCCTTGAGTTGAGCAGTTGAAGCTGGGAATAGACTTTCATGAATCCTTAATAGCTAGCTATATTAATAGTCTCTGGATTCACGAGGTACTCTCTTACATTTCTCTTTTGGTTTGGGTTTATTAAAAGTAGTATGTTCAGAGTGTTCTGTAATTCTCTTTCCTTCCTTCCCACGGATAAATGAGCACCATGTTCTCAAAATGTTACATCTCATTTTATTAGGGAAACTGCGGCAACTTTGGAATGGGCAAGAATCAAGGCAGATGCCAAACTTGTCTGTTGAGATAAAAATCTGGTGTTGGAAGAGTCTGCTGCTGTTCATGGCTGGACATGTAGTTCGAGAGAAATTATGTTAGCATTGAATTTTCTTTATTGTGTGTAATTTTGCTAATATTCTTGGAAATGCAAAAGTAGCTGGTTGTGCTGCAACTCAAATATTTTCTCATTTGAGAATGAATATAAAATCTAATTTGTTTTTTTCTGCACCCTCTCTCCTCGGAGATCTATCAAATTACCCTCTGTTTTAGATTCAAGCTCTTCATAGAAATTAATCATTCTGACCCCTGTGAAGTAAATATTATTTTCATTAATGGGAAAATTGCAGAACAGACAAGTAAAATTGTTTGAGTTATGCAGAGCTCTTAGGCATGTGGTCAAATTGCTAGACGGTGCCTGTTTTCAATAAATTCTTTACAAAACTTTTTTATGTAAGCTGTAATAATATTGATGCCATCTGAGCAGACAGAAAAATGCTGGTTTTGTTTCCTGAAGTGTTGCATGACCAAGAGGATAACTGAACTATTGTTTATAGAACAGTATATCTCGACATGTGGATGAATGAGCTATCTACTGAGAAGAGTACAAAACTGTTTGTAATTTTCCTGGGAAAACAGGCAAAGAATCCTTTTAAATTTTATCTTAACCTGGCAAAGAGCGTGAAGGTCATTGCACGGGCAGAGAAACCCTTGCTCTAATGGGAATTAGCAGGTCTGCTACGTGAGTCGAATGGGGGTGCAGATGTAAGGTGCTTGTGTTCTATGGAATAACAGATTACCATTTCCCATGAAATTCAAGTGAAACAAGGGCTTCTCCACTGGAAAAGGAAACCTTGGGTGCGGCGGGAGAGAGTACCTTGAATTACTTTTGGCTGTTTCAGTAGGATGGAAATAATGAGTTCTACTTAATCTGAAAGGTGGCATGAATGAATGTTTTCTTTTCCTTGAAGGAAGGCTGGTAACACAGGAAAACAGAAGTTTGGTTACATATGCAAAAAACTTTCTAGCTAAAGAATTGTCTCTTTATCATAGTTGAATTTTGAATTAGGGGTAGGAGAAGATATGATTTATGGAGTGTGAAACTTCTTAGAGATTACTAGGATTTTCAGCTTGACACCGTTTCAAAGCTTTTGCAGACTGAATAAATTCTCCTCAATGGAGTGGGATTTTTCATATGCTGTGGGATATTTTGAAAATACAGCGATGTAGTTAATGCCTTTTTAAATGAATTTTACGGCCAGTGTACATCTATACAACTTGTGTTGTGAAGCTTCCTTCTGTGGCAGGTGTATGGTGTACGTTTCTGTTGTGCTGTGAAGGAGATTGGAGGCTTATAGAAGTGGTGCTCACAGCACGTATGCAGTTAACCACAGTCTGCATTTGGCTATTCCTGGCTTAAACACTTTTTGTGGTAAGGGTAAAGTAGTGGAGTTTCTGCAATATGCCAGTATATTTTGAAAGCCTGGGGAAACTTGATTTCGTGTTTCATTTGTTGACAGATGTTAATACAGGCTGATGGAACCCCGCTGGATCAGCAGGTGTGGATGCCGTTCAGTAACAGTACTTCATGGATTTTAGTTTGTGCACTCATAGGCAGTTCTCTGTTGTCTTGTTTTGGGTGTCTAATTTGTCTAGCTAATGTCTTGTTGCTTACATTATGTGTATTATCAGTTCTTCAAAGTGCTGATGAAAGCCTTCATATAAAGAGAAGTCGTTATGGCCGTTGGATAGAAGTTCGAAGACTAAATATTTCTTATTGCTGGTTGGCTGCTGGATGACCTTGAACAGCTGCTTCTCTTTCTTTTGCCTTGATTTCCCTTTGTATTTGGTTTAATGATATTTACCTTATCTGCAAAGCACTTTGGACCCTTATCAGTGGAAAGCTTCCTAGCAGTGGCATATTCTCTATGGTGCTTCCTCTGTTTTCATTGACAAGCAGCTTTAAAATTCCAAATACAGAAGTCAGTCGAGATGCCAGCTCAGTTTTTCATTTCTTCTAAGAGTAGTCAAATGGATTGCAGTTGCATATGTCCTCTTACAGCTTAGCTGTGACAGGGAGCTAGGCTGAAAAACAAACAATAGGACAACTTTTCTGAAGAGAAAACCTAACTTTTAAAGAAGGAATAATGGACAGCAAAAAAGATGGGTCACTACTTGATATAAGGGGGGGGGAAAAGTGGACTTTGTTTGCATTTCTTGTTGGTTTTCTCCATTTCAAACTGAAGTATTTGCAGTCTTTACTGTAAAGTGCTTACTACTGTCAGGAATAACTCCAAAGTTCACATTTTCATGGTTGTGCTCTATAAATCCCTTGATGCTTCACTTCAGTTAGTTCAGCACTGGACAAAAGCTCTTCCCAGTCAGCACTACCTTCTTGGTAAAGGTGTTTTACTTGTAGAATGTGGAGTTACATTAAAGATAAACATAAAGCCATTTACATGCTATGTCATATGCCGTGTGGCTAGAAAAACTAGCCTCAGTGTGAAAGTACCTAAGTCGTGCTGGTTTTGAATAATAAGGAAATATTATGGCTTACTGCACTAAAATGATACTGTGAACATCAGAAGAAGCCTTTTTAGGTGAAATTAAAGTAAATGAAATTTTGTTCCATTACCCTTTTTGAGAAAAATGTTAAGAATTACAGTAATTGACTCCTGTTGGCAGGGCAGCAAAAGAGTTAATGAATTAAGTGCAACGTTACTAATTTTGATTGATACCGTGTAATTATGATGTCAAAGGTATTTGATGCAGATTTACAGCCTGATAAAAATTCAGACTTCTAGTTTACCCTAGAGGAAAGCAAAAAACCAACACGGAAAATGAGAAAATCCAGACACACATCCCCCATCTGAGCTGAATGTCCCTTCATTCAAAAATTGAAGTACAATTCAATTTCAGATCTATTTTTCTATACTACTGTTTTACAAAAAGGTATAAGAAGGTAAAAAGGTTTCACTAGTTCAGCTTTCTTCCTTATTAGTAGCATAACTCTGAGAAATTCCTGAAGGTCTTAGTGTCTGAGAAGTAAAAGGTAAATATTCTCTCTGAATTTTGATGTTGGCAGCAACAGAGAATCCCCTGACAGCCCTCCGTGCTCTTTTAGGGTTTTTTCTTTCCTAATAGCCTTAGTCTGACTGGAGATTTTAGAGCCTGACAGTGAAAGGCAGCCTTCCAAACTACCTTGAGCTGTTCTGTTCTCACTAAAAAGAAATAAAACTTCATTTTACCTAAAAGTGAAATTTATGGAAGGATACAAGAGATCAGATTATTCTGGCAGTGACTCTTGAAGCAAATGTTCTTTAGCTTGACAAGCCGAGCATGAAAGGATACACTTTATTAGGATGCAAATTCGAAGTATGTGATTCATTTGTTGTGTAATATTTTCATGCATTTTTTGGTTTATTAGAATTATATGTGTATTAGTATGTAGAAGAGAGGCTTTATTAACGTGTCAGAAATAGCACTTCACTATTCACCAGGGTGAAAGTCAAGATGGCTGTAATTTCAAAGTTTAATAGGAGTCTGTATACCTCCTTATATAACAGATAACTCCAGTATTCCTAGAATAGGGGATTTAAGTTCCTACTACTTTTTATAGACATTTATTTATTTATTTTTACTTGTTTCTATATCGCCCTATTTCTTTTCTTGCTTCTGTGTTTATCACCGTTTCATATTCATTGTTTCAGATCCTCTTTTTTTCTGGAAGTTTTACTGGTGCTGAGATTTTTTTTTACCTCCCTTTGGTACTTCATCCTTTCCTGCCTTTCTGACCCAGAAGAATTTGTGCCTCAGCAAGTTTCTGGAGCAACTGACTGGTGTTTTAAGAGTAATTTTTGGAGCTTAGTTGTGATTTCTAAGTGTGCTGCTTTTGCTTGCCATAGAGGTTTGTGCAAGTCATCTGGGTTGCTGCTTTTCAAAACCCCGTCTTACTTGAGTTTCTGATGTGTATGAGTAATAGCCATTAGTGCTTAGCAGTCATATAGTTGAAAAGACGTATAAAAATTGAGTCTACTTTGTAGAAATGTTATTTATCAGTTTCTGGCATTCAGCATCTTCTGTCACAGCATGTATTTGGCTGGATATGAAACTTAGAGCCCTGTGAATGCTTCGGTTGGAGGTGTCCTTCCAGCAGTTCTGCTCTGCAGGCTCTTCTCCATTGTGGCAGTGTACTGCGGGCGCAGGAATTCACTTGTCTGCTGGGCACAGGGCTTTGAAAACACCAGCCTCAACACTCCAGGGAATTAGGTGCTAAAGTCCTAGCTCCTTGTGACTGGGGTTCACAAAATAGGCTGCAGGCTGGTGCCCAAGGCTATGGGTGCAGCAGCAGCATCTTTTCCCTGCAACACCTCATCTCATGTTTGTTGAAGTTCATTGGTGAAACTTGTCCTGGCTGTCTTCATTCCTCTGGTAGTAATTACAGTAATAATCAGCTAATGCACGTACGTCAAAAGCTTTTGGTTTTAATATGAAGGGAAAGACAGACCTATTGAAAATATTTTCATAGCTTTATGATGGCACGGGAACACTTTAGGTAGACTTCTTGATTTAGAAATTATAATGCATATAGGTAGTGCCTTCCTAAAGAAAACTAAGAAGGATATTTTTCACTGATGCTCATTCCTTCTTGCTTTAGAAAATGTGGATTAGTTAAAAGGATGTCCTGAAAGGCCTGCTCACTTTTCTTGGGAGATGAATGGACTGAAGACTGTGCAGGCTAGGGAGGAAAATGTGTTGTGTTTTTTTTTTTTTTTAATTATTATTTGTTTGTTTTAAGCATCTATGAGAAAAAACCATGAATTTCTTGTAGCTGTTTTTTCCAGCAGTTTTGAATACTGTTAGATTCTGCTGAGAATAAATGCTATTTAGTGTTTATAGAAAGCATTCTCTTTCTCCCTTTTTGAAAAGGCTTTGGCTGCAATTTCAATACTTCATATTGTTATTAATTATATAAGGGTTCTAAAGCTTCAAACTGCTGTTGTGCTGGTGACTCGCTGCTCCTTGAGAGTAGCTTTTGCAGGATGTGGCAGAGAAGTGGGGGAAGTGAAGCGTTCCTTGGGTAGGTGGTGGATTCTGAAATCAGGGATGATTCTGCAAGGGTTCCTCATGTTGCTTGTAGTACTGCATATTGACATCTGGAAAGTAGCAAACAATCCTTTCAATTCTCTTCAAGTAACACATTTTAGTTCTTTCAAGGGTGATGTAAGAAAATAGCCTTTTTCAGCAGAACCAAGTTCTTTCTTCCCTCCCCCCTTAGGTACGCCTACACCAATGTTTTTTCAGCTCTGCAAGTGTGTTTTTTCTCACTCTCTCTGCTGTGTAGGCGGCCTTCCCAATCACAATTGAGCTTCACAGGCAATCTTTTACAAAAAAAAAAAAAGAAAAGTTGTCTTTACACAGCTTGTCTATAATTTAACACCAAAGAAAATGGAGAGTTCTGGGTTAGAATTATGATGTAGCTCAGTAATGCTTGAATAGGTGAAGAATTTCACCCTAAATAAAACAAGTAAAACTCTTCTTGACCAGAAGGCCACCACCTGCGGAAATTATTTACTTGCTGCCCAAATGACTTGCCAAAATGTCAGTAGCAATCACAAGCAGGTAGATTTTTAAACCTTTTACTCGCTCCATTAGACTGAGTTATAATTGAACTTTTCTACCCCAAAATTAGAATGTGATTCTACTTGAATAAGACAGGCTTGATTTGTTGGTAATATCAAAGTTAAAATGAGGTAGTTCCTGGAATATTACTTATTTTAAATACGAGTTTAGTTCTCTCTGCCTTTTGGACACTGCTTTTGCTGCATGTCATGATTATTTTTTTGTGTACTGCAGCTTTTTTGATGATGCTTCTCATTTTTTCCAAAGTCTTAATTTCACACAGTATTTTGTAAATAAACCTAATCTTAACTCGCAGTAAAAAAAAAAAGCCCCGACTCTGAAAGCTATATTTTTAATTGCTTAAAGGAAGATAGCAGTAATTACTTCCTTGAGCTCTGTTGGTAGTGCTGTCTGGCACTTCTTAAAGAATTTTGGTTGATGCTAATGTTCTTGCCACCAAGTATTCAAACTTTATTCAATTCTATCTCTAGAAATAACTGTTGGGAGAGTAGCGATGGGCGACTTAAAATTAATTCGCTTAGCAACCTATCAGATTTCAGAGATCATTATAATAAAATAATTAGTGTTTGTACTGTGGTTTTATGTGCAGCTTAAGCTGGCGTTGCAGCTGAAAGCAGCCGTCCTTGGCTGCTGATCCTGTCCTGTGCCTTTTCTGCTTCATGTCAGCACAAGCGCTTACGTAGCCGTGCAGTGAACTGGATTGGGAAAAACCAGGTTGAAGAAATGATCTAGGTCTTCTCCAGTCTCCTTATTTAGAATTGGGTTTTAATCTGTCTCTTTGATATGATTCACCGACATCTTCTCTAACGCGTGAGCTTGGTGGGAGTACAGGACGACAAATTCATTGGTGGTATGAGCTCTACCTCCAGCTTGTGCCTCTGCAGAGTTTTCAGGACTCCAGCATAAATCTCCATGGTTGCATCTGTTTGACCAGTCTAATTTTAGAGGGTTCCTATCATCTACAGATGTAAGCCTTTTGTAGCAATAGACAGAGGTCAGCAATAGACAGAGGTCAGATGTTAAGGCTGATGCTGAAACAATACAGATTTCATTACGGGACCTGGTAAATAGGAAGGACCAACCCTGAAACTTTTTTCTTGCTACTGTTGGAGACTTCTTAGAGAACTGCAGGTGGTACCTTAGACTCACTCCTGTTCTCCCTTGTGTTTGGCATGTGTTAGGCTATATGTTGAGTAGTGAGGAAATAAGTGGGCCACAGCCCTGCTAAATGTACCCTTTATTTCAGGCGTAACCAAAGGTTTGTTTAATCTCCAAATGCCTAGCAGAATGTGTTCTGGAAGAAAATAACTTGGTTCAGAGAAAGGGTGATAAAAGAAGAGTTGGGATTGTTATAGTGAAAAAATTCTCATGCAGGCTGTCCCAGATGAGTAAGTTAGCTGCAAAAACTTAATAGCCATGGTGGCTTCTTCCAAGCGCAATTTCCCATTCAAATTTTGTTCATACCCATGGTCTTTCTGTTTCTAGGTTTCACTGTGCTATGATTCATCTGAAGCTGGTTGTGATAGCCGCCGGGAGTTTTTGCTGAAGCTGCACGTGCTGCCTGCCTTCTCAGGAACTGGGATAGGTAAGAGCGTGTGCTCCACTTCTGATACCATCTGATGGTCACTCTTTGGAGTAGTGCTAGTTGCCACAAAAATCATTGTTGGCTTAAGCGACTGCTGATAGCACATAATGTTTCATAGCATACGTGAGGGGTGGTCTCCAGCAGGATGGGTTCCTGGGTAGGCTGCCTGCCTCCGAGTGCCAGACTGTGTCCCAGTCTGGCGCTGAAGGCATCCTCTATATGTGAGAGCTTTTTTTCAGGAGAGAGATGCAAGGGGACTAGATGGCTACTCCCTCCTCCCTTTCTACTAGGTATTTGTGGAAGTGTTCGTAAAAGCAGGTTGGACTGTTCAGGCTGTGACAGAATGCCTGGTTTTGTCACATTTTCTAAAACACAGTAGTTCTTGTAGGTGGTTTCTTTTAATCTACTTGTGAAACTAAACTCGTGTTGTAAGGAAGAAAGGGATAACTATTCTGAATGTGCCTGACTCTTGAAAAGGACTGGCTTTTAGTACATGATCTATCCTTTCACAGAGAAATATAATATAGGGAGTTTGTGAAAAGATAAAAGGGATACTGCAAGTGTGAGATGCTGCAGATCTGCCCGTGCGGCCTTGCCCTCTGCCTTGCATCAAATGCAAGTCCTTTGTGGGTGTGGAATGATCTGGTTCAAGAAGGCATATCAAGAAGGTTGGAAAATTGCAGTGTGTGGTTTTGGGGAGCGGAGGGAGGAGTGATGGGGAACAGTGGTGTCAGTTGCAAAGGTGGGCAGGAATGGATTTGTTTTCAGACAAATTGACTTCCTGAATTCACTCAACATGTTGGGCAGGCTGTAGTGCTGCCTGGAGGGAGGTGACCAGAAAACTTGTTAGGGACTGCAGGGAGGACAGCACTGGGATCTGAACTTAGATCAGTTTAAGCTGATTTGCAACCAGGCAGTAAAAACACAGCCCCCTCCACTGAACAGATTTTGATGGTCTGTTTATTGACAAATTTTTGAAAGCTGTAAGTGTAGGACATGCAAAGGAAGTCCAGTCTGGAAGTGACAGGCAGTGTAATAAATGTTTCTACTAAAGAAAAAGCCCTCTCTTTTAACATTGGTTCATAGGTCTGTGGGATGCCTAAAGAAACAAATAGGTTTTTTATTTGAGAGAATCTACCCTGTAGTAGTTGTTGCAGTTGTTTGGGACAATGTTGTTGTATCGAAAGTGTCAATTTCAATCTGTTCTTCTGAAATACTGTCAGCAAAGCTGCCTTGTGTCAGCAGAGGACTGTTTAGCCTCTGAGGTTTGATTTATTGTAGCAGCAAAAGATTTCCTTCAGAGGACATATATATTGGAAACTAACATGTTTGTTCGGGGCTCTAGAGGAGCCCTTGGAAAAGGCTGTTCTTATCATTTGATCTTTCCTCTGAAATCATCTTACCTTTTCACTTGGAACCATCTTTAGTGTTGTCTTCTGCATGCAATCATTATGTGGTTTTCTTTGATACATAGATCTCAAAATTACAGATAGAGGGGAAAGTGTTGAGTCCCTCTTTCCCACCACACCATACAAAAGTTTCTTTTCTTTTAAAGTTTGTGGTCCCAAGAGACAAATTTTAATCCTGACCACTGTGTAGTGGGACATGGACAGTGGAAAAGGGCAGTCTTGAGTGATGAAGTAAAAACAGTCTCTTAGCTATTAATTTAACTTACTAGTGGAAAATTAGTGAACCATTTTTCTACCTTGCTGTGTTTGGATTCCACAGTCTGTTTTTCTGTCACATACTTTCTATAAAGAGTGTCCAAGTAATGAAACTAATTTTGCCAGTGATGGTGTCACCATGTTATACCACTGAAATACTTACTGAAGGTGGTTAAGTTCCTTTTTATTATACATATGCAATTTTTGTTCACTAATGGAAATTGTTTCCCAGTGGAATTTTTAAAAAAATAATTAAATTCCAGCTCGTAACAAATGTATTCCTACAAAGTTGTATTGTTTCACCAGTAACAGTTTGCGTTGTATATGGTCTCATAAGCTCATGGTCCAGTAGACTCAGTTTTGTTTACTGAAATCCATGGAAAAGTTTTGCAGTGGGAGGGAGTTAAACGTTTTGGTTAAGTATATCCATGTTAACAGGTAGCTTTTTTGAAATAGTAACATGCTCCAATAAAACTGATTTTTGCTTACATGGAATCTAATTGGATTTGTAAAGACATGCAGCACGTAAACTTAGTTTTGGTAGATTTTCCCACGTTCTTCTGTTGATATTGACAGGTCAAAACTCATAAAATTCTGCATACAACTTGTTGGAAACTTGTTATTTCTCTATGTCCTGCACTTAAGAGGAAGGGATGGTTGCTATGCCAGAGTGGCTGATGTTGACCTTAAATTATATTTTGTAGGACAGCATTTAAAGCTGCTAGTTTTATCTGTATTGCTCTTTCCTGTTGACAGGTGGAAGCCCTGCAGCTTCATTTATCATTGATAATAAGGTCTGGTTGTGTGTGGTGGGAAAGGTTTTGCCTCAGTGATCCCTGCTTTTTCACAGGGACATATCGCTGTGTTTGCTGTACTGGGAGATGGCAGCTGTACGGGTACCATTTCTCTGAATGGCTGGGAGGAGATATATGGAGTTGTGTTCCTTTCTTACATTTTGCAGGTTTTCTTTCTATTTTTTTCCCCAAGAAATTTCCCCAAGGTTTAGTTGCTGATCATACACATGGTTTCTGTTGTTAGGATGGTGTAGGTCTGTACTTCAAGTTGTTTCCCTGAGACGTCTGAAGAAAGGGCAAGCCCCCTGCAGTTGGTGCTTATGGCATTTGTCTCCTTAGGTGTTGCTTGGGGAGTGCATGTGTGTATTTTGTGTGTACCTGTGCGCCTGAGAGACAAAGGCATGTATGTTCCCAAGTTAACGATTGCCTTCTGTAATGTTTTCGTAGTGTGGTATTCCAATGATAACTACAGTTACTGTCTTTAAATGGAACAGAAATAGAAAGTGCTTAGTATGGTTTTAGCTTCTTTTATGTTTAAAAACGGTACAGTGAATTACCAGAAGTTGGCATGTGATAGTAGGAAGATTATTTAATGTACTCTAGAACTGAAGAATTGCTATTGGACCATTCAACAAAACTGGATAATGTTCTTAATAACTAAATATGTCCATTATAATAGGAAATGGTTGTTAATGAGAAGTCTCATCTTCATTTCATTGTGTATGAAACTGAAAGATTTATATATTCAGAAACTAAGTGTCTATGAGTGAATGAAAAGAGAAAAGCCTGGATCCCATTAACTTTTGGCTACCTGTAAGCTGGCGTGGTTTTTATGCTTTGATTGCTGTTTTCTGTTAGTCTGGAATGGCTGAAGACTTGGTGGTATGGATTGTAACGATCCACTTTCTTTGCTGTTCTGGGCACCTGTTGACTAGGCAGGCCAAGAACGAGGGTACATATGCTGTGTCTGCAGATTTCCTGCTCACAAAATGGTTAGGCACACCCAAGTTCGCTTTAATCTAGCCAGCCTGGATTAAAAAAGATTGCAAGGATTTGACAGCATGGATTTTAATGTAGCCTGTTTGAGGCTGTCAAGGAGTCTGGGTGCTTAATCACTGCAATCCTATGCACTGGAAATTGAGTGGGTTTTGTAAAGCTCATATTACTGAGTTCTGTAGTTTGCATAAATGTGGAGAGCTGTTGGAAGCTTAAATATATATATTATTCTGTATATGAAATTTTCGTACTTTTACCTTTAAAATGTGGAATGTAGTATAACTTAGAACTATATGCTTAGTACTAAGTATGATTACAAGTGTACACTGATTAACAAACAAGATGATTTCTTTAGTTGATCGTGCTATATTAACATTTTGTGGGATTGGCTGGGGAAGAATGAGCAATCCTGGTATTTTGAGTTTCTGCATGGCTCAGCTTGCGTATTGCTGAAGTACTATGTGCTGTGCTTCACATTCAATAACAACAGATTTCTGCAGTTAAAATATTTTTCTTTTTTGCAGGTTAGTAATAAGAATAAGCAATTAAATCTGAGACAGGGAACAGAGTGGAATCTGTGAAGCAGGAAAAAAAATAGTCCACAGACTGAATTAAAAAAACCAAACCTACAAAACAAAAAACCCCACCCAACAGAACCCCCCACCTCCCCTCAAAAAACCCCTAGCGTTATTTCTCTTCTTTTTTACCTGTAAGTGGAAAATGTTTGGTTCCTTTTGTAAAGTGTTTTGAGAACATATGCAACTGCTACTACTACAGCTGCATTATCTATTAGAGATTCCCTAAATTCTTGCTTCAGAACAGAAACACCAAGGTGAAATAAAGCATTTATTTGGGAAGCATCCAGTTTCAGTGAAAAGATTTCTGGTAATTTGGAAATGAGCAGTACTTAAATGATTCCATCTATGTGAAAACAAAAGAAGCTTCATTTCTAGCCTGAATTTATTCAGGTGTAGTTTCCAGTCACTGGTGGTTCTTTTATCTCTCTGCTTGATGAGAGATCAAATTCTTTCCTTCTCTTCCTCCCTGTGTTCTTCCTACAGGCATTTTAATTTTTTTCCTCCAGTTTTTCAGCATCCTTCTTGAACTGTAAAATCAAGGACTAATTGCAGTTTCTGTGTGCCAAAGTAACATAACTGCTTGGCTTTCTTATTTAATATTTGTGCTTGTTTATGCATTAGTGGATTGCATAAGATTAGCCACAACGATGTGCTGTGAGTTTTCTACTGCGTACGCAGATTCAAGGAAGCTAACTAGTAAATGAAAGTAATGCACAAAGCTGTCACCTGTGAAGATCAGAGTTCATGCTTTCCACTTGAGATCAGAGAAGATCAGCTTACTTTTCAGTCTAATTGTATTCACTGCTTATGCATAATGCAAGACCACAACTTAACTCTGCTCCATTTGATGAAAGATAAGGATCAGTGTGTACTAGGCAGTAGATGCTCGCTTTATAGATCCCATCAGCATGAGGCATTAGTCATGTCTTTTTATGTATATAACATAGCATACATGTACATACACATCAGAATGTGAATGATGCTGTATAGCTTTCCCATTAGTAGTAATGCAATTAACAAATGGTGCTTCCTGTTAATCTTAATTTGTATAGGCTTTTTAGCATGCTGGTCTCTCTGCCTTGTATGTTCTTAGATGAATTTATGTAATCAGTCATTAGTTCATCCCATCATTTCCATATTTGAAAGCTTAATGTGGTTTTTTGGAACCTTGAAGCTATGCTATTTCTTATATCGACCTTCATTACCACTAATATTTCATTTTACGAAGTCTGTCAATGTATATAAATAATTGTATTTTTTTAAACAAAGGAAGCTTATAATTTGCAGAAGTGGCAAACAATTTTCTAACTCATCAGGGTAGTTGAAAATTCAGCTTTGGCTTTATATGTGGTATTTTTACAGGAGTAAGCTGAGTGTCTTAACATGTGCTTGAGCTGCAACCTCTCCCATGTCTGTACATCTCCAGTAGGAATAGAAAGGGGGAGGTGCAAGTTTTCTCATGACAGCTCATTAAATTTTTGCATCTGTATGTATTTGAAAATATACAGGAGGAGAATTTTCTCTAAACTGGGAAACCTAGGGTGGCAGAGTCTTTCAAAGTTGAGAAATTGGTTGGATAGATTGAAATTGGGATGTGGTGTGGTGGATTTTCTTGGTTTTATTGCTGTTGGGCTTTTTGTGTGTATGCAAGCTTACACAGACTGAGTGAGGGCGGTCCTCTCCTTCATCCACATCAGTGTCCTGTTGTTTGTGAAGCTGAGCGTCTGGACATGTCAGCCACTCTGAGATGTGTCTAGAGCTGCGCTGGCCTGGCCAGCCTTTTAGTGCCTTCAGTTCCTCCAGTCTGCACACAAAATAAAGGCAGGAAAGCTGTTTCCTCATCTGTTTGTTGGGTCAACCTGTTTACTTGGTCCCACACACCTGGAATTTTTTGGAAGCTTTGGATGAGGTAGCTTTGACAAGAAACACCGTAGAAAACTTTTTTCTTTTTTTTCTTCACTTTTTTTTTAACCAGCCTTGTCTGTGTTGGTGTAGCAAGGCTCCTAAAGACCTGGATTTCTTCACGTGACAGTCGTACCTTAGGGGAAGAACCGCTGCTGTTCTCGCTTCCTTGTGCTGCTGTGCTGTTGGTAATGCGTTTGTAAAGCTCGTAGCCCAGAGGTGCTATAAGTGTGTGCATGTCTATGTAGTAGTACAGATATGACTTTTTAGGATATGAGGAAGCATTGAATTATCATTGTTTAAACTCAAAAGTTCGGTGTTATTTTTTTTCTTCGTACTTTTTCTTCTTTTATTTTCTTACTGCATTTCTTTTTCCTTTATTTTCTCCACTAGTTTTAGGCATATATTTTCTTCAGCGTAACCTTCTTATTTTATTTTTCTTTTCCTCCCTTGTAGCATCTGTGCTGGAGCTCTTTGCAGAGGCTGCCTGGGGAGAAAGGTTGAAGTTGAGAACCAGTGCACCCTTCCGTCCTCTGAGAAGGGGTAATTCTGCTTTAGCTTCTCTTCTCTGAAAATAATTGGCTGTTGGGAGGAGGTTGTTTGGGGAAAAGGATGAGCTCCAAAATGACTGAGGCCTGAATGCCTTCTCAGCTGGGATTAATTTAGAATCAGAAGTTTATAGCATTCTTTAAACACTTCCATGCTTGGGAGTGAAGGGAGGCAGACATGTGTTCCTTGCAAATCTTTGCTCCTGGCATCTGTCCTTGACTATAAAAGGGAAGCAGAGGTAGATTTGGTAAGACTGAAAACTTGAAATAAAAGAGCAGGTAAAGGCAGTGATTATTTAAAATTTTTGCTGTGGAATTAGGTTGTGGGCCAAGCACTCTCTCTTGGATTATTCTGCAAAGCAGTTGTAATTTCTTCATCAGTAAAAGCTATTCTGGATTTTTTTGTGGCTTTGCTTCTATTAAATTGGCTTGGATGTAGAAAAGAATGTTGAGGTTCATAACCATCTTTATAGACACTAGAAAGATATTCAAAAGAGCAGGTTAAACATTGGGACAAGTTGGATGCATTTTCTCATACATTAAAATCTTAACTGTTGTTTCATCCAGAAATCCAGCATTACAGTTCTTGTTCAAATCAAAGTTCCCTCTACTCTAGTGGTGCTGCCTCTGACAGAACTCAGCAAGAGATGTAGCTGGAGGAATCTAGGACAGGTTTGCAGCTGTAGAGTCAACATCTGGTGACTTCTAGCTCTGGACTTTCTGAATCAGGAAATCTACTAACTTTTGCTATTTGTTGCCTTTCTTCTAGCCTTTCTAAGTCTGCAGTATCTTTTTTTAATTGGGAAGAATAGAATTGCAATTGGTACTGAGTTATACTATATATATAAAGGACCAGTGTTCTTTCCAGAATAATTCCTGTTTGTGGGTGGGTTTTGTTGTTGTTGGCTTTTTCTTTTTTTAATGAGCATTGGGGTATAAAGTGATGGATACAGATACTTTCATAGTCTTCAGTGTAATGAATTCTACAAGAAATTGAGAAATGCCAGGTAGTACTGATAATGGGTCTGCTTATCATACTTGGTTATCTGTTTGCTGCAGTCGCCTAAGAGTGGGTGCTTCAGAGCTGTGAATCATTGCAGCATGTATAATTTTCCAAGATTTGGGCCCTTGTATTCATGGCTAGGGCTTAAACTTCCCTATGCTTACCACAGATGAATAATACCTGTGCCTATGTATCCAAAGGCATTACTACTGCATTATTATTACCTATTTTTACTGTTACTCCATGTTCACCAAATACTATAGCTCTGCATTTTTCTAGGATAGCTGTGCAGTTACATACCTGCAGTCCATAGGGGCCCCCAGACAGTGAACAAAACTGTCTCGGTGCTCTAAGGTCACTTCTGGAGGAGTTCATCTACGGAGCAAAGAGGATTGTGGCTGACCTTTTAACGTTTTTATATAATCAGGATTTAAGCTGTTTTCTAATTTTGCCTATTAAATGAAAGTGGAGATTTAGCCTTTCTGTTTAAATGAGTGAATTCTGAAGCAAATCAATGTAAGAAGCCTTTTGAGACCCTTAGAGCTTTACTGTGCGTGTGGGAAATTGGAAGAGTGTATTAATACATACTCACAAATTCTGGTATGGAAGGTGTCAACAAACATCACCATCAGACAAAATTTTAAGGTGCTACAAAAGCTGCTTAGTCTTTTATAACCAAAGTGCTATGGTTACTGGGTGGTTGTTTTGTTGTTTTGGTTTTTTTTCCTGACAGACTTCTTTTTTTGGCAATAATTTCATTATGGCAAAAATGAAATCTTTCTTGTCCTTCGGTCAGTAGAGAACTGTCACCTTTCTCTTCCCTTTTTCAAATAGAACCAACCCTTGAGGCCAAGGTTTGGGTTTTGGTGCTCCAGCCATGAGCAATGTAGAGACTCCTGCCTGTTCTGTCATCTCAACTGCAAATACAGTTTACCTAAAAACCAATTTTATTCTGTGTTTGTACCTGCGCGGTGATTATGCTCCAGTTCTAAATTGACTAGTGAGGCATTGAAGTAGGACCTCTTGCTTGGCCTTTGGATTGTCGGTGCAGCTCAGGATCATCCTACTCATGGCCAATATGAATTTTAAAATATCTATCTTTCATGCTTTTTATTTCAGCGAATGTGTATGGGCATAAAAAAAGTTTCATCTTTTTCTTATTTAATCTGTATTTGCTTGCTTTTTACAGTTTAACTTCATGGTTTACAGTATTAGTTTATTTTTAGCACAAATGCACTAGTCCTGCAATTTCAGATTTTGTTTGAAAAACAGTATTTGTACAGCAAGTATTTCCGACAAGGAATGGCAGAACTAGATCAAAATGTTTTTAGTAGTAAGTATTATCAGAAACAGCTGCATCAAAATGTTTTTGCACTTTGTGGTAGAGGAACATACATTAATCCATTTGGTTTCTTCCCAGTTTTATAGTACCAAAATGTAAAATATATTACATCATAGAAGGCACAGAGATATTACCTTGTATCTTGTCCTAAAATATTAAAATATTATACTTCTAATTACACAAGAAGGTGGTGTTTGGAGAAGTCTTGTTCTAAATTTGAGCAGCTGATAAGCTCATTTTTATCTCCAATCCTGTCCTTCCCCTGTTTTTTTTCTTCCTTTTTTCTTTGCTGCTCAGAAGTATCTCATAGCATTTTAAAATAGTGATGAAAACGCTGGAGGTAATGTACTGTTAGATAAGCTTGTTTATTTAAAGTATTTCTTGTAGATTTTGTGTGTGGAGCTTTTATTCCTGTGGTTCTTCTTTTTTTTTCCTGAATCAACTATTTCATTTGTTATTTAAAATACCAAAGAATTCCTTTGACAAGGCAGTGTTTCTGAAAGGAGGGGCCAGGAAAAAAAAAGGCATCTGTTGAACAGGGAGAAAAAAAAAATTTGCAGAGATTTGTTTTACGAGATGCAGCTGAGAAAGCAACGTGGCAGGTGTCATGTTCTGTGGTGGTGTCTTCTCAGTGTTGGTTGGAGTTCGATAGTGTGGAGGTGCCAGTGTTTGTGAAAATCCGTACAGCTGTTAGTACTTCTTTGCTGATGGCAGTTCAGTTACTGCCTGACACAGCTTGCCCTTCCAGTCTTTGCTTTGCAGAATGATAAATGTTGCACACTGTCTCATCACTTTACAGTAGCTCTTCATTTGTTATGTTCAGGGAAACAATAAGCTCACATTCCTGTGTTTGTCCACGTGGCACTTTATCATGGAAGTATCCAGCTTGCCACGCTACTGTCTCCTGTGCATATCTACTTCAACTCTTACAGCCATTTAAGAATTAGAGAAAGAAATTCTGTAAAATGCTATTTCCTGCAAAACAGTTGATTATACACATAAAAATCTATCTGTGTATAGTGTAGTGTATATTCAGGGTAAATGTCCAGTATGTGTTATTTGACTTTTAAAATATAGACAGTGTAAATCGAAAGAAAAAATAATTGGAAGATGCTTCCTTTCGTAGCTTCAGGGTTTGGGAGTACATTGTCACAAAAGTATACAAAACATACTTTGATTTTATTTTTTTTCTCCTCTTATTTGATTGAGATCCTTTTGACACGGGAAGCTTAAAGCAAACAAACAACTTAATTTCTGTGCTGGACAGAAATACTCTTACTTTGTATGTATGTGCTGTTTTTTAAACTTGCTTTAATGATGTCTGGACTTTCCTAACAGCTTTTGAACCTCCTAATTTCTGTCAGTTTGATGGATAGATCCAAGTCTCAATGATATTAAGTTCCAAATAGTTTGTGCAGAGTGGTGGCTTGATTGGAGAGAAATCCAATGTATTGCCCTGACGGGGTGTACTGTGTGAGCAGTTCTCAGGGAATAGAGATAAAAGTATTAAGTTGTGGAGATGGAAGAAGCTTTGGAGCATAGGGCACAAATCAATAAGAAACTGAGTTTTGCTGGTCATGTTAGTCATGATAGACTTGTTTCTATTACCTTTTTTTTACTTTAACCCCATGTTCACCAAATAATTTGGCTCTGCTTGTAATCTAATGTTGCTGTAGGAGACCAGTGTAATTACTATTTTTATTAGTGGCACATGTGCGTCTGGATGATCTTGGAGATGCTTTGGTTATATAGGATACTCTTTAACAACACATAAAGTTCCCTCAAATTTGGTGGGTAAGAGTCAGATTGGATGTTGATTTGAAGACAGACACAGAAACTGCAAATTATGTTGCAAGATGGAGAGGCTATGGATTTGTCAGGTAGTGGAGAAATTTAGAGAATATTTAGAAAGATATTTATGTGCCTTCTTCACCTCTCCATGTTATGTAGATCTGGTGCTTTTTAAACAAAAGCAACAGTTTTATTTGTTGTCTTTAATAGTAGCACTCTATATTGTGAGTTTACATGAGTCAAAGATAGAATCAGAGAATAGTTTGCGTTGGAACAGACCATCTAGTCCAACACCCTGCAATGAGCAGGGACATCTTCAACTTGATCAGGTTGCTCAGAGCCCCATTCAACTGATCTGGATTTCCAAGGATAGGGCATCTACCACCTCTCCTGGCAATGTGTTCTAATGTTTCACCACCCTCATTGTAAAAAAAACAGTACCTTATATCTAGTCTAATTCTTCCCTCATTTAGTTTAAAACCATTACCCCATGTCCTATTGCATCAGGCCCTGCTAAAAAGTCCCTCCACATCATTCCTGAAGGGGACTTTAACTACTGAAAGACTGCAATCAGGTCTCTGTGGAGCCTTCTCTTCTCCAGGCTGAACAACCCCAACTCTCTCAGCCTGTCTTCACAGGAGAGGTGCTCCAGCCCTCTGATAATCTTTGTGGCCCTCCTCTGGACTTGCTCCAACAGATCCATGTCCTTATGTTGGGGGCTCCAGAGCTGGATGCAGCACTCTAGGTGGGGTCTCATGAGAGTGGAGTACAGGGGCAGAATTACCTCCCTCGACCTGCTGGCCACGCTTCTTTTGATGCATCCCGGGATGTGGTTGGCCTTCTGGGCTGCCAGCGCATATTCCAGCTCACATTCAGCTTTTCACCCACTAGTACTCCCAAGTCCTTCTTGGCAGGGCTGCTCTCAATCCCTTCATCCCCGCAGCCTGTACTGGTGCTGGGGGTTGCCACGACCCAAGTGCAGGACCTTGCACTTGGCCTGGTTGAACTTCATGAGGTTCGTGTGGGCCCACTTCTTGAGCTTGCCCAGGTCCCTCTGGATGGCATCCCTTCCCTCCAGCATGTTGACTATACCACTCAGCTTGGTGTCATCAAGAAACTTGCTGCAGGTGCACTAGATCCCACATTGAGCAGTTGACTGCTCCCCTCTGGATGTCACCATTCAGCCAATTCCTCATCCACTGAACAGTTATTGGTCAGGGGAATATTTTGTATTATCAAATACATTTAATAAGTACTTTCTTAAGTGCCTTTTATTAGTCTGAGCGTTTTTGCAGTGTGTGTTTTAGTGCATGAATTGCACTGATAAGAGTATACAGAATAATGATAGATCTGTCACAGGCAAGAACAGGAGAAACCTCAGCATCGTTTACCTTTATCATCATGGTATGATCAATATAAAATGTGACACATCAGGGCAATATTTTATGGTTTTCATAGAAACCAGATGGTGCTTTCTTGCATTTGGCAGGTACAGACTTCTAAATCCAGTAATAAACTAACTTTTATTTGTTGGAATGGGGTCTAATGTGAAATCACCTTTCTTTTACAAAGTATTTTGTCAGAATAAGCTTAACTACCCCTACCCCTATTCCCAAAACAAAAGGCAAACCCCAGTCCTAGGGAGTTTTATTGATGATACTGTGGGGGCTCTGGCTAATCTCTTCAAGACTGAAATCCCTCACAATGATGAAGGATTTCTCTTCTGGACTTCAGTAGATGTTTAGACAGCTGTTTATTCTCCAGTGTGATTTTTTTTTTTTTCTTTTTTTCTTTTGTCTATGGATAAGAGGGTGGATTCTTAAAGATTTACCTGATATGGATATGTTGGACCAGGAGTCATGAGCTTTGAATTATGCTGCTGATTTGCCACAGATTAATAATACTGCTGTCTCTTAATCATTGGTCTCTTCAAATAAAGTGGGTTTTTGCCTTTTAGAGGCATTGACACTTCACAGATTTCTTTCTTATATTTGAGAGCTGATGGTTGTGAAGACTTGTTGGTGAACAAGATTGGTGGTGTAATATTTAAGAGCTCACTGCTATTCAGACTCACAAGGTCCTAAACAATAACAAAATGTAGGAGGCACATTTTTTGAGAAGTTGAGAATTGTTTTCTGGTGGAAAATGCTATGTTAGGAGAGAGGTCAGCCTTCTGTGGGGCAATGATAAGGTCATCACTATTCTCTATTTTCCACAGCATTATCTCCCTTCAGGTGTAATGGTGCTGCCCTGTTCAGGTGGATGTGGTAACTTGTGGTGGTAACTTGTTTTCTTTCACCATGTTGTTTTATGTTTTTATTCCAACTCGTTTGTCAGGTTCCTGATGTTTTCTCTGTTAATGCAGATGTTAAGGCAAAAGAGAGTTGTTAAGCAGGTTTGTTTTTAAAACTTTAAAAAAATCTATTGTATACACCAAATGGATAACTGTGGTGTTTTAAGCTTTGTTTCTGTAAATGGATGCTAGTGTATCTGAAAACACTGCATTCTGTCCATAGTATCAAAGAAATAGCACTTTTTTTTATACATATGCCAGTGGTTATCATCTTCCCTTTCGCAGTACTACAGGCACTCTTCCTATAAAGGGAGTTTTGCATTCCTTCTTGTGTGTATCTTGTTGGACCCAGACTTCATGGACCAGAAGATTTAGAATAGTCCTGGTGATGTAATCAAAGTCTTGTTCTGACCTTCAGCAAATATTTTCACATGATATATAAGGACTGTTGGGACTTCAAGCTACTTTTTAATGTTATTCTGGCTTTTAGATCTCTGAACTAGCAAATATGCATACATATTTTTAAAGCAAAAAGTGAGTGCTGTCTCTTTCTAGTTTTATGGCCATTGTAGGTGTTTATTTGCCACTGTTTCAGTCCATCAGTTCATAGAAACTAGTGTATGTGAATAATTTACTATTATTAACTTTCTGGCAGACAGGAATGTTGATGAAGGACTTGGGGTTGTGGTGGTATAAAATCTAAACAAGAGCTGCTGAAAGTCTGAATTCTTTAAAAGGCTGAAAGGTGGTGTCATACTTTGGTATGTGCTCTTGACACTTCAGCTCTGATAAATGCTCTGAGTCTGTACCAGTGTAAATACATGTTAGCTTTTCATGTATAATTTTGAATATTATTGCTGTTCCACAGTAAAGTTGAAGAATAAAATCAGAGCTAAAATACATGCATGGTCAGAGCTAAAATAAAGGTGTGCATACACAACAAAAGGTAAAGTCTAAATTGGTTTATATTAAAGGTGTAAATACAGCTTATGACATCAGCTGCAGTCAGACTGTAACTCCTTTCTAAAAGGAAAAAAATCCTCACATCGAAAGTTGATTTAAAGCTGTGACTGCTTAGAGATGAATTGCCAACAGTGAAAAAGCAGTAGAATTAGCAAGGATGTAAGAATTAGTGTAGAGTGTGTAACTTTCTTGGTTGTCTCTCCAATGGATGTCAGGGTAGTTGAAGTCCCCCATGAGGACTAGGGCTTGTGAATGTGAGGCTGCTATCTGTCTATAAAATGCCTCATCTGCTCCATCATGCTGGTCAGGTAGCCTGTAGCAGTCCCCCACTATAATGTCACCTGTCCCTGCCCTCCCTTCAATTCTGACCCATAAACTCTTGGTCTGCTCCTCACCCATCCCCAGGCAGAGCTCCATGCACTCCAGCTGGTCATTGACATAGAGGGTGACACCCCCTCCTGCTGCAGGAGCTCTTCCACCTGGGCACGCAAGAAGGCATCTGTTTAGTCACCCAAATTAGTAATGAAAATACTAAGCAAAACTTGCTGCAGGTCAAGTTCTAGCTGAACTGACCTGAAATGCTTTCTGTTTTTTATACTGAGCCACTGCGTTATTTCTCTGAAAGCAAATTTTCCAGGAGTTATGCTTATCTACACTGATTATTTTGGATCTCCAGGTCATAATGAACAGTGTCAGAAGCATCATTTACATAAACTACACTTGCTGCTTCACTAATACATTTACCCAAGGGAGAATATTGTATTGGATTGTGGTTTCCTGACTGTAATTTGTCTTTCTCCTCTAACTTAAATTGATTTTTACCCCTTGTCTTTTCCCGCAGCAATATATCCAAATCTTTCTAAGCATCAGAATTATGTTGTTTGTCTTGGTACTTCTTCAGTCTTTTTCCAATTCTTCACTGTTGTTATAGGACATGTCCTCTCTTTCATAGTGCTCTGAGATCTCTTGTGTTTTACTAGTTCTCAAAGCAAATCAGTGATAGTTTAGAAATTTAGACTAGTTATTTATATACACTAGTACACATTATTGTAAGTAGCTGGATAAAACTCTGTGTTAATTTTTCTTATTTAAAGATCAGGGCTTTTTAAAAGGAAAATGCATTTTGAGTGTTACTTTTGCAAACTTTCTTGCCACTTCCTTGTGGAGCCCTGGAGTATTGAGATCCCTCATTATCTAGACCAGATTATAAAACTGGCTTGTGATGCTATTTGCCACCACAGGTTTAGCCTTCTCTATAGGCTTTGGCCTGGGTGAGATCCAGGATCAATGTGAGCTGTCCAAGCCAGCATGCTGTTGAAAAGCCACCATCAAGTCTTAATTTGAGAGCAGTGTTGGTATTTTTCAAAATTAAAAAGATAACACTCCTCAATTTTTGTGATATGTGAGTGTGATTTGTAGCCCACCACCCCCAAAATGTATCTTGTAGAGCTTTGCTGGACTAGTATTTCACTTGGGAAGACCTGGAGGGAGTAACAAATTCAGTGTTGGTATTGCTAACCACCTACTTGATGTATGGTGTTTTTCTCTGGTTCCTATCTGGGCAAGACTAGGACTGACTTAAAGGTCTTCTTGCCTGAGTCAGAACAGTATAGAAGAGCACAGAGAAGGAGGTTCTTGGCTTGCAAAGATATGAAAAGTCAGGCAAATGAATAGCCTATGTGACTATTTTTATTGTACTGTATCTGTCATTTGAGCAGACTTGCTGTAACTTACAGCAATGTACAGTATTGGGTGAGGTATCTTATAAATGTATGCTCTAATACACATCTTGGGATTGCCTGGCTGATAGGTCTCCCCCTGTGATGACTGGAACCAGTTAGTAAATGACCATGGTTCAAAAACTCTGTTCAAATAGCTGTAGCGCAGCTACATGTGCTGAAAGCTGATGCCATGGTGACTGGAGACTCTCCAGAAACCTCTAATGTCTTTTTTCCTAAATGGTTGCTGTTTGACAAATTTCTTCTGTGAATTACTGAACCGGTATTGAACAGCCTTCGCTGGTCCTGCCAATTACACTGCTCAAACAGCACACTAAAACCCCTGCTCCAAAAAGAAAGTATTTTATTTAATTCTATTAAATACACTATACCAGTAAAATAAAGACATTAAAATCCAAAGGAAGACAAACAGATGCAAATTCAATCTGGTTTAGTATTTTTTTTCCTGTAGGTTTTCTGATAACTTCTACTTGATGCATGGGCTTCTGTTTAATCTGTCATATCTGGGAAGGCATTTTAAGTGCAAAACGTAGAAAATAATTCCAAGTGACTGGAGGACTAAAAACATAGTTGCGCAGCAGAGTTTTGCATTAGTTCGCCTTTTTTAAACAGGAAAAAAAAAATTAAGGGTATATGCTAAAAATAAAAATTGCAATATCTAAACCAACAGAATTATATTACACTTCCAACAGAATTATGTTACACTTCTGAGTGGAGGTTTATTTTTCTTTTCTATTTGTGTTCTTTTCCCCATTGTTAGTGGAATTAACCTCACTTGCGAACAGCTGTTGAAATAATAAATCCTTCTATTCAAATTGTAGCTATAGTTCTGTTTTCTTGAAAGTTCCAAGTAGATTTAAAAAGCAAAACCAAAAACCTCAGCTGGTAAAGCTATCAGAGGACAAAGCAGGCAGCTTACACAATACAAGTTGCAAATGGAAATAATTATTAAGTCAAATAGAATATAGTTGAGTTTGGCCTACATTTTAGTTCACTGGATACTTATAAACTGGTACCTGCTTTGGAAGGGGTGGTTTTGGCTCTCCCCTTCTGCTGATTTGGTGGTTGGTTAAGAGTCTTTTGCCCAGGAATAGTGAGAGAGGGTGGGTGGGTGAAGTCTGAAGTCCAGTGCACAGTGTATGCACTCGTATTGCCGTGTTAAGCACACCTCTTAGATGTCTTGCTTAGTTCAGCTACTCAAATATTTCATGGTGGGTTGTGCTGCAGCACAGGTTCTGATGCATTTGGATAAAACTGTCCTACACAGTATGACGCTGTACAGTTTAGTTCTTGAAACAGGTATACTGGGGCTTGTGCAAGATTTTTTACTACTTAAAAATGACCTTTTTCTGAATAATTCTGCCTGCTGAGTGAGGGTAGTGTATCTTGAGCTGGCTGCCTACAGCTGTGTGCTCTGTCCTGCCCTGCTGAACAGAAGGTAAACTTGCTCATCAGGCAGTCCTTAATCTGCTGAGTTTCACAGCCCAGGCAAGGCTGCATCGGTGATCATTTGATTTAAATGCCGTTCTGGAAATGTTAGTACTGTCTTGACTCATCGGTCAGAGCTCTGAGGTTTGCAGTGCAGTGAAAAAAACCATTTATGTTTAGCTTGAACTGCAGTTATTTAGATGAGTAGCTGTAGCAGTCCCATCACTTGGAACTTAGAGGGAGCAGGTTGTACTTCAAAAATAAGCTGTCACAAATTAAACCCCTTTTGCCAAAGACTTTTAGCTTCGACAGATTTCACACGCTCAGTCTGCGTTTACTCTTCTGGCACTTCAGTTTGCTGAAGGACCTTTGCTGAAGGATCTCCAAGACCCGCCTGGACGCAGCCCTGAGTAATGTGCTCTAGGTGTTCCTGCTTTAGCAGGGGAGTTGGACCAGATGATCTCTAGAGGTCCCTTCCAACTCTGACAATTCCGTGATTCCGTGACCTTCATTTTACTTCACTCAGTATTTGTAACCCTGACTGGACTTTGCAGGGTCTGGCGGGGCACCTGAGCTTACCTCCGTGCATGGCTGCAGTGCCTGAGCCTGTCTTCTCCTCGCATCCCTTTCCTCTGAGATACCAGCCTCCGTGAGCTGTGGGTCTCCAAAATGAGAGCGCAGGGACAATCTGTTGGGTACGGGTAGTGCTCTTTGTGTTGGCATCCAGTGCAGAGCAGAGGGAGGAGATGATTGTGGCTCAAATACTAGAGGGCTGAAGAACAGAAAGAAAGGAGAAGATGCCAGGCAGGGAGACAGGGCCCGGCGCTTGGAGGGGAGGAAGGAAAGACTGTAAGAGCCAGAGACTGTTTAAAAGGAAAAAATGGGAAAGAAGAAGAGAGAGGGAACAAGACAAGGAAAGGTGATTTGTAAGCAGCAAGCAGGAATAAGTAACAGGAGGAGGTTCTGGGGATAGGGAAAATGCAGATAACTGCTTGTTGGGTTTTTAAAAGTCCTGGATGGCTTGGACCATTCTTTCATGAAAGTACCACTGTATGATACCACAGATACTGTGGCAGATGCTTTTGGTGGAAACTTCTTTTTTTTCAGGAATACTGTTCTCCAATTCATTTGCTGCCTAGATCTTGAATTACTTAAGTCTGAACCAAATTATTATATCCCTATATTTTGTTTAGTTTTGTCTCTGTTTTTCTAGCTGCTGCGTCTTTGAAGAGAGATTTCCTGTGACCTTCTTCAAATGCCTGTGATATTTCCAATAGGAGCCATCTTTCTGTAAGTGAAGCTATTTTCTATGAATATCAAATCCATAGTATGAATTAATTGAATGCATTAATAGGAATGTGTATGCAGAGAAGTCTAAATGGTTTAAAAATTGGGTGGATTTAGTATGTGATACGGTTTTCATGATTCATAATTGAGAATAATGATCGATGCTAGGGGTAGCTCTTTTTATTTTTTTGCTTTGGTCATTTGAAATGAATAGTATACTGCTTTTATAAGTTCAGACAGTGATAATAAAAGCAGTACTCGTCTCTGTCAACATTTGTGGGGAAAAAAGGTCCCTGGAGATTTCTGACTGTTTTATTTAATGACGAGAATAGTAAATCCGTCCTGTGTAGTGTCTGGGTGAGCTGTCTTACATCAAAACATGATTAATTGATTTTTATACTTTACAGCTGTGTTTAGGGAATAAGTACTAGAATGAAAGCCAAAAAGCTCCCTCTGGATTGTAAGAACCATATTGGAGAAGAGTTAAGGGATTGATTTGTTTTTCTGGTTTAAAAATTTTGAGCAGGAAGAAAAGGGAGGGACCTGAGCTGCCTATATAACTTGGTTTGCCAGCAGTCTCAGAACTTGTTAGATCATCATAGGAGTACAGCTGAGCAGATCTGTACAAATGTCTAGGTGTCTGAAGAAGAAGAAGATAGGCACCCAGTGAGACCTTCATTGGCACTGAGATCCATTATTTAACATGGAATTGTGAAAGTAGGGATTTACTGGGGTTGCTGAAGCACTGCATATTTACTTCTTTAGGTATGAATACTATGAAGGCCAGGCTTCAAAGCTGCTCTTTTCTAGATATGCTGATTTTTACACGCTGGACACATTGTCTATGTTAATCAGTTCCTTAAACATTGTGTTTTGTCTTAATTTTGCTCTGAAACTCATAATATAGGGTCAGCAGTAACGCAGCTCCTGCAGTGGTGGTTGCCCTTTGTGGTACAGGATGAATAAAGGACTATACATGCTTGTAACAAAGCTTGATTCAGCTTGAGTAAGAGCAATTGTGAGAGTTTTCTTCTAGTTTAGAAACATATGTTTTCAGGGAAATAAGCAGCTTCACAAACAGCTATGTAATAGGAATTTGTGGGGTAAGTTGACACTTGGATGTGTTTTGCGCTCAAAAGGGGACCTTCCTGGGAGTGTTATAATGCAGGGTAATTTCAATGTAGTTGAATAGGAGGTTTTAACATATGTGTTTTGTGGTTTGATTTTTCTCCTCAGCTTTGGAAGGCATACATGTGTTCTTAAAATCTTAACAATATAGTGAAGTTTATTAAAAGCATTGGTAAACTTAAATTACGGCTGGTAGTTTTGCCTTACAGGTAAGCAGAACCCTGAAAGATTGAAGTTTTGGTTCTGTGCTTCCTCTCTTCTGCTCTTCTCCCTAGCTCTTGCATGTCTTGTAAGTTGATCTGATGGATCATCTCAGCAAAAAGAGACTGATTTAGTTCTTGTTACTGGGTTAGTTTCCTACTGGTTTGGAAGCTGAATGTTTGCAATGCAAGGAGATGATTGTAGGCCAGAAATAGAGAGGGGAGGAATGGAGCAGGGGACGGGAGGTTTCAGTCCCCATGTTCCTGGCAGCAGCCGGCTGTCCAGCCAGGCTGAAGATGGCATGTTCAACTGCAGCCCTGGGCCTGGCGTTAGCCCCCAGCTGTGGGCCTCGTAGATGTCAATATCTGTTTTGTCCCTTACACAGATTGGAGAGATCAATGGGATGGCATTTGGACGCAGAGACTATAGACACGTACAATCCACAGTGTTCTACATTGCAGAAAACCATGCGAGTCTGGGAGAATACAGCTGCATATTTTTCCACTGTACAGTAATTTTAGGAGACTGTTCAGATTGAGATGTTGAGTTCTGTGGAATTGTGGCTATTAGAAGTTATGACTGTGTGTAGTACTATAATTATTTTCTTTTGCACGCGTGTGTTGTGATGTAGGTGTCTCATGTTTCCCCAGCTGCTGTGTGCTCATGGAAGTCTTCCCGTTAGGACCCCATTGTGGGCTCCTGAAAATTATACAGGGTTTAGCTGATAAAACAGCAGTTCCTGTATGGTAGGGTGGGCCTACTGAGAACATGTAGCATGTACTGGATAAGAAGCAGCTTCCTTTTTCTCCTCTCAGCCCTTTGTTTTCTCCTTTCTGGAAGCCAGAAAACTGATGCTGAGCTGGGGGGAGCAGGAGACGAGGAGGGCCAAAGTTTGGAAGCGGGAACATGAGATAAGGGGAACCAGACTTTGGCTGGAGTTATAGGGATTGGGGTGGGAGAGAGAAAAGGGGTCCAGAAGGCTGTTTGGCTTATTAAATTGGGGAGATTAAGTGACTGGGGGTTGCAAAGATTTGGGGCAAGCCAGAGACAGCCCTGCTTGCCTGTCCTCTGTGGTGTGAGAGGGAAAGCAGGTCTGTATGTGGAAGTCCTGGGAACTGTGGTGGTAATGAATGGATTTTGTGCTGCTGCTTACTTGGAATGAAACACCTGTGGTTGTGTACTCTGTTTTTCTTCCTACCTTTCACTAATAGCTTCTATCCAATTGTGTTTTTATACGTGTGCTAATGTTTGGGAATAATTGTGTGAATGAGTTTTTCTTTAAATGAATAGTGTTTTTTCTCTGTACTAAGTTTCACGTAGAAAAGGAACAGAAGAATGTTTTTTGTTTGTGTACTAAAACCAGGCCCTTGTATTCAGCTGTTAACTGGGAAGGATATTCATTTACTATAATTACATAAACAACAAAAATAATTAAGCTGAACAGTTTGTGCAGCACCCATAGCTGAAAACAACCTCCAAAGGGTCTAGAGAATACTTAAGGAGTAGGACTTGCCCCTCTAAAAGTTACAATCAGTTTGCAGACTACTATAAGAAAGAATGGCCTATGTGTAATAGCTATCCTTTGAGTGGGAGCTGGCCCGTGGTTATGAAAGCAACTGGATGAATTCAGTAGTCATAGTAGTGGTACCATAAAAATGTCAGTTGTAAGCTCTGTTTGCTTTCTACATAATTCAAATTTTAAGATTCTCATCAGGCTTTTTGGTATATGGAACGAATGACAAATGTAGATGGCTCACTGCATAAGCCTCTCAATGGTAAAAACAGAAAATAGCAGCAAGATTACTGAAGTATCCAACAGAAACCTTTACTCTTTCTACCATCTAAAAACACCCTCACCCATCCCACTAGTGACAAAAAAGTTGAAGCCCTAGTTATTGGCTTAATTGTTCATATTTTATATAAAAGGATTTCATAGTATTTCAAGTGATCTGATTTTCAGATGTAAAAATATAGGGAATAATTTGTGTGAGGGAACTTGAATTGGGAGAGGATTTGGCAAAAGATTTGACTGCAGTGCATCTAACAAAAAATGCAGAGCTTTATTTTTTTTCCACCTGCTTTATGTAAACACTGTACTTGTACCAAAACTATTTTGGTTTCACAAGTGTAATTGTCTTACCTGCAATTTCATATAATCACATCATCTTACTTACAGTGTTTTAAAAATATTTTTTTTTAAAAGTTCAGTCTTATGAACTTGATGTCAAAGGAGCATGCCAGTGACTGGGGAAAGGGCCACAGTGCAAAGTCTGGAATAACAGGAGAACGGCTAAGAGCCTGTGCTGTCGCATTTCGGTTTAAAATAACTGGAGGCATGAGGAACTAAGCAAATTATTTAATGGGGTAGCAATGAGTTTAGCTGGAGAAACTTGCCAAGAAGCAAGGGCAGCCAACAGCTTGTCAATTTGATGGATTACACCCCAAAGTTTACCTAAAAAGAAATCGTTAGAGAAAACCTATTGCTTTCATATAGTTTACTGTTGTTTGTTCTCAGGTTGTGATGTGGGAACCAGCAGTGGAATTTAGAGCCTGTCTGTCATCTGCAGACCAAAGTATTTTTGATAACCATGCAGTTGAGCAGTAGGATAGGAATAATTCAGTATGTGTTACAAAAATGCTGAACAAAATAATCAGAAATTAAAAACAAAATCTGAAGGTCAATTTAGAAGCATCTGATACAGTCGTCTTGGTGTTGCCCAGGCTAGGCAGGATGATAGTTGACCTCTGACTTCTGATCAGTTGGGCTACCCCTGTTTAAGTTTAGTCATCGACCTCCTTGTTTATATTTTTGCATCATACTGTGTAGAGCTCATGTTGTGTGTGCTGTGGTTGCAGAATGTGCAGAGGGTTGTGAATGTTCCCCTCCTGCCCCAGCTGTGTGTCTCTCCATGATGCTTTTCAGAGCTCTGCCCTTCAAGTGAGTGTCTGATTGATGAGGCTGAGGGTGTTGGACCAGGGCGTCATGGAAAAATTGTCTTGAAAGAAGGCAGATAGTTTTTCCTGAGCTGGTGGTAACTACCCATTTTCTCCCAGAATTTTCCTGGTGTTGCAGATGGAAATATTTGACAGAGTTGTGATGTACTAGCAATTCAAAAATTTATTAATGATTTGTGGTAGATCAAGAGGTTAGGTTTTAGCAGCACTTAATCATTAACTGATTTAAGGGTCTACAAGATGATTTCACAAAATACTTGAACACCAACTTAACTACAGATTTGAGGATGGCAAGATTCACACTAGCTTATTATAACGTATCCCAAATCAATACGTACACACGTGTATATGTATGCAAACATACTAACACACACCACTCGAGGGGTTGCACACACACCTGCACCTGAGTTTTTAACTGCTAAGATCAAAGGTCCCTTTGCAACAAGTGACTCCAGTGAGCTGATGGCTGCCCCTTTTCATGTGCATATGGACAAGATTTTTTTGTTAAGTGTTAGTATGAATCATAGATATTGGTGATCCTACTTTCCTCTCAAGAATATGAAAACAAACCTATTCCAATGGGGATGTATTCACAGGTGTAGGAATTTGAAGGTTTTTCTGTAACAAATAACATACAAATACCCATCTGAAACAACAGCCAGTGAAAAAATCGCTACTGTGAAGTTGATAAGATTTTGATTTTTTCCCAATCAGTCTCCTATGAAGTTTTGAAACTTTTCAGAAACTGTGGGCTGGATCTGCTTTACCTGCTGTTAGATTTTCACTGCCTACAGCCGTGTTTGATATTTACAGAAGTGATGAGGTTTATGTCAAACTGAGTGGGGTTCATTAAGAACACTACCTCCTCCTTGATGCTTAGGAGCAGCATTTTAAACTGTTACGGAAAACGAAAACAGCTTTAGCATTATGTTATGACAGTCAAGTTTACAGCAATTCCAAGTGTAACTGGAAGTGTAACTGGTAAGACCAAATAATCTTCTTATATGGGTATTTTCATTTATTTATCACTGTAAAATATTATCTTTTTTTCTTCATAAAGGGCTGCTGCCTGTCAGTGTCTTTTACATGCCTGTCATGGTATCACCATAGCTCTTTTCATGTGTGCGCATTAAAAGTTGCTGTATCCCCAGGGAAAATATTTTAATTGGAGAACTTCCTTTTAAATTTTCATAGGTAAAAATGTACCCATAAATTCCTCCCTTAAAAATAACAAATGCAATAATGTGCAGTCTAAATCAGAAATGTGGACTTAATTCACGTGGGCATCCAGCCACAATATTTGTATTTAACTGTGCTATAAAATGTATATAGAATTTACCTTTTGTGGCTAATACAAATTGAGAAACAAAAGAACTTTCAAATGCAAGTTTTATAGCACAATTTCTACAACAGCGTAACAGTGCATTTTAACTGAGAGAGTATGTATGCGATGTGTGCAAGAGGAAGCCCTCAGAAAGCTTTAAAAAAAACCAGAAGGGATGGGCCACAGTGACTTGTATATTAAATGGAAGATTTATAAATGAGGCCAGTGTTGCATTTTATTATTAGTTTGTTATTGCTGTACGGATTCATACTTAATTTTATTGTTAAATACTCTTAAGTGTTGTCTTAAAGAGCATGCTGCAGACTTCCTGCTTTTTTACTTTTTGCCCATGTTTATTTTCCTTGATTCTAAAGGGCTTTCTTCTGCCCTACTAACTTAAGAACTGTTAAAACTCATCGTTTCCTAGCTGTGTTGTGTGGTTCTTTTGATGAGTTGTCTGTTGCCCTGTTTTCTCTTCTCATTGATGCCCTCAAAGTGAGAGCTGGGGGTGAAGATGTTGCAGGTGGCAGAACAATCAGAACTTGGCCATGGTAGAGAACTGCGTTACTGGGATGTACAGAGTCAGTTTGGAAACCCTTATTCTGGGATGAGAATGGTTCAAGGGGAGTCTGTTATGATTACAGGTCTCTTTCTTTTCTTAGGGCTTTCTGCACCAGACTGCCTGGAATGCGTGATCACAGCTTTTGCTTTTTCACAATAGTCCCCTTTTTAATCAGTTTCAGTAACATTTTCTGTTATGGATGCTTTAAGCTTGTTTACTGTCTATTTTTAAACTCACTGGGAAGAACTGGAAAAATTAAGAATTGTTTTAATGATGTGGCATTATCAGACCTGTTTTTCTAATGTCAATAATTCTAATTCAATACTCAATGTAGGTATATTTAGATTGATACAGAAATCTGTATGCAACCGGTTGGTTTCTTCATAGTATTTTCTTCAGCTCGTATGGGTGCACAGTTAATTGTGTGTCCATGCTGGGGAATGTCAAATCATAAATCCACTGTGGAAAATATACAGGAATGTCTAGTGTCTTTGGTACCATCTTTTCTAAATTGAAGGAAAAAGTCCTGAAGTAGAAACATTCCTGGTAAATAACAAAATAAATTGAAAAATGGACTTAACCTTACATAAGGGCATTCATGCACAGGGATGACATTGGTTTAACTAAGTCAGTACAGCGTGACTTCATATATTCAATTGCTGTCATTTGTATGTATTGAACTGACTTCCCCCCAAGGTATTTCCAGACAACCATTCGATCTGTTTTTTTTCTATGTCAATTTTTCCATGTTTAAGAATATCTTGGAATATTTTTTAATTAATGAAATTAAATAATGGATTGCAGCCAAACATAGATATTTCTGTTCCTCCCCCTGCGTGTGCCCTCCATCACAGACAGGCACAAAGGGAATGCTTAGCTTTGGGCAGTGGAAGGAATTTTTGTTAGATTTGGGGTTTTATAACTTTTATATACAGTAGAAAAGTTATTCTTCAGTGGGTAAATGATTGTGTGAAATGTGCTTGTTGACTGGCACCCTGGTGAGTTACTGTCCCTGACACCGATTTGTAGCTCTAGTAAGTGTGTCAAGTAACCAGACGGTGGGGAGTTTGACTTGAATCAGTCACATTTAATGGTTTTCCATGAGTGAGAGTAGAGTTTAACTGACAGCCATACAAAAGTTGAGCACTTTGCAACTTACTAGTTAGAAGTAGGTTTTAAATATTAGGAGAATAATGCTTGACAAAGTAAATGACTGGTACAATGATCTGAAAAGAGAAATAGCAGTGAAAAAGCTTTCAGTAGTGCATTTTTAAGGCTTTACTAATACACAGGCTTAAAAACCTATATATCTATTAATCAGTTTAAGGTTGTGGTGAAAATTACCACTAAAAACAAAAGCAGATAAAAAAAATTAAACACTGTGAATGGCTTGACACCACCTCCCGCCTCCCAAATGCTGAAATTTTTATGAACTAACAAAGGCAGAAAGTTGTGAGCAGTTTGTCTGTGCAGGTTAATGATGTCCATGTTTCTAGTAGGGAAGGGATGATGGGCACGAGAGCAGCCTTCCTTTCTGCATCTGGGAGGTCTGCAACATAGCAATGTCTTGGAGACTTCAACTTTCCCTTTTCTTCTGAGGAATTGCGTGGAGACTTTTTAAATTTTCCATATGCAAGAAATCAGCTCATCTGTCTGGTTTATTTACAGAAAATTAATAAGACTTGTATGGAATGTTCGAAGCATTCAACTCTTGTTAGTATTTGTACCATAAAATTTTATTAGCCATAGAAGAGGTGCTTTGCTGGCACGTCCTGCAGGGAGGCTCTTGTCTTTTGACTACTTGTCTGCTGTTGCTGGTAGCGGGTGAATGCTGCTTCCCGGTTAAGCTGAAGTGCATCTTTCTGGTGTCTTCACACAGAATGTCCCCGTATCCAGCCTTGTTGTTGCTTCAGTCTCCTTCAGGTGGTTCTTAATTTAAGAACAGGTGTATTAATTCATTCTCTGTTTCTAAGTGGAAATGGCATTTTTTCTTTTGTTACATTGGTATTTCCTGGCGAGTTAATGAGGTTGGTATGCACATTTTCAAAACAGAGACTCATCAGAAGCTCCTGTGACTCATGAACATAGAAGTTTTCATCCATTTTATTTTTTTTTCCCCCAATAGGCTACTAAAAAAAAAAAAATCTGAACAGCCGCAAACTACCAAAGTACCTTTTTACCAGTAAAACATGAAAGATTTCTTTAAGAAGGAGGGACATTATTCACTTAAAGTATAATTTCTTTCATATGCTGCTACTGCCTTCTTGGTTAATACCTGTCTCATTCAGATTCTCTTCTTGCGTGCATTAATTATTTCAAGCTGTCTTCTCCATCTACTATCAGATTTGGGAGTGCAGCTTTCCACAGTGCACCTGCACATTTTCAACCTGCACTAAAAACATACAGGCAAAAACATATCTGCTTATGCTTTTTATTTCATTGCCTGTGTTGTTTTCTTTGTTACTTTTACTGGTGTGTGATGACCTTATCAGAAGTTTTTTGGAAAATGGCCTCTAGCTTTTATCTGAACATGCTGATTTCTTCCACTTCTACAGATTTCACTGTACAGCTGGAATAGCTATGCTTGACTAATTTAACATGGAAAAAGATTCATTTATTAGCTTAATAATCTCTGTGTTGCTGGAGTTAAGTCATATTTGCATCTGGTGGAGTTTGTGAAGGGCTGTTTTCTTGGTACAGAGATCGTGGAAAATGCATCGTATGTTATCTTCAAGAATATTATTTTCAGTAAGTGTCATATACCAGATGGCTCTGGGACCTGTTTAGCTATCTGTTTTTGTTAATCTTGCTTTGCTTGCTTGAGACCTCAAAACTTAATTTCCCCACCTGCTGATAAATATAGGGTCATAGGAATTGCCATATTGGGTCAGACAATCTGTTCTTTAATTAGGAGTAGTAACAGATGCTTCGGATGATGATGCAAAAAAATCTACAATAGACAGTTACGACAATAATATACTCCAGGGTATATATCTCAGGGACCCTCTTAGTTCAGCTTGTGTCATAAAACTCAAAAACATTTGTATCTTTTCCAGCTCTTCATTTTTAAATATTTTTTTATTATAATGTAATTGTATCTTTTGTTCTCTCCTTAAATGCTGCTAAGCTTTTGGCTTTGCAAATCCTGTATCCCTCAGCAGTGTGTTCCTTAGGCAGGGACAGGAAGAAATATTTGTAAATGGTGAACTTGTTGGCTCTTGGTGTAGATGAACACCTTCTCTTGCTTTTGTAGTATTCCTGGAAGGAAGTTCTTGCTCTGCCCATTTTCTATCCTTTTTGTGAGGAGGAGGGAATCTTACGCTTCCTGATTTTTTTTTTTTCCCCCCTGTATATTGGTATTTCCATGCTGCCCTTTATTGCTGGTTCCTGTCTCTGCAAGGCTTTCAACTAAACTGCAGTAACTAGAGGATTCCAATTTCCCCCTGTGCTTCAGTTGAGACGACAGCATTGACTCCTGCGAGAGAATATATCTCATCTTAACCCACTGAAGATATGTAATTTGTAGAAAATACCTTCAGAATTTTAGCTTTTAATTGAGGAATATATGCTTTGTTGTACTGGTGAAGGTGGCTTTGCAATGGGAACGATGACTAAACCTGGTGCTCTGAGGAGAACGTGGCACAGGACAAGGCTGGGGGCAATTCCCCTTTTAGGGGTAGTAGGGGGTGTCTGTGCTTCCCTACATCCAAAATGAGAAGTAGCAGGTTTTTTTTTTCTTACTGTAACTAGAGTGACATTTAAAGGATTTATGAACAGGGGGCAAACGTTTTTTGCTGGTAGTAGCAACATTCATATCTAAAGAACAATTCCCAAACTTGAAATGGGAGCAGGGGAGATGCCAGCACCATGATGCAGAAGGAGGGGATGGAGAGAGAAGGGCTGTGGCCATTAAATACCTAATGAATCTATTTCTGCCACCTGCTTTGCTACACAGAAGATGCCCTTTTACGCTGGTGGTTTTTCGTATCCTGTGCTGATCAAGAGCAATTGGTATAGAAACCAATTGATGTAGCTTAAGATGATAGTTTTAACTATGTCTGCAAAAGGGGTCTTACGTTCTCTTCATTTTTGCCAGTTTTGCAGGGGAGGCTTACCTCTTAAAGGCTATTGCCAGCCTCCTTAAATTGCTTACATTTTTCTCCATTTCTCTCATTAAACTTCAAGGTGAGAGCAAGTTAGCAGTGAAGGAGTTGATAAGATTTGAGTGAACAGCTGTGAAGGCAAGTAAGAAAATTAATGGGGAAGAGAGAGAGATTCTTGTTAGATACATTAGTAAAGAGAAATGAAGTGTTGAACCCTATCCTAACTAGCAAGGGAATGCAGTTCTTCTAACCTGCTTCTAAGCCTTCGAGCCAGCAATCTTTGTTGTGTTGTGTTCAGGTTTCCAAGGAGATGCAAGATATTTTTGTGAAACTGAGAAATTGAGAAATCATGAGAAGGGGAATTTTAAAATGCACGTCAAACCGCAAAGTACAGTGGCAGGGAGGACCTGTAATATGCAGGATTTTAAGGGTAGAACTTAAATGCTATATGACTGAAATTTGTCTTTTCCACCAATAGTAATGATTAGTATTTAACTGAGAGCTATTTTAGGATGATAAACAACATTCCTTTCATTTTTAACTGCTTGAAGGGGAGGCTAAGTGCCCGTTAATAGATGCTGTTTATTCCAAAGTCTGCAGAAATTCTTTACTCAGGATCCAAACCCCTAAAATGCTACTGAGAAATTAAGTTTGTTTAAAAATGCTGGAAATCTAATTCTTGAGCTAGCTGTTTGGGTTTGAGAGTGTTTAATGAATAGATCTTACAGATTGAGCAACCCAGGAATGTTCTGTGTGTAGGACGTTAAGAGCAGCATAAGACTATATGAAGTGCTTAAGTCAACTTCTTGAGGAAACTGGACATTTTTGGTTGACAACAGCATGCGTGTTGCATGCTACTGTGTTTTGCATCCAAAAAGTACTCGGATGCAGCTGTACGCTTAAGAGTTCTGGGTAGTTGCACTGAGATTGGAAGAGTGGGCATATTTTGCTGATTATGAACACATGCCATTTTAGAATGTTTTAGTGCAGCATATAGTTATAGTGAGCCTACAGCAGAATGACCAACCCAAAGAGAGGCTGAGTGGCACCTGTGCTTCCATAGTGTAGATTGTATACAGGCTGCTGTATGGAATGTTTGGATTGAAAATTTATTCTAGTCATATATTGCTGTAGATTGGTGGTGGTTCTCCTGGCTGTATTTCTATTTCATCTATTTATTTTAATTCTCTCATGGTTTCACCTCTGCATCTGTGCTGTCACTAAGGCTGATCAGTGACTTTCTCGCTCTGGTTACGATACTGTCCGCGCACCTGAGCGGGCAGGTAAGGCTTGTACCAGGAAAGCATTGGGAGAGTCATTGGGAGTCTCTCTGAAAATTCCGGAGGCAAAAGGTTAAGTGGAAACTAAAAATACTGCCACATGGATTAGAATTTCAGCTGGAAGCCTGGGGTGACTGCAGGAGGTAGTTGCTTGGTAGTATTGGTGGGGGAAAAAAAGAGGAGCTTTAATGGACATGGGGAAAACATGGGCTTCAATTTAAGTGTAATTCACGTAGTAAATCAATCAACAACGAACTTATATGTCTATTGGAAATTAGTCTTCCTCAGTAGTATTTGTTTAGGGGAGCCAGCAACCCGTGGCATCATCGGATCCCTAGCTGTCAGGTCTGCTTCTTGTTTATTACATAGGTTTTCTTTTTAAGCAGGTAATAATATAACTTTTAAAGATACAGGGAATATGTGATTTATTTTTTTTTTCATAAAAGCATTTATTTTTAGAACAACACTATGTAAGACAATGCTTTATATTATGGTCATTTCATGCAGTTTTTTACTTTTAAGACTTAAATTTTTTTTTTTACTGAATATTCTAGGAAGAAGGATTCACCTACATTTACTTTGTAATGTGTCAAACTATAATTCCATCCTGTCACCCATTAAGATATTTTGTAAACAAACAACTGAGCTGAAAACTTACTTTGTTTGCATTCACGAAAATATTTGTAGTATCATATTTTCAAATACTGTCGTTCTTGGGAAATCACAGAACACAATGAACTGCAGAATTTGCAAAGGGCATGAAACTGTTAAAGGATATTTTATTGATACAGAAAAAAGGACATCTTTGCCATCTATCTCTGCAGTTTTCACTTAAATGTACTGATTTCTTAAAGTAGCAAAAATGGTGATGTGAGTTTTGTCTTAGCTTGACTATTGTGGTATGTTTGAGGCCAAGATAATAGAAAAAAGCATTAGTAATTTCCAAAAAGGATTGAAAATGCAAAACCTTTGGGAAATAGTAACAAATATTACTGAAGGTTACATTACCTAGTGTCTAAGGGCAATTGTTGTTTCTCATGAATTTGGCTTCATATGTGTAGAAATGGTGAAAGTGGTGGGGAGAGGATTATATAGGGGGCATTTTTTCTGTTGTTTTTGGCACCTGAGTTACCTGGTGCAGAGTGAGCTTCAGTCAGCACTTCAAATTGTGCAGACATGCTTTCCCAGCTTCACTGTAGACTGCAAAGTGAAGATTTCATTTTTATTTTTTTTTTTACTAAGTGAGGTTCCAGTGAAACCTCAAAGCTGAGAGGAATTTCAAAATGAAAATAAAATGATCATCTGTCAGGAGAGATTCATTGGCTGCTATTCAGTACAGAAAACTGTGCAAAATCCTTGTGGCCAGCTAAATGAATATGAATGTGTTACTTTTTTTTTTTAACTTCCATGCATAACAGAAGATGCCTAAATCATTTCAATTTCGGCATGACTGCAGTTGGTTAATGCCCACTTTGTATTTAAAACTTTTCTGAAAATCAGTTTTATGCTAAAAGAGTGATAAATATATTTATTTTTTTTTACATTGACAATGACTTCGTGTCTCTTCAGTTTTCTCCCCTATAAAACTCAGTTCAGGTTTCACTAAAGGTATGGTTTGCTGCTGTGAATGTTTAGCTTGTTAGAGCACACGGGGCTAATCCTTCCTAAATGTAGTTCTTCAATAATTTTATCCTTGAGGACCAGTGTGCAGGATATTTCAAATTGCCCACACCTGGTCCAAGGAAAGGTCTTCATTGCGGTATGTATTTTGATATAAAGCCAGAAGCACTACTATCTATGTTAGATCTAGTAATTAAGATAGTAAGTATATAATAAATGTAATTCTGCCAAGTTCTTCTATCCAGTCCCAGGAGAGGAAGAAGAGAGGAATTTAGAAAATAAACTAAACTAGTTTAATGAATTATTAATAATAAAATAAAAGAAAATAATGAAATAGGTACAGTATATATAAATGCATACAAAATTTTATCAAGTTCCCAGGAAGATGTCACTGGCAGGCACTGGGGGAGTTCCAGACTGGCCTCAGTGACAAATGGGCAGTGAATTCCAGAGCTCGCTGGCGAGGATTGAAGGTAGATGAACTGACAGGGTCTTCCTCAGGCGTCAGTCTTCTAAGAGAGTCCTTCAGGAAGAGCCATTGTTGAGGAGCCAACCCGGCCCCTTCTCTCCCTCAGCGTTTATCCTGAACATGGCCGATGGGATGCGACACCCCATTGGTCAGTTTGGGTCACCTGCCCCCATCCACGAGATAAACGATCGAGTCAGCGGACCCCGGTTGCCATGGCAACGAGTGCCCGCGGGGGCCTCTCCCTGAGCGGGGAGTGGGCCCTGGACACCCCAAACCGGGAGAAATTAAGAAGGTGGTGATGGACTCACCTGTAAAACAGGGCACAAAGGAGGTCTTTAAGTGGTATTTTTAGGATGCAAAGTAGCTGTAACAATATAGGCGTAATGCTTTTCTCCTCTGCCTTTTGCAGAAGGTCCTGTGTACCTTTGTGCAAGCTTTCCTTGCTTTCAGTTGAGAGAAGAGGTGAGGCAGCACACTGTCCAGCTAACTTCATTTTGTACTTTACACAGGGATGTTATTTCATGTTGCACTTCAGGAGCATTCCAGAGGCACGCTGCATCTTGTACGGTCACTTCTCACCTCTGGCTCTATTCTCCCCTGAAATGCTGCCAGTGGTTAGTTGAGTTGGATAAGAAATGAGCTCGAATTTGTCTTTATAAAGCCATTAATTTGGTGTGTGCTTTAAATCTGAATCAATTCTTCAATCCAGCTGCCCGTGTGGCTAAGGGATAAGTTATTTGGCTGCTGGTTTTGGGTGGTGTCACTGACCTGTGCTCCTTTGAACGTCTTATGGGGCAGCAGGGTACAGGTGCTGTGTTGCCTCCTGGGTGGTGACAGGTGATACACAGTGCTGTCACATACTGGAAGGAGGAAGAGGGATGTCCAGAGATCACTGTGTCCTGTGGCAGCTGCTAAGGGGGTGTAGCTTCTCCTCCTTGGTACTGTGGTTCCGGAGAAAGGAGCTCTGCTGGGCCAAGCAGGATTGCTAGTACTGAAATCCAGCCAAGACATTGGAAAACTTAAAGCAGCTCTCAGTTTGTCAATGTTTGGTCAACTTTCAGAGCCTTTGTAGATCTAACTTTAAAAAAAAAATAAGAAATTGGAGTATTTGAAGAAAAATGTACTTTTCTGATTCACCTCCATTTACTAGAATTTGGGGATTACAGGCATGCAAGTGGTGGTCATTCTCTTACTTTCTGTCAGTGAAATCATCCTTTTTGCTTCCTAGCCGTCGTAAACTTACGGCAGCAATGTCCTACTCTTCACTTGGGACTGTTTTGTTTTAAACCCTCATCAGCTGTAGAAAAGTAATAGAATAATGCTGTTTTTATGAAAATACTACATAGTGATGTGTAGTTAGTTTCCTCTTCCTTTCTCCCACTCCTTTTCCTTTGCTACTGTTCTTTCTGTGTGAATATTGATGTATTGTGCTTTGCCCAGACAAAAAAGCAATTGTTTACAGAAATTACTTGCTACTTATGTAGGCGTACGTTTTTATTTGAAGGAGCAAGAAATACGAGAAAGGGCCAAAGGTAGGCTAAGAACAAAATATCAATCCTTTTTTGCTTTCCTGATGTCTGATACGATTTTTTTTTTTGTGTACGTGTGCATAGAAAGATGTAAACCCAGGCTGTCTGATGGCTCAGAGTCGTGTGTATCTCTGACCCTTACAGACATGGCCCTGAGGAAATTGTTTCCCTTCTCAGAGATCTCCATTTTTAAGGGACTGAATTTGGCTGATATGTGATACTGTGCTTAAGCTTGTCACTGGGGAAGACAAATATTTAGTTGGGGTACCTCATAAACTTTCCCATTTCCAGTAAGATCTTTAAGGCTGGACTTTACTAGCTACTGGCTTAAAAAGAGAAAGTCAATGGTTTCTGATGGAGGAGGAGGGATACATGCATGCCATGACAAAAACATGTTATGGGAAGTAGTATGATACAGTAATACAGAATGGATGGAAAATGCAGTAGTGTGAATCAATGCATATAAAAATACTGGTAAAACAACATTGCTTTAAGTAAAAGGACCTTGTGCCCTTGAGGTCTTGAATTTGGACCTACCTGTGGTGGCATAGCATCTGTGTCTGCCTTTTTCCTTGCCATTCTCCTTGAGACTTTCCATTACCATGCAGTGAAGAAGTCACCTTTATGGTGCTCTGTGTATAGCATTACCTGTGCTGTTTGCATTATTATTCAGTTGGTAAAACGAGTACCTTGTGGATGTCTTTGGAGCTAATTAAACTCGTTCTCCCAGGAACCAATTCTCCGTAAGCAGAAACAGCAGAAGGATGATACTGTGCTGTGGCCCAGAGAGGATGAAACATTTCCCCAACCGCTGCTTCTGCCTTGGCTAACAAGTCAGATCCATTTTATCAGTTGCATTTACATGTGAGAGCTCTAAGCAGAAACCCCAGGGCATAGTAGTGCTTGATGTATAATAAATACTATTTGTTTTTTTTAATGGCTAAATGAAATGCGAATTTAAAGCTTTTAACAAGAATCTTTGTAAACATTTTTGCAGCTTTAAAACTAATCTTTAATGTGTTTAAGAGGTCTTGTTAATAAAATGTATTTTCCTACTAATACTGTCACCCACAGATTTAAAGAAGAAAAAAATGACTGTGAGTGAAAGCTGTTTAACAGTTTTGTAATGGAGTGGTATTAAGATGAAAACAAGTATTCTAGCAGTACGAACCTTTGACAGTTTTGGGAGGTGACTGTATGCAGACTCAGGACTGAGGAATATTGATGGGGCTCTGAGAGCCCTGTAGTATTTGTGCACTGGTTCCAGCAGTCTGTTTCCTGTTAAGTTAATCAGATGCTTACAACTTTTTATGACTGTTTAACCTGCAAAGGGCTGATTTTTAGCTGCTTTATGACGTACCAGAGCCATGCCACATATTACTCTTGTTCTTTTTTCTCATCTTTACAACAAAACTTAGTCTCACCTAATTCCTCAAAACAAATCTTTCAACAAAATGTTACTAAAGAAAAAGCAAGATTTTTTTTTTTTCCTCTAAAACTTCTCTCTTAGCTATTTAGCATTCACCTTTGTTTTGTTTCTCATCAGTCCTCCATTTGGCATGGTGTCTTTCAGCTGCTAATATGAATAGACAGTGAAGAGAACATCTCCCTTGTGCTATACCTATTCCTTTCTTCAGCTGTAGAGAAGTGTTAAGATCTATCTCTGTATTTCATGAAGATTTTAAAAAATGAATGAGACTGTTGTTTCTCCGTAGGGAAGTGGCATTTTCATTTTCTGCTTTTAGCATTCATCATGCTGCTGTAATGATTACTCACTGTTAGCCCTGTAGGCTGTTCTGATGAAAGTGTGTTTGCAGAACTTCAGTGCATCTTAAAGAAGCCACTTGAGAGCACGTTTGAAGTTTGATTTTATTTTTTTTTTGGTTGTGGGTTGTTCCCCCCCCCGCCCAAGGTACCACCACAAGCTTCATCCATGAGAGTTTTCAGTGTTTGAAACTAGATTCCAGCAAACAAAACACCCTTCATCTATAAAGTGAATAATCTCTATAATGGATGGCACGTGTTATGTCACGGTGTTAAGGAAATCGATTCCACCAGATGCTCAGCTGTCTCCTAGCCTCCAGCTGCTGCTTCCCTTATGTTTCACACCCAAATTGCTTGGAAAGTATTTGTGGTAATAGGGAAGGTGGACTTCAGTCTATTTTAGGCATCTTGTACTAAAAAAAGAATTTGATACTTTTTGCTGGGCTGTATCACTTTAGGATTGTTTGGTCTGAGTCCATTTTTAAATTAGAGTAGCACTAAAAGAAAAACAATAGCGACGATCAAAAACTCTCTCCATTTCTTTTTGATCTACTGCAGAATTTCTTCTTGCACATCTTCCTATGGGATAACCCTTTCCCTAGCATGGCTCCTCTGTATCCTGAAATCAAACTACAAAAGAGGTTACTGTCTTCAGTGCTGTGTACCTGCAGTTTCCTTGTGGAGCTTAGTGTGCTTAAAAAAGTTTTCAGCAAAACTATTTTTTTTTGTTGTTATTTTATCTTAAACGCTTTTCTGTAGTAGAGCATTTTACTGACATTGAGGTTCTCTTGTGAAGTGTTTTACTCCAATCTTTTTTGATATCCAATGAGCTATTAGTTTAATGCAAAGATGTCTAAAAAAATTCGGCGTTCTGATTCTCCGTTACTATTGTTCATGCTGATGGTTGTGAGGAGTGGTGGAGTAAATAGTTGAATCCCTGCAGATGAAGTGGTTTAGTAATAACTTCAGTGATGGCTTTAATGATAATGCTGCATAGGCAGTCTTTTTGCGAGGAAATTCAGTTCAGCAGTTACCTGTGTTATAACTTGGTCTTTTCCAGCAGTCATTAGGCACAGTAAAATTCACAGCACAGTGGAAAAATGAAAAGTGACAGTTGCTTGTTGCAGTGTAAATGGCATAATAAAAAATTATGATCCATGCCAGAACTCTTAATTGATCTTTTTATACACAAGTATTAATAATTATCCTGAAATGCTTCCAAAATGAAGGTGAGTATGAATGAAAGTACTGAGATTTTAGATTAAATGTGCAGATTTTTCTCATACCCTTCTCCCTGAAACAACACTTGTGTAGAAGGCTGAATTTGAAGACGCTTACCAGATTTTTGGGATTCTCCTTTTATTTAAATATCTAATGTAGCTTTTAAAATATGTTAACATATATAAATACATATTAACATAAAAAGCTATGGTGTTTTATATATGTTTATTTGAGAGGATCTTAAATTGGCTTTGTGCATATGATTTTATATTTGGTAAAATCTGCCACCTTTTTCCTGATGGGCAATAAATTCATTACTTTTTGTGGAGTTTTTTCCAATAGTGTACTGTAGTGAAATTGTTGTAGAACTGTTGCTGCACAGTGATGTTTGTCTCTGTCCTCCTTCCTTGCTGGAATTTTCTTTTAGGTGTTCAGTGAGCTATGTAGGATTTCCACCTGCATGTAGATAGTTGATTTTTCTTTAAAATATATATATACTATATATATATAGCATCTACATAAATGTATTTACATTGATATATCTGTGCAGAAATATAGTTGTACATATTATATATTTCATAGGTATAATATAAATATGTTAAATTTTTTTCTGAAGCTTCTTGAATTGACATCTTCAATTATTGTTTGTTTCTCACCTGCCCAATCTTTTCCTAGGAGTTGCAATAAATGTCAGTGTCTGGTGTGCAGGAAGATGAGAAATGACAAGAATAATATACAGAGGAGAATTTTTTTAACTGTTATTACTGTGCCATGTTCATTTAACAAACCAGAATTTACGTCTGTTCAGATTGTTAGTTGTAGTCAACTAAAATGAGGTTCTGTAAAAGAAGTTTTTGACAGTCTTCATGATGGATTGTGTTTGAATCCAAGCTTTTAATGCTGCAGATGTATCTTTTAGAATACCTTTCATGATGAGTTATCCTTAAAATGGTTTATCCTTTTTTAAAATATTGATATATTTGGTAGTTCACAATGTTGAGTGGTCATACCGACGTTTTTCACTCTTGGAGTTTAAAACTCAAGATTCCTCTAGTTCAAAAAGTAGAGCATGTTAGAAATTTTGCTTACTTCAAAGAGTTAACTTTCTTGATTAAATAGATTTTATGGTTTTGAGATACAGAGCCTGAAAATAAATATACTTTAACACAAATACCTAATTCTCTCTTCTGCTCTACTAATGTCTTACGGAGCCTCACAGTTAAACTGAATGTGTCTCACGTTCAGGTTCCTGTTGCCACTCTTATTCTGATGCGTATGGATTTTTTCAGAGTAGCTCATATTGCAATGGAAAAGCCTTGGAAGGCAGCTACAGACAGGGTGAAGTATTTTATGTTGGCGTGAAAGTAATGCTGTATCTGCTAAGTAAATACCCACCCAGCTCATTTATCATTTTCTGCTGTGTGATAGCTGTGCTGGCTAGAACAGAGTGAGTACTCTTGGGTAAGTTTGCAGCTTTGGATGCGCTTCTGCCCTGTTCTCTGTGTTATCTCAATCTAGTGTTTCCTTTACCATGGCTTTCTGCGTTTCTTTTTGGAACACTCTGCTTGATTCTCTGCTTTTTGTGCTTCATCTTTTCCTGCTGCTTGGCACTTCTGCAGGGTGCAGAGTTGCTCACCCCGATACGTGCTCACTGAATGGATTCAGCTGCCCACTTGGAACACCAGCTGCCTGAGCTGATCTGTGGTGACTTTCCTGAAAGGGATTGTTCTGTGATACGCTTGTGTCTGTGCACATTTTGAAAGTCAGTAAGCTAGTGAATGGTATGCTCCATTACATTTCAAGTGTAGGTTGTATAGTTTTCGTTTTGTGCTCGGATATATATATATATTTTTTTAAATGAAGTTAATTCTTCTGTTGTTGTAAACTGTTGGTAATTTTGGCATCGGTTAAAACAAACATTTGTGCTGCTGGAGTTAAAAGCAATTTCTATTCCTGCCTTGCTGTGCTAAACTTGAGCATTGTTCTGAAAATATAGATCATCTTGTCTTTTTTGAAAAATTCTGTAGCTGAACAATTCACTTGGCCAGTATCTGTTATGATTTGCTATCACTGTCAGTGAATCCGCTCCTTCCTGTGCACGACTATATCAGATAAAAAATATTACCAAATCTACAAGTTTGATGTAGGAATTCTGCATCATTTGGGTTGTCCAGTCTGAGAAATCTGAAAGGGTGAAAAGCAGAGTCGGGACCGATTTTTCTAAACAGGGCTGTTGCTACACAGGAAGAGATCCATCGTGAATATTTTTACATGCCACAAATCAGGCCATTTTTGTATGTTTCAAATTTCAGCATCCCCAGAGTTGGTGATTTGTTGAAGTTTCTGGTCTTGAGCTGTTACTCCAGTAGATGAGCATCTCAGAAATTTCCTGGGAACCCTGTGAAGCCCTATAGCTTTATTAATCCAGCACTAGAAAATCTGTTTGATATCCTTAAAGCACGTGAGACATTAATGTTCTTGGAAACATATCTTTATCTGATCATCATAGGTAATAACACTTCCAATATCTCATGAAGAGAAATTAAATGACATGCCAAGATGAGATTTGTCTGCCACAGGAAATCAGTTTGTTTTGTCATTCAGGAGTGACTTCAGTCTTCATTTCTAAGGTTTGACTTTTCTTGGAGAAGACCTTCCTTATCTGTTCTGCTAGCAAAGTAAATCAGCCTGGCTGTTTAGTATGAGTGAGTTAAAATAAAATACTGTTTTTCTGCTCTGGGGAAATTACTGCAGTCAATAAAAATGGATGAGTTGTTCCAGCTTTTACATTTTTGACAGAAGAGCAATAATTGTTGTTGATTTTTGTATAGGAAATTCAATGCTAATATTTGACTAAAAAGTGTGGCTAAACTTCATGGCATTTTCCAGCTTTTGTTGCATTAGGCGACTCCAGCAAATATAGAAAATTCAGGAATGACCTGGGAGTTGTGGCTGAAGTGACTCTCCTAATCTGATACAGGAGTCCTTTGGGGTTTTACTAAATAATTTTTTCTTGGACAAAAATCTGTTTATACCATTGGTTGTGTGCTCCGTTACTCATTTTATGATCTCTGTAGAGTTATCTTGGTTTCTCAATCACTTAATGGGATAAAGTAAGATTCACTGATGTTATTAGCGCTGTTTCAATTTTCAATTCCAACTCCAGTGGTTTGAGGAATGCTGTGTGGTGTGGTTCAGAGTTTAAATGGCTTAGCCCATTTTTGCTGATGGTTGTTGTATTGAGAGTAGGTAGTAGTCATGAAACTGTTATGTCACTTCTCTTTTTGAAAACTCCTTATCATAAATCTTTTACTGAAGAAAAAAAAGTTAAATGGTCAGAGCAATAAGCTCATGTTTGAAATGTAATTAAATATAAAATCCTATCCCTCTTCAAGAGGTAGGGGAGGTAGTAAAATGCTTCTGTGTAATGCAGAACTTCACTGACTATAAGTGGGCAGGCAGGATGGTGTCTTTGGTGATTCAGTGATGGGCAGAAACCAGTTCATTGCTTGATGTCATTTTCTTGGCATACTGATTTCTCAGAGCTTTGAGAACTACATTAGTTCTTAGAAAATAATTGCTTTGTAAGATTGAAGATTGTGCCTTTGGGGAGTTTGGGTCAGTAGTAGTAATTTGAAAGAATATTAAGGTTACCAAGAAACGGTTTAATAGATTGAGTTAAATCTTTAGTAGTCAGTGAACTTTGCTTAATTTACCCTGTGTGATTTTGTATGCTTAGAATTGCCTGGACCACCAAACAGGTGTCAAGTTAAACATTGGCTTCCCTCCATCCTTCACTAACATGTCTTTTGAAGACTGTGCTACCAAAAATAATTAAGATGGTATCTTTTAAAAGGTATAGAAGGCCCTATCCTGCAGATCTAAAAGGGGTTCCAGAATTCTGCATAACTTGTAGTTTTTAACAAAATTTTGAGAGAAATGTTGACAATAAATAGATATATATATATGTTATTGGTCAAAGATATGTCTGCTTTAGAGCTGAGGCAGCATGTGTAATCTTGTGAGCCCCAGAGATGGAGAATGATGCTTTCTGTCCTTCAGTTCTGGATCCAGTAACACAGTATCTTGGCTTAAAGATTGATCTCACAGTTGAAAAATATTTATGAAAGTATTCATAAACCTTGTTCTCAGCACCTTTGCTATTACTCACACCTGAGTCACTACCCTTTTCCTCAGGCATCCCTTTGAAAAATAATTTGTGTCATAGTGAAGGTGACGTGTGAGTGTATTTGTAGTTTCAATGAGTTTAGCAAAATGGCTGTACCCCAGAACTTGTATGTTTTTGATTGGGATTTGGGTCAGATGCTGCTCTGCCACGAAGACACAAGGTTTATGTTTTTACTGTAGTGTCCAGGAAGAGAGGAGGAAAAAAAGGCGAACTGTAGTAGTTTAATGAATGGTGAGAAGAAACTTCCCTTTGATAATGTCAGGTTGTCATTAAGCACTGCTTTCAAGAGCCTGAAGGATAAACTCTTCTAGATACAAAATGCTTTAAAAATTCTGAGAATTTTTCATGCTTGTCATCATCACCCTAGATGGAGCTCTGAAGTACGTTGTTGATGTTAGAGAACTTTGACCTTACTGCAATTTTGTGTATTATGTAAAGTGAGACATTAGATTAACCTTCTATTAATAGTTGTCTTTTATTCTTATGTTTCAAGGTTACATTTGTCATTAGCATTTTTCTGTCTGAGCTCCAGTTGCTGAAGTATCTTAAGGGTCATAATTAGGGATGCTTCTTACCTTTTTCATTCTTTAAATGTGCCTCCTATGACATGCTTTCTCCAGTGCACAGCAGCACACAAAGCGGTTTAGGAAAAGTTGACTGAAGCTGTACCTTCAGCTCCACAGTCGAGTCATTGAGTGACAGCACAAAATGCATAAGTTGCACGTGCATTGTAACCATACTAAAATCCTGGGTAGGTTGGATGATGGTACGTGCAATGAATGTTAAAGACAATAGTATTTTTACCTCCCCCACTGATGAATTACATTGCTTGTTTGTCAAGTTCACACAAGGTACTGGGTTAAGTAGTTAAAACAGCACTTGGTAGACAGTACAAATGATTTCCCATCACATTTTTTACAAGGTTAGTAACATTGCTTTTCATAATGAAGTTGATTTGAGAGTTGCCACTGTTAAGTGTTTGATTGCAGTCCCTTAAGTCTTTCAACTGACCTCAGATGAAATCCAGCAAGTTCTAAGAATGAGCCTCTGGGGTTTTGGGGTTGTGGGTTTTTTTGTGTAAGTTTAGGGAAAAAAAAGTATGTGCTGTTCTTTCTAACTAGACTATAGTTGTTTATAATCTGAAGTAGGAACTTAAATAAATAAATTGTTTGCATTTGCCCAGAGAGACTCTTTAGAGTTTAAACAGCATATCCACAGATGCTCTCTTTGATTCCTACTATTGACCATACTATTAACCTGATTTTCTCCTCTTGCAGGAAAACTGGGCATCTTTCCTCATATGTAGACACTCAAATATGTTTATTAATAATTCTATAATGAAAAACTTTCTGCAACTTGCTTTAGAGATACTGGACGTAAAACTGTAGACTTCTAATTCCAAAAAAGAGCACCTCCCTCAACCCTCATAAACTCTCAAAGTTATTTTGGATTGACCAAAATGAATACTTGGGTCCATAATTATTGCTTAAAACCATAAATTCCCATCCTTATCCATAACCTGTTGATAAATCCATATTTTCAAATAAATCTCCTTGACACTTCATCTTGGTTCTTGCAAAACAGACTCTGCTTTGTGTTTTGTTCATAAGGTTTTCTCTTTTCTTGGGTATCAGTTATAAGGATGACTTCACCAAAACTTTTGGAAGCTGGGACACGAGAGAGGCCTTGGCTTGTCCCTCTTTCTTCTGTGTAGAGAATAGTTTTCTAACTATATCTGTAAGAGAATAGTTTTGCCCCCTTTTAGCCCTTCTAAACTTTTCTGGCATTTTCCAGCTGTGGGCTCTAGAGAAATCACAGTAAGAGATTCCTTAGGAGCCTCTTGGAGGACACCTGGATTTTGAAATTTAATGATCTCAAGGAACAGCTGATTTGAGCAGCCATCCTCCTTGTAGAGAAAGCAGATTTTACTTCAGCTTCATGCTTCAGTATCTCCATCAGCATTTTAAAATGTTTACCTACATCTCAGGGGGATGTGATGCTTAGTGCAGTGCTGCACCGTGTTCATTTGAATCTACAGCAGAGAAAATACATATATCTGCAAAACTTATAGGAGGATTTGCAGTGGGATTTTTTCCTCTTTTGTTCTTGCTTCTTCAGAGATATTTAGTTACCATAACAACACAAAGTAATTGTTAAAGGCATGCTGAGGGTTTGGGTTTTTTTTTGTTTTCTGCTTATGTTTAAAAGTGTATTATATATAGAATAAAACCTCCTCAGTCACTCAGGAGCAATATAGTTCTGTTAATGGCTTTTATTCTGAAACTAAAATATTGAATTGATAAACATGGTGAAATATTTAGGAATGGCACCTTATTTTTTTATGCTATGAAGCTAACTTGGGGTGTAGTGCATCCAAATCTGGATTGAGGCTAAAAAAAGACATACAGAATATTATGTCTAATGTCAGTCCTTCAACAAAGTAAAGTCTTAAACGATCTAAGATGTTACTGGGGCTTATGTGAGCATGGCATGGTGATATATTGAGTATTTATCTCCCTGGCAGCTTTTCAGCCAGTAGAAGACTGCTGGTCTGAAATACCTACCCCAGAAAAAGTGATGAAATGAACTTCTGCATTTGTTCTGGTTCCCGGTCCATGCTCTCTGTCTATGCCTTTTAGTGTGTTCGCTAGAAATTGCAAATAATTGTCTTCAACAACAGTAAGCATATTGCTGCTGCTGAGGAAACCTTGTGTTTATATGCTAAACTCTGGCACTGGCTTGTGAAGGTGAGGGGAGCACAACTGGTTACTGGGCTTAACAGTAGTTAGAGCAATCCACCACCAAGTGGAACGGAGCAGAACGTGACGGAAGAAAATGCATCTGTTCTTCTTTGTGTGACTTGGTAGTGGGTAGAGTGCTGTATTGGCTTAACTTCAAACTTCCAGAAAGGACATAGCTATTGGGAATTCAAGCCAAAATGCTAAGTTTTGAAAGAAAGCAAACGTTGTGCTTCCATTTCTGCCGGGTGCTGAAGCTGAGGAGCTGACATTTCAGCAGCAGAGTGATGTCTTCATAGAGATGTTGAGTACAGGCTGAGTCATGTAATCTCCAGCTTCAAAAATTAAAATTAATCTGCTGTACATAAAGTTTTTCATTGCTGCCAGCCCACTCTGAAAACTTAACTATGCCATATTTGCCAGTGTAATTGCAACAGTTTTGGCTGGCTTTTCTGTTTTTGTTTGGGTTTTGTTTTTCTTTTTATAAAAGAGAAAAGTGTACTTAGTTTTCCTAGGTACTTGCCAACACGTTGCATCTAAACAACCACAATGTCACCTTCTTTCTGAGTTACTATGCCAGTTCCTTATGAACTGTAAGCTTTTCCTCTTAGCATGTTTGACTGATAGCTAATTCCAGCTCATCAAATCTAAATCAACGTTTTCTCTTTGGGGGTCAGTCACAGCCACTTTGAGGTTAAACAGTAATGTGGATGATTTTCTTTCCATTCTGGGTTATTGTTTTTTTTAGTACTGTAAGCAAATATATTTTATTCATTCATATTTTGCTACAGGTCATAATATAAGATGGAATCAAGTTTTAAGGTGTTTGATTTTTGCCTGTTAGAAGGTACACCCAGGTTTGTAAATGACTGGATAATCAATTTTGGCAGGGAATGGGAAAACATTTTTCTAAACCTTTTTCTAGGAGATATAACCTATTGGTCTGCCATTTCTAAAGTGGATTATATAGTATTTTTATACATCAGGCTGTGTTAGAGGGTTAGGGCATGATGTTGGATGTATGGAATATTCTTGAAATCTGAGTGACTGAGGGAAATTACTCGATCTCAATGGTCCCTTCCAACCATGAATTTTCTGTGATTCTGTGAAATGAGGGAAGATAATTCAGTGGTTCACGAGTTGGACGCTCCAGTGTAGGAAGTTGCTTATTGTGTTTTGTGTTTCTGGCACGGTTTTTAAGGGGTGGGAAAAAAAGGGGAAAAAAAAAAATTCTGAGGAAATGCTAGGAATAAGGATCAAGATATCAAGATACAAGCTTACTTTTAAATTATTTTGGCTCTGTTAGCATTCTGGTTTATTTCTTATTTTGCTTACTAGAGTGATGCTGTTTTCATCTCTAGTTATTTGGATGTCTTCAGTTACTGATGGTTCTCTGTAATGGTGTTACCATCTATGAATTTCCCAACACTGCCTATATGCCTGGACAATGTTTCCAAATTCTTGCTTGCTGGCCTTTGCCTGCTATCGCCTCCTGTATTACTGTTTCAATTTGCCCTGGAGCTCAGTCAGAACTTTCCCATTCAGTCAAGCTGGTGTCTCTGATTCCTGTGGGGTCCCACCTACTAGTTCTTTGAGTAAGTTGAAGTCAGCTCTTCCAGAATCTGGGATCTGTGCTCTACTACTCTTCTTCCTCACTCCTCCTTCAGACTCTTACCACCTCTTTGGTTGCTGCAGCCAAGGCTTCTGTTGAACATCACATCCCCAGCCAGATCTTCCTGGTTTGTGAACAGCAGATCCAGCTGTGCATCAACCCAGCTTGGCCCATCCGGTATTCCATCTAAAGCTTATCCCTGTTGCTATGTAATTTTGCGATTGAGGTTCAGACAGAAACACTTTTCTGTTGTGTTAGATACTAAAATGGATCCTAGTTGATTAAAAGAAAATGTGATATTGTATACAAAATTCAATATAAATCAGTATATTCTGTAGGCATTTGCTTTTCTGTGTGAAATAAAAATTAGGGCACCTTTTGGACGGTGGTAAAATACAATAAAGGGAATTTCTTTGCATATATCATCAATATTTTACGAGGCAGAAGCAGAGGCAGATTATCTGGAATCAATACAAGCTCTAGAATCAACAAATTATTTTTCATGCGTGCTAAATAATCATGTGGGAGACATTCATTGCGAACAAGCTGGTAATATTTTTCTCCACACAGTTCTGAAAAGAAATTTCTGCGGTAACAGTGACATTTGCCAATTTGGTCTTAAATTACTTCTTTCACTCCGCTAAAAGGTTGTTTGTCCCAATTGGGATTACACGGTTACTCTATAGAGAATCTTTTTAGAAGAGATGAATGATAGCCTTGCAGGCCATTTAGGTCATGTTTTTCTGTTGTTCTGGGTGGTTTCGTTTTTGGTTTGTTGTGTTTTTTTTAGTTTATCTCTGTCCTTTTAATAGAAAGGATTTGAAGAAGAAATAACCAAACATAAAATTTAGATTAAAAACTTGATTATTTTACCTCTTCAGTTTACCGCAGAGTTTACACAAGAATTGTGTGCAATCTGTGGTTCACATTTTCAACTCAATGATGTTTTAATGGAGGCTGGAGAGATCGGTAAATGGCTCAGTGCCAAGAGGTGTTAGATTCTTACTAATGCAGTTTATTTGGTGGTACTTGCCTAACTGTAAATGCTGAGGTATAAGTAAATAACCTAATAGTTTTTGTGGGATCGGAACATACATAGGTTAAATATCCTTGTCATGCCATACCTTTGACTTTCAATTGAAGCTTTATCCATAATGAAAGATCCTTTCTCTGTGGTGCATTAATGTTAAATATATGTGCTCTTGCTTCTGATAATTTTTGAACAGTTTTCTATCTAATCAATATTGGTATTGGAGATACAGTTAAAAATACTTGCTAGCTATGAGAGTAAATAAAAGGCATTAGGGAAAGTGTGACTTGAAAGTGGTGGATGTTTTTCCCAAGCATGATTGTAAACTCAAGATGTTGGGCATCACGTCTCAGGGGGTAGGGGAAGAACAGTGAAATGCTGTGGTACCACTCACTTAACCTGTACATCACCTGTTGGAGGTCAATGTGTGGCAGAATTGAGCCTGAGTTGGGAGGCAGCTCTTTGGGCTGCAATTCTTTTGCTTCTGACAAACCACCTTTCTCTTCTTAGGGAGTTGTCTGTATTTTCTTCAGGTCTTCTGTCTAATATCTTCTGACACCACCACCTAGGATCTGATGGTATTCTAGTTGTACAGGAAGATGTATTTGTTGCCAGTGGTCTCACCCATGTTGTCTCTTTTTCTTTTTAAAATGTGAGTTTTTCATACAACTGGGTAACAAATGGAGTTTTGGCTATTTTTATCTTCCAAGGCAGGCAGAAATTTCCTTATTGTCATCTTTGAGGGGTAAATCCAGACCTGTTGTTCTAGGTGTCTTTACTTAATCCTAACCCACTTGAGCAGGTAGGGCAGTCATCATTTGGAATGATGGCCACTCTCCTTTAAGAGCAACTGTAATTAATGTAAAGTGTGTGACATGGGTCACCTATCTTGTAGATTTGAATTGTGGAATTCATTTGGCTTGCCTCCATAAAACAAGCTCAAGGTTGTTTGTGGGTTTTGGGTGGGTTGCTTTTTTTGTATACAGTATCTGACTCATCACGTAGAGCCTTTTGTATTTTCTTCTGTATTTGAGAAAAAATGAGATGTTTCCCACTGTAAATTTAGATCCTTTTCTTAGTATTTAACCTAAGGCAAACATGTATAGTTTTTTTTTTTTTATCTTAAAGTTTGACTTTCCTACAGAAACTAATTAAGAACATTGTTTTTTAAAATACTTTCTTTTATGTATTGGCTGCTTTTATGGTCTGTTCATTACTATTCAGCTTTAATGTAAAATGGGTAAGACCAATTCTCTGGGAAGACTGATGCTTTCTTAGTTACTTGCATCCTACATACAAGCTACTGAGTAATGTACATTATGTATCATATTCAGAAAAATTCAAAAGGGTATTTTCTGCTCTTTTCCTCCTTTGCCCCCACCCTGACTTGGCAAGTCTTGGTCTGCTTGCTAAAGGCAAGATTCACATAATAGGGAAAATATCATGAATTGCTGGTACATTTGGGGAAGGTTGCGTTCTGTTTGTCATCTTGTGTTTCTTGACAACTTCAGCTTTTAGCAGCTTCTGTACACAAAGACGTGATGTTGGTACTGGTATGTTCCCCAGTACGTAAGTATGAACATTATTACTGCATGCTAAAATGCAGTCTGTACAAAATAATAAAATGAACAAAAAGTAATATTGCGTGCTACCATTTTAACCAGACACCCAAATCTCTAGATGTAAGATGAAATCCTTTGAAGTCTGGACATCAGCACACCACAAGGCTGATTAATATCACCTTCTGTCAAATAGCATGTATCTCAGGCAGCTTGCTGTAGACACTAATCTCCGTTTTATTTTTAGCAAACCATTAGTCTCTCACAGGGGAGTGTGGGAGTAATTGTCAAAGCTGGTGAAGGACTGCTATTAAACTGAATTGCTGAAGCAGGTGTTGGGTGGGATCTCCTTCGCTCTTATCAATTAGCAACTAGTGGCTTCACATTTTAAAGACATGTGAAAAGCAGCCCTGTCATGCAAAGATTTCCTAGCCTTCCTTTCGGCATTGTTAGATCGGGTCTTTTGACAAGTATTCCTTTCGAAGTTTCTGTTCTTTGTCAACATACAAGAATTTGTACTATGTAAATCCTTTCCCTAGTCTTTCGGCTCTTTTTTTGAGGGGATCTTTTGTAGGGAGCTGCTTTTAGCCTGGCTTTGCTAAGGAAGTGAGACTTTTGTGACCAGCCTCGCCCATCCATCAATCCCTTTCTTCTTCCCTTCCTCCCTCACTCCAAAAGGAAAAAAAAAGATAATGCACCAGCACTTTAGGTGTTAACTTGCTGCTGATTTCCATCTGTGACAGAGGTGTTAAGCTCTCAGGACAGAGTAAATTGTTGGGAAAAGTGGTGGTTCAGTAGAGGAGAGAAGTCCGAATGTTCACTGAGAAACAGCTAGGTAGAATCTAGACCATACCTATCCTGGGTGGGCACAGATGCTGCTGCCCCTCACTTTGCCAACCAGTGTACATCTGCAGGCATGGGTATAGCTGTAGTCTTTCATGGTATAGAAAGGATATAGGGATGTATGAACTGGTGGGAGGAGGGTGCTGGGACTGTGCAGGTTAATGGGGCCTGTTGGTCTCAGCAACCATCAGTAACGTGAGTTGGGTCTGCAGGGAAGGGAGGTGATGGGTTAGTTTCTTTCCATCTTGCATGTTCTCTTCATACCAGTGCTTGGTTTATCCACCTTTTTCAGTCCACTTTGCTGTTCTGAAGCCAGTGGTGCTTAAGGAGTTCGTTCCTTCAATTATCTTGAAAGCTGGAGCCTACAGCTTTGTTAAAACAAAACAAAACTGTGGTTGCATAGAAACTTCTCAGTTATAATTGTTTTATCATTGTTGGAGTCCAGTTAAAAAAAAAACCACAAAACAACAAACACCAAAAAAACAACCATAAAAAACACTGAGTTTAGGGAAGGCAGAAACCACAAAGTCCTGTGGTTTACCCAAACCCCTCCTCCTTTTGCGAGTACTGCAGTCATGACCAATTATATTTGACAGGAGACTTCTGTAACTTTATTGATTCCTTTATTCCTATCTCTCTGAGAAGCTTGCTACACACATGTGGATATCCAGGAAGCTTATGGCGCAAAAGACAACAACTCAAAATAAACACAGTTCCCAGCAGGGGAACCCTTAATCAAGAACTAGGTTGAGAAATCTTCTGCAGAGTGATGATCCCAGCTCTTTTTGGCGATAGGATCAGAGCTAATTAGGATTAATGTTCTCTTCCAGATCATAACTACCTCAACTGCTGTAAATGAAAAGCAGCTGTTAAAGCACCATAAATATTTGTTAAATAATTGGCCCGTGGAGCCAACTCCAGGACCTTGCAAATGATGAAATTTTGTAAGGAATCACAGAAACAGAATTTAGTATGGAAAAATCTGGAAGTGTAGATAATATTAATACACCTTTTTTTTTTCCCTGTCTGATTGTCAGAGATATGTGTGTTGGATAAAAATATGGTTGATAAAGCTGTTAATGTGTTGTAAACTTAAATATTGTGTGGTGGGCCCAAGTTCTGTGCATGACTGAGATTTCACACGTGAACATTCTGTCGGGGATTTTAACGGTGCACAGGACTTTTGCTTCAGTCTCTAGAATCTCTATAGCAAATTCTTGCTTGGTTACTAAACCAGAGCAAATAATACACTTCTGTAACAAGTAGAGAAAAACTTTGATTTCATGCTGTTCTCCAGTTTCAGTGGGGTTTTCCCCTCTTACTCTCAGTTCTTCATCTGTGTAGCTATGAATGTTTGAAATGCCGCTGCCTTTTAAGAACTTTCTTGTCTCCTGTCACTGAAGTAGTGAATACATGGTGATGAAAACATAGTACAGGATTACCAAAAATTGAACATAAAAATGAAGGTGGTATGATATATGGGAGGATTAATGCCCCTATTTCTGTAATGGGATTTTTATTTAGTTCTAATGACATATTAAGGTTGAAAGTATACAGTTAATGGGGATTTTTCTTTTTTTGAGGCAGGTTACAGGTTGGTTTTGAACCTTGTCAGGTTTGTCAAATAATGTGAGTGATCCGGCAGAGATATTGACAACGTTTGTTTATCTACTGCAATATATCGAAACCCCCAAAATACACAGTGTGAGACATAGCTGATTCTTGAGGTTTTGTTAGATGGTTTAGTAAGAGGTTACTGGACAAACCAGTGTTTTCTTTTCTGTTTTCAATTTTAGTGCATTCCAGTGCATTATTTAGTAGACTAAAAAAATTAATCTTATAATTTGGAAGCATTAGAGGAGGAGGTTATTTTTGCAACTCATTGCACCATCTTTCAGATCCATGGTTGTCACGTTTCTATTTTGTTTTTTACTTGATAAGTGAATCAGAGTCATTCTCTTGTCTATTGTGAAGAGCTTTGACACATTCCAGTGTGCATCCTTAGAAAGGAGTAGGGAGAGAAAACCAATTGCTGTGCAGGTTGTCAGAGCCACTGACTAAAGTTTCTGTCTCTGCTTCGCAAGAAACCCCATAGAATTCTTGATTTATTGATGCTGCCTGCACATTTGTATATGCCAATTGCATTTCTAGGGCTTGATTGTTTTGCTTTTTCTACTGAGGATTGCAACTAAATCCATAAAACATTCCATGGATGCAGTAATCAACTTTGGCCCTTGAAAATGGACATAACACTATGGTTTGAAGGTAATGGGAAGAATATTGAAAATAGATGTGTGTAATTACATTGAATGTACATGCATGTTTGTTTTGTAGATGGAAGATGACCTTGTGAATCGCTTCATGGTAGATTTTTCTCAGTCTTGCATTAATGGTTGACTGTGCCTTACTTTCTTCCTATTTATGAAGTAAAAAGATAAAGAAGGGACCCTTATCTTGGAGAAATCCATACTGCTAAGTCTTTTTTGGCTAATGACTTCATCAGAGAATGAGGGCATAGCATGCTACATACCACAGTAGTGTGTTCTCTGGCCAGAAACGTAGCCTGCTGATCATGGGAGCTCCTTAGTGATGAAGAGGTTTTTTTTCCATTTGCTTAAAGAAATTAATGCCTCTCTACTGCGTATCTTCTGTGGCACAGCCTGGTGTAATGCTTGGTTTAGTTGCGTACAAAGTGGTTATTTCAAGTAATTATTTGACTTTAAAGTCATTGTTATACTAAAAACATAACTTAAAACATTTTTTTTTAACAGCAGAGGACCTGTCATCTCTTAATCCTATCCCCACATTTATATTTTAAAGATATAACAAGTTAGAGGATGAATTATATTAATTCACGTTCTACCAATAAGGCTTTTTTTAAGCAGAAGGGTAGAGTGAGTATGGGTTGAAATCAATCCCTTTTTTTAAAGCCAAACGCTTATAAGCCTGAATTTTGATTTAGACTTCTTAACCTGTTCGTTCCTGGACCCTTGTCACGATGATCTGCTGTCAGAAAAAGACATTCCTAGTTGTTGGCAGGATGTGATAAATAAGGTTGCTTGAAAGGATCACCAAGTCATAATGCAATTATGAGTGTAACCAGAAAGAAAACCAAAAAGGGAATCTTAGTATTTTTTCCTCCTCTTACCCAAATCAAGGCTTTTAAAACCACTTGTAGGAACTTGCATTTTTGTAGTGTCCCTCAGCTTTGCAGTTGTGACTCTTTTACCTGACAGCACAGGAGTGTTTGAAAAAGACTTAAAAAATTTCTTGAAGCTTCTAAGAGCCCAGAGGAGTCTTTTCAAGAGTTACCACTGTATCTGAACTGATTTTAACTGCAAAATATTGTAGTACTGTACTGTCTGCTTACTTATGTTCTGTTTTTGAATAGTGTTATGGATAATAATAATTTACATTGCCAGTTCATGCATAAAAGTTTTTTTACTGAAGTGTTTTCTCCCCCACTCTTGTTGCCAATGTTTCATTTTGCGCAAGTATTTCGAGATATCTGGTAATTCTCTGTATGCACCAAAGGCTTCTCTCTGCTCATTTTCTCCTCTGCTGATTAGCTATTGATCATTAGCTGCAGGAATTATGTTCTAATACAGTCTCTCTGCTGGAAGTTAGGCTGTTGATATAAAATAATATTTGTTAGGATCAATACCCTAGAAATACAGCACTTTAATGCTGCCACTTCTTCTCATCAGTGAGCATCTGTTCAGACTACTCACCAGATTGTCACATCACTATATATTACTAGCCTCTCAAAAAACAATATAGTAATTTGTTGTTGTTTCTAGCAAATATGGATGTATGTTTTTGACCTGCCTATGTAGACATTCCTATATAGGAACGATGATAAAGGTGTATTTTTTGTTGTATTTTAAGTACATACTTTTTAAGCTGCTGTGCTGATACATAAGTAGTTAAGAAATATTTTTTGTATTTATTAATATTTTAAATGGATTTCTATTTAGGAACTTAACTTTTCATGCTAGTTTTGAAAACTGGAAGCTAATCTTGCTGGATGTATTTACAGTCCTTCACAATTAATTCTTATAATAATTTCTGTTTCTCAAACTTCTACTTAATCGATGTACTGTGGGTTGCCTTCCGTCTTTGTAAGGTTCAATTTTAGGTCTCTGATGTCTGTTCTTGATGCTTTTGTTTTCTTCCATGGATATACCTTAAGGGAGCTCTGGCCACTTGTTTTAGGGCCTGTGAGGTAGGTGTGGATGCGTTATTGTGGATGAGAGTTGGATTCTGCAGGTATCACTAGTGTTGTGGATTAATGTACTGCAGCAGAAAGTGTATCAAAATGAAAATAGTGTCCAAACAATGGAAATAAATGACACTTTTGAATTATTGTGCTTTAAAATAAACATTCTTTGTCAGAATTAATTTGATCCCTTCTACGAATTCTTTAGTCAGGATTGCCTTCATTTACTTTGAGTCTATAATTTAGATGGAAACACAGTGCTAAGTAAGAAATGAAGAATTAAAAGATTCTTATGTACCTCCAAAATATTTTTTTAATCTGTTCTAGGAACATACATAGTTTTCACAAAGATACCAGATGTAACCAATCTCCAATAAAATTTAATTCCCACAGGAGCAGTAATCATCATATTCAGTCTATGAAATGTAATGAACTGGAAAATTTTAGCATCCTGTAACGTATTAGCCAGTTATTACGTATATTCAAGAGGGTGTTCTTCGGTGATTCCCTGATGCTGTAATCTCTCAGAGATCATTTGCAGTGGAAGGAGATCCATTGACTGTATTTTCACATGTATTAGCAGCAATGCAGTGTGCCAGTTTCCTTCCATGTGACTTTTTTCCAGCTTGTCTTCCGCTTTTTTTCCTGTCACTGGACTGTCTTCCTTTGTTCACATTTCACATATGCTTTTACAACTAAAATATTTTCTCATTCCATACTTGGAACTTAGTACTTTTCTCCTTGAAGTTAAGTAAAATAAAGTTAGTGGGGGTTGATGCAATGATTTTGTAAGAGTGGGAAGTTATGGTAGCAATTTTAAAACAACATGGTTTGAAAAATGACAATATCAGTTTGTTCCCAGTGCACTGTTTGCACAGTTCATTTAGAGTATGTCAACATCACAAACTGTTGGATTTTTTTTAAAAATAGTAAATGCAGTACTATGGCATAGTAGCAATGCACAGCTCTAACATCTCCTAGCATATGCAGATTTTTCAATTTAAGATAGATATTGGTGACGATGTATATAATGTACTTTTCTTCTTGAAATCAAAGCTTTCTTTTTTAGAAAGGAAGCTTTGTAGTAGCTTCACTATTAGCTGTGATAAATAACATTAAGAAAAAAAAAAGCTATTATGTTTCTGTCTTCCCCAGGCCTATCCTTTTTGTCCTTTGTTTATTTTCTTATTATCTAGATACTCTCAGGCTGCTAAAATAATCTTGTACCTTTCCACTCCTCTGTTTTTGATTTACATCTTCCCATTATCTCATACAGCTTTGCACAAAGGTCTTCTGTTTGGGAGCTGTGGGTGGAGGGTGCCACTCACATTAGCTAATGTTAGCCTAGGGAGTGGGGTTCTGCAGGCTTCCTCTACAATAAGTGAGGACAGAGCCAAAGTCTCCTTTAGGGAGCAATTCAGAGAAGACCTGACTTAAATGCTCGTGTTTTAGATTGAATAAAAACAGACACGGTTTTCAGGGAAAAAGCTTTTTATTAGAGTAGTTGCTGTGATAGGAAAGGTCCTCAAACTATAGTCCTCTTAATGTGATTGCATACATTTGCAAATTGCCAAAACATGAAAATGCTTATTTCGTTGTGATTTGACAGGCAGTCTTGTGAACAGGTGACATCTGAGCGATAGGTGTGAAGTGAGTATTTTGAAGTCAACTTAGTTCTGAAATTAGTTTCCAGAAGATATATTAGTCTATAGCTCCCTAAACCTGCTGTTGGCATCCTTTCCTAACATGCACCTTATCTTGGTGCTGGATTTTTTTCTGTCTTCATTTTATTGGCTGCTCTGACCTAATGACCCTTTTTTTAAAGCCATTTCAGTGGAGTAGCATGTTGATTTTGGAAGATAAATTTGCGACGCAGAAGTAATAGCCAAGTTTTTAATTCAAACTTGTAAGCAATGCAAGTATAACAGTCTTTAAGGGCTTTACTACTGCTTTTCTTCTGAGACAGTAATATAAATAGTATCTATTCCTTTAAGCTAGTTTCTCATATTAATAAAACTTGGTACTTTAATAAATCTTAGGTAAGAACATAAAAATAGCTGTTCTGAATCGGACAACTGTTATATCTCTTTGTATGGAAGAGAAAGGTGGGAACAAGCAGTAGTTACACATCTCATGGTATGTTTTCCTAGTTTCTAGAAGTCTGACTGAAGAACTTTCTCAACTGCATGTTGAATTATTTGCACTTGAAGCCCTCCCTTGATGAGACAATTTTTTTTTCTTATATTAATTTATCTGACCACTTTTTCAGTTCTGTAAGTCTTGGCATCCATAAGTCATGGTTATCAGATTCACGCTTGGATTATGTGTACTTGTTGGTTGCTTTGTTTGAAATCTTATGTTTCTAGGGTAACAGAACTGCTTATAATATTCCAGTAGACGCACCATGACTTCATAGCATGTAACTTCCTTCCCCTCTTCTCCCCTTCCTTTTCCTTTCAGAATTTCTAAGGTTTTTTTTTCTTTTTGGTGTCCTGGAGCATGGAACTAAGGTTTTCAGAGATCTGTTGGCAATATCTGCAAGTGCTTTCTTAAGTAACAAAATGTTCATTAGGCCTTACCATTCCCTCTGTATGGTTAGAGAATGTCTCTCCTCTGTGTATTTACCAACATTGAAGAAGCAATAAGGTGACGCATGTAATTCAGTCATTATCAAGAGATATCTCTGCAACTCTTTGCATTCCAGCTGTTGTTGAATCTTTTGTTACCAGCTTGGGTAACTGTACATTAAAAGCAGACTTTGGTGTCTTACTGTATTTTCTAGATTACACACAAGCCAGTGTTGGTAACCTCTCTCCTCTGTGGTAGTGACAATGTGAAAGTCCTTTCCCTTATATCCTATCCTTATTCATTTAGTCATTCATGAGGACTTCCCCTTTTATCTTCTAATTGTCTTTTTTATTTTCGTTGTCTTTATCCTCTAATAAGATAACTTGCTATAGGAAATCAGTCACATGTGAAACAAATGTGTCTCATGCTGGATGATTCCTTGAAAAAATTGTAATAGATCTGTAAGGCAGGAATTCTTTCCCCATTACATCACTCTGTTTTGATCTACTGATTTTGGCAAAATGAATTATTGTATTTATTTTCCTTATGCTTAGTTTGATGATCACAAAGGGGACTTGGAAAATTTTTGACCAGTCCAGAACGTCACGGGTAATGGGAATGTCTTTTGAGAAATCTTACAGCGGTAATATCTTCAGTTGCTCTCTTGATAATTCTTATCTTTGCAGAATAAAGAATTATGAACCTTGTGTAAACTCTTGAATTGTCTCGGGACTCTGAATTCTTCTGAAACTACTGGTCGTTCCTGTTAGCCTGTAAGAAAGGATGATTTTCAACTGTTGGCTTATGTACCAAATACAATAGGGTGAGTTGCCCTGAGCAGTTGTTGCATCTTTAATACAAGATTAAAATGAATTGGAAACATCTTGTCTGGCTGTAAAAATTCTCTGGTGATATTTTTACAGCAACAGTTTACAAAGAACAGACACTTAATTATGTATGTGAAGAAGTCTAAAGACTCAAAATCTGTTTTGCTCCACTGCAGAATTTCTGCCTTCCAGTAATTGTATTTTTTTCATTTTATTAAAAAAAAAAAGATTCTACTTTACTCCCACTTCTGAGGTAATGAACTACTCAAGAGTATCAGAAAATTCATGTGTTTAATTTCAAAGAGAGATTCTTTATTCATTCCTCACAGTTTATGTGTTTTAAATTTTCAACTAGAATGATTGCTTGTCCTCAGTGGAAACTTCTGACAAGTCTGTATTAAGTCCAGGTGAACAGAAGTTTATCTAAAAGCTTTACTTTGAAGAAAAACAAATATTTTCTTTATAAAAGCTGGTATTTTGAAGCACTTCTGTGATCTTAGGAGTCCGTGCTCATCAAGCAGTTTTAAATTTGTGTTTTTATTTTAAGCCATGTCTCACTACTCAAAAATCAATTTTTTGGCTCACTGAATTTAGTAAATGATAACTGAAAAAAGTATCTGTAGAACTAGCCATGCAATGTTTTCAGGTGTAACAGCTTTTTGCTGCCTGTGATCTACTCCAAATAGATTTGTCTGCTGTAATCTCTTTGCTGTGCTGAGGGAAGGCTTGAGAATTAGAGGAGATTTAGTGAGGGTTATAAACCAAATTGAGCTGATGGGCTCTGATTTTTTTATTTTATTTTTAATTCTTTTTTCTTTCCCCCTCCCGAGCCTCCCCCAAACACATACGTGCAGATAAGTCAGCTTAGTTACACTGGCATCTTTGTGTAAAATCCTAGAGGCTTAAATTTACGTAGGTATTGAAGAGGATTTCCTTCAGTGAAAAGGATAAATTATGTTTTGGGAGCTCTGGTTTCCCCATCTGCTTGGGTTCTTAGTCTCTTGGAAATCTCCCTTCTCACCAGGCCTGTGGAGGTTCAGAAATTGCCCCTGCTGGCAGCAAAGGGCTTTTGTTTGGTCTCATCTCGTGAGAGACACTCCTCACATTCATGTTTCTGCAGAGATTCAAAGGCTGTGGCTTGACACCATGGGGCTTACAAGTGAAATAATGGTAACGCAACAGAGTTCTTAAAAGTGTGTAGGAACTGAATTTTAGAAGTCTGCTGGTGGTGTCACTCTGTCTCTGCACTTGCAAAGCAATGATTTAAGTGTGACATCACTACGTTTGCCTGTGTTCAAGCCCCCGGTTTTTGGGGGTAGGTTTTGCTGCAAGATGCTTGTCAAAATAGACCCTATGCTGCTGCTGTCATAACCAAGGGGAAATTTTGCTTTATGACAAAGACTTAGCAGTGGTAAAATCACACTGGTTACTGAATTAGCTACTGAAATTGTCATAAAATACAAGCATTTTTCTTAACGGTTGTCCCCAGAAAAAAACAACTGTCTTCCAATACAGAAAGATGAGTTACTCTCAATAGTGATGATGTCACTGAGCAAAGTGGCCTTAAAGGAAGGAGGTGTGAAATCATTTAGTCTTTACAAGGTGAAATCAAGACCTAATTTATTTTGAAATGCAGCAAGCAGAGTGTGGAACACAGGTACAATCCGTTTCTGATCAGAAATCCCAGCAAGAAATTATTTGTGATGCTTCACAGTTACTGACGTTTTCAAGTAGTTTTCAGATATTGATCTGGCTAACAGATAATGTGTGACACTGGTAAAATTCCTGTTTCAAAGTAACAGAAGAGTCTATAAAAACCAATAAAGCAAGCGTGCATGCTGAAGAAGATGCAGCCCTGTGAATTGAAGCAGGCACATTTGGCTTCCAAGTACTATTTGTGTTACTAAAAACTCCAGAAAAATCCTAGCAGGGTTTCAGCTTGCGAAGGAGAGATGTGGCTCCAGCTGGTGCGGTGGGAATGGTTTCAGCTCGGTGTGAGCGGGGAGGCGTGCCAGCCTTCCAGCTCTGCTTCCTCTAGAGGCTCTGCAAGGACCTGGGGTTGCGGTGACAAGCGGAGCTGAGGAGAGTTCTGCAGGTGTTACCATGCTCAGCACAGCACCAGCCACAGCCTTTGTACGGATGGATGGCTCAAGCCGATTCCTGTGCTTTAAAGTTTGCTGTTAAGGCTTTTGCAAAGTCCTGCGTGGCTGGGGATAGTCACCCCCTGACGTGGACACCTCGAGGGTGAGAACTCTTGCAAGGGTGGTATTTCTCTTTTTCAGAAAGGGTTAAGAAACATTCTTGCTGAACTGTTATCGACGTGATTTTATATAATGAGCCATAATCAGAAATAGTATGCAAGGCTGATTAAGGCTGTTGATGCAGTGAAACAGGAATACACCCACACATGTACTTTCTGTAGGTAATTTGCTTTTGAAGGTTTAGTATTGGAATCTAAATGATTACAAATCTGTTTTCATTTTATGAACTGTTTTGCATGCATGTAAACCGGGAGCAGATGTAGATAGTTCCTTTTACTGACCATAGCTGGAAAAAAAATATAATGCTAAAAGGCTTTTGCGTCATACTTCCTTAGTTTTACATGCAAAAACCTCAAGTAGAAGCACCGGGGTAGGTATGATTGGGGCTCAGTTAGAAAGAGGTAGGTTTATTTTTCCTGTTTCTGCCAGATATTGTAGCCCAACTTACAGAAAAGACAATAATAAATCTTCTGAAGAATAGATTCACTGGTCTTGGGCTGAAGGGCAGTTGTAAGACATCTGTAGTGTTGTGAAACCTGAGGTGTACCTGCATGGACAAAGGGGCAGGTCAGACACATACAAATTTACTTAAGCTTTGAGATAACCAGCAGCGTTCAACCATCCATCTAAATTTGCCTCTTCTGTTTAAAGATGTCTGGATGAAGTGCCAGTACTGCTGGCATATGTGTGCTTGTAATAGACTGATTCTTATTTAAATTGCAAAGTGTGTTTTTTAGGTGTCAGTGCCACCTTGCTTGCTCTTTTCAGTTTGTATCCTGCTTTGCCAGCTTGACTGTCTGGATTCGTGACCAGAATTACTTATGTTGCTTCTCCATGATACTGCAGTGTGGTGTGCGTTGCTTTACACGATGGGTTGTGAACAAATTTTCACAATCGCTCCTTAAGAATTGGTGTATATGGCCAGCGAGGTATTCTGTACTCTGTGCAGTTACTGGACATAACTCCGTGCCATCAGTGGGTGATTTGAATAGCTATCTTCAAAATTTAAGTACTGCCTATTTGGATGTTTTCAATTGCTTTTACTCTATAGTGTGTTAGAACTATGGACCGTAACATACCTATGTCATCAAACCAAAGGATGTCATCTACCTGTTGCTCACTGCTGAACTATCTACATAAGAGAGAATTTCTAATTAATGAAAATGCCTTTCTTGGCTTTCCACATGTAAAGAACTCTTCCTCTATTTAAGTCTTCTGAAATCCAACCTGAACACCCACTCATAGTGCAGTGCTTACAAGAAATGAATCAACCAAAATATTTATATCTAGCTTTATTATTTTCTAAACAATAAATGTTGCAATCATGCAGCATGCAGATTGCTGCTGAGTAACTACGTATTTTGGCAGGTAACTTTTTTTCTCTTTCCACATAGTTTTATTCACCTTTATTAGGACTTGAAACGTTTTAGATATAGAATAATAATTTATGTACAGCCAGTCTGGCTTTTGTCTTGTGTGCTTGTGTACATTCCCACATGCAAAAGGAGAGTGCTATTGGCATATTCATTCATTTAGCAAAGTACAAGGCTTGTGTAGTTGTCCCGTGTTTCCTGCTGGGTTTTTAGAGCTCTTTACTGATTTAGCCATCGCTCTTTTGCATTTCACATTGAAAGCTTTAGACATCTCTTTCAGTTTTTAAGGTGATACCATTAACGGATGTAACACTCCTCTTTATCACCAGCTGCCTAGGGCTCAGAAATGCATTTCAGTTGTTTACAGATCTTGTCCATATTTTTTTGATAGATTTTTCATCCCAAAAAAATTGGTGAATGCTTGCTTAAAAGAATGTTTCTTTTAGTCTTAATTTTAAAGGATGTTGCAAGTATCTACAGGAAAATTAACAAGAAAACGTATAGACTGCTATGTGGAGGCTGAGCTGTTTATTCCTTTATAGCCATAAAGATGACATTTTGCGAAATAAATGTGTAATACGTGTGGTTGTCAAGGGACAAAAAGCTCTTTATATGTGTTTTCTCAAAAATAGCGAAGTGAATTATCCCCAGGGATCTCTGATGTCCCACTTGCTTATATTATATAAGAGTTGGAAGCCTGAAAGCTTTTTTTTTCTGGTGGATTTATGTGCCTCATAAGTTCAGATGTACACGACGTGTGTCCAATGGTAACCAAAGATGGTTTTCCTTTTTGGTCTGTGGGATGATCCCCGTGCTTAGTGCTGAATGAAACCAAACATAGTAAACAGTTGTATTTTTTGGACAAAGATCACAATCTTTTTAGTTTAGGAATAGCCATTATATTACAGGACTCAGAGGGGTTGCTGTAAGCACTGCGCAAAGAATTTGTAGTGACTTACTGAATCAGTTGGCACACCTTTTATGTGAGTAATTTGTCTGAAGAAAAATGTTATTTCATCTGGTTATAGGTTTTATTTGCATTTTTATTTTTATTTATTTTATGTGCATAAAGTAGGCTCCAGAAAACACAAAACACAGTTCCAGAAAAAAGAATGTACCCAATGTTCAGTTTTCCCCTTTGGGTGGAGTATATTGGAGAAATTCAGCATATAGCATATGCCTATCAACATCAGTAAAATACCGGTCTAGATGTTTGCTGCTGATAGCGATTTAGAATCCTTTGCAAATTAATACGTAACTAACTTTGAAGCCTGTTCCAGTGACAGGACACCAGTGTCTGGCTTGTAAATGGGACCGCGTGTCTGCGAGTTGAATGATTGCAGGCAAAGTACTCATGGTCTGAGAGAAAAATCAGAAGAACGGAAACCATGGGAGAGTGAAGAGTTGCTGAAGTCATTCTTGCTTTCATATAAAGTCTGTTGCTTCCTAACTTTTGGTTTTATCTTCTAAGATCAGTATCTGAATAAGAACATATTTATAATTTATTTGTTTCTTTTAACTTACTTTATTATTAAGGGCTTTTTATTTCTTTTGGTTTCTTTATTCTATGCTTTCAAATCAAGTTCCTTACACTGATACACCAATGGTATTTTGAGGGCTTAAAAGTATAGTAATACAAAACTTGTCTTTTTACAAAAAGTAAATTGGCATAGTGATGAAAAGACTATTACTAGTTTTCAGGTTTTTCCCAAAAGGATTTATCGTGGAAGGCTGTGGAGGGTGCAGCTGAATGCATTTCAGTTTGAATGTTCCATTTGCTCAGTCATTAAAAAGAAATCCAAAATATCGCCCAAGATTTTGCTTACAAGTCTAAGGTTTTTAATTGACTTCATTTCTTAATTTTGCACCCTTGACTGTAAGTAGCAGTCTATGGAAGCAGAAGCTGCTTTACATCTTGCACAGATTATTTGAGGATTACATGCTTCCCTGTCTGTTTGGGCCTGTGAACTGTTAAAAAGTTCTACCTCTTACTCTCTGTAGCCCTTGTATGATTTCATAGTCTGGACTGTGATTTTCAGTATCTTTATTTTTATGCTGTCTTTACTTGAGCAGAGTTTCAATAATCTCAATACCCGATACATTTCTGTTGTGGAGTCTGTACTTTTGTCTGTATATAGTATACTCAAACTTGCTTTTGAGAGTTAGCATTAACGTCTTGCATGTAAATATATGTAGATATAAGTATACAAAAGAAAAAAGTAAATTGGCATAGTGTTGAAAAGAATATTACTGAGTTTTCAGGTTTTTTCCCAAAAGGATTTATAGTGGAAAGCTGTGGAGGGTGCAGCTGAGTGCATTTCAGTTTGAATGTTCCATTTGCTCACAGTCATAAAAAGAAATCCAAAATATTGCCCAAGATTTTGCTTACAAGTCTAAGGTTTTTAATTGACTTAATTTCTTAATTTTGCACCCTTGACGGTAAGTAGCAGTCTATGGAAGCAGAAGCTGCTTTACATCTTGCACAGATTATTTAAGGATTACACGCTTCCCTGTCTGGGCCTGTGAACTGTTAAAAAGTTCTACCTCTTACTCTCTGTAGCCCTTGTATGATTTCATAGTCTGGACTATGATTTTCAGTATCTTTATTTTTATGCTGTCTTTACTTGACCAGAGTTTCAATAATCTCAATACCTGATACATTTCTGTTGTGGAGTCTGTACTTTTGTCTATATGTGGTATACTCAAACTTGCTTTTGAGAGTTAGTGTTAATATCTTGTGTGTAAATATATGTAGATATAAGTATACAAAAATATGCTTGGTATATATACCTACACACAAAAGCAAAACACCTTTTTTTAGGGAAAATAACTTTGTTTATGCTATCTATTTAGATAGACTAATGGACATTTTTAGTAGGTGGGGGGGCACTTTTTTATCTGTCTGCTTTCAGAATGTTGTAATTCAATAGTAGTTTGAACTTGTTTTTCACTTTACAAACATAGTGCTTGATTTTATCTGTGTAACTTCCAATTGCTTTCTGTTGTTTTTTCTAATGTGCCTGAACTGTGATAGACACGAGGAATAATCTGCTTTGTGTTTTCAGACCAGTAGATAAGAAGCAAATTCATTGAACAGCTATTACCTGTTTGGAAGCTTAAAAAAACCCACAAAAACTTGTCTACTTGGTGAGATGCTCAGCTGTCTTTTGAGTGGTTTTTGAGGGAAGAAATTCAAATCGAATATGTGGTATACTCAAACTTGCTTTTGAGAGTTAGTGTTAATATCTTGTGTGTAAATATATGTAGATATAAGTATACAAAAACAAAAAGTAAATTGGCATAGTGATGAAAAGACTATTACTAGTTTTCAGGTTTTTCCCAAAAGGATTTATCGTGGAAGGCTGTGGAGGGTGCAGCTGAATGCATTTCAGTTTGAATGTTCCATTTGCTCAGTCATTAAAAAGAAATCCAAAATATCGCCCAAGATTTTGCTTACAAGTCTAAGGTTTTTAATTGACTTAATTTCTTAATTTTGCACCCTTGACGGTAAGTAGCAGTCTATGGAAGCAGAAGCTGCTTTACATCTTGCACAGATTATTTGAGGATTACATGCTTCCCTGTCTGTTTGGGCCTGTGAACTGTTAAAAAGTTCTACCTCTTACTCTCTGTAGCCCTTGTATGATTTCATAGTCTGGACTGTGATTTTCAGTATCTTTATTTTTATGCTGTCTTTACTTGAGCAGAGTTTCAATAATCTCAATACCCGATACATTTCTGTTGTGGAGTCTGTACTTTTGTCTGTATATAGTATACTCAAACTTGCTTTTGAGAGTTAGCATTAACGTCTTGCATGTAAATATATGTAGATATAAGTATACAAAAATATGCTTGGTATATATACCTACACACAAAAGCAAAACACCTTTTTTTAGGGAAAATAACTTTGTTTATGCTATCTATTTAGATAGACTAATGGACATTTTTAGTAGGTGGGGGGGCACTTTTTTATCTGTCTGTTTTCAGAATGTTGTAATTCAATAGTAGTTTGAACTTGTTTTTCACTTTACAAACATAGTGCTTGATTTTATCTGTGTAACTTCCAATTGCTTTCTGTTGTTTTTTCTAATATGCCTGAACTGTGATAGACGTGAGGAATAATTTGCTTCGTGTTTTCAGACCGGTAGATAAGAAGCAAATTCATTGAACAGCTAGAGGATTACATGCTTCCCTGTCTGTTTGGGCCTGTGAACTGTTAAAAAGTTCTACCTCTTACTCTCTGTAGCCCTTGTATGATTTCATAGTCTGGACTGTGATTTTCAGTATCTTTATTTTTATGCTGTCTTTACTTGAGCAGAGTTTCAATAATCTCAATACCCGATACATTTCTGTTGTGGAGTCTGTACTTTTGTCTGTATATAGTATACTCAAACTTGCTTTTGAGAGTTAGCATTAACGTCTTGCATGTAAATATATGTAGATATAAGTATACAAAAATATGCTTGGTATATATACCTACACACAAAAGCAAAACACCTTTTTTTAGGGAAAATAACTTTGTTTATGCTATCTATTTAGATAATATTACTGAGTTTTCAGGTTTTTTCCCAAAAGGATTTATAGTGGAAAGCTGTGGAGGGTGCAGCTGAGTGCATTTCAGTTTGAATGTTCCATTTGCTCACAGTCATAAAAAGAAATCCAAAATATTGCCCAAGATTTTGCTTACAAGTCTAAGGTTTTTAATTGACTTAATTTCTTAATTTTGCACCCTTGACGGTAAGTAGCAGTCTATGGAAGCAGAAGCTGCTTTACATCTTGCACAGATTATTTAAGGATTACACGCTTCCCTGTCTGGGCCTGTGAACTGTTAAAAAGTTCTACCTCTTACTCTCTGTAGCCCTTGTATGATTTCATAGTCTGGACTGTGATTTTCAGTATCTTTATTTTTATGCTGTCTTTACTTGAGCAGAGTTTCAATAATCTCAATACCCGATACATTTCTGTTGTGGAGTCTGTACTTTTGTCTGTATATAGTATACTCAAACTTGCTTTTGAGAGTTAGCATTAACGTCTTGCATGTAAATATATGTAGATATAAGTATACAAAAATATGCTTGGTATATATACCTACACACAAAAGCAAAACACCTTTTTTTAGGGAAAATAACTTTGTTTATGCTATCTATTTAGATAGACTAATGGACATTTTTAGTAGGTGGGGGGGCACTTTTTTATCTGTCTGCTTTCAGAATGTTGTAATTCAATAGTAGTTTGAACTTGTTTTTCACTTTACAAACATAGTGCTTGATTTTATCTGTGTAACTTCCAATTGCTTTCTGTTGTTTTTTCTAATGTGCCTGAACTGTGATAGACACGAGGAATAATCTGCTTTGTGTTTTCAGACCAGTAGATAAGAAGCAAATTCATTGAACAGCTATTACCTGTTTGGAAGCTTAAAAAAACCCACAAAAACTTGTCTACTTGGTGAGATGCTCAGCTGTCTTTTGAGTGGTTTTTGAGGGAAGAAATTCAAATCGATGATTGCAGAGGGCAGTAGCTGAGAGTGCCAGCAGCTGGGGCGCGGATGAAGGGGTGGTGGTCATGCAGGAATTGGGGCCACCTCATGTGGACATCTGGTATAATGATCTCTGTGCTCCTAATTCTCCTCTCCAGTGTTGCAGCAGGACTTGTAAAGCAGGAGCAATAGTTGGCCAGGAGTATGTTCAGCAATGTGTGTGAATATGAAACGCCCTCTAGATAGTTAATATGGGGGTTGCTGGGAATAAAGCCTATTAATTTTAGGTAAAATTTAACTTTCACTTCTGAGAAGGTGCTTTTGTTTCTCCCTCAAACACATGACTCTGTGATCAATCAATCTATGGAGAAACGGTACTCTGTGGAGTTTTGGGAGCTAGATGACGTTCATGAAGACTGCACAACAGCTCCTTGCAATTCTTTTGCCAAATCATGAGTTCAGGGAGAATCAACTGCAGTGATAGAGCAACAGAGTAAAATGGTGTTGGGAAAAATATTTTAAACACTACTGAAATGATGGGTTTATATCTTTTAATAATCCTATTATAAAATCAGTTTCATAGTCTTAGATGTATCGTTAGAAAAATTACCTTTGAATTGCAATCCAAACTATATAGAAGCAACTGGAAGTTTAGAAGTATGAGGTTAAATACTCTCTTGGCTCTTCTTCTAAACGGAGGTCTCTCACTCAGCTCTGATGTTTGTGGGATGTCATGAGACACGTGGTGGTGACTGCTGTCACTAGCATGCTGAGTGTGGCCAGCAGGAGCACAGCAGGGAGACCACAGGTCTCTGCAGCACGGAGACCACAGGCTGAGCTCTGTCTTTGGATTGGTACCGAGGTTGTGCCGGAGACAAACTTGTGGCCGGGCTGGAGGAGGTGGGTGGCGTATGAGCCTTTCTGCTCCGAGCAAGGATGCAGACCTCAGGCAAGTGCACCCGTGGTGCTGGCTGTGACATACGGCAGTTACGCTCAACTGTACCCACACCAGCACTATCAGCCCATTTCCTTTGGGGTTTTGTTTCTCAGTCCGTGTGTTTTTTTTGTTTGGTTGTGGTTTGTGACTACTTGTAGGTCAGGGTCTCCCAGCATCAGCAGTCAGTCGTTGATTAACTTGGGCACTTTGCAGATTAGTAACTTTTACCAGAGTCCATGCACCAAAGAGAGCAGTCTGTCTGTTTCTGAAACCATTACCTGGGGATGTAATATATCAACAGCTAGAAACTCAACAAGAAACACAGAAGAGAAACATCTCTTTTAAAAAAGGAAAGGGATAGGGGGGTGTATGTGGAACTCCCTTTTGTAGTTGCTAAAATTTTACTCTCTTGAGAGATGGTATCTGGGGCCTAAAATATTTTGCTCTTGCGTTTTGGCACTGATTTACGGTTGCTTCCTAGAGAACGAGCGCTGATATCAAAAATAAACTATTGCTGTTAACAATCTCATTCCAGGAATAGAATACAGTATAGCATACAGTAAGACTTGTCAGCCTCTGTTTTTCAGATCCTGTATGTTAGCTTCCAGGAAAGGGATTCTGCATTTAATTAACTAAATGAGTGACACTGGTACCATAATGGAACATGAGTGTTGAAGTGGGAATGACCACGTGCAGGGCCTTTTCTCTCTCTCCCTCTCTGTCTCTGTATGTTTAAAGGAGTTTTAAAGGGTTTGCTTCGGCCACAGTTACTTGTACGCTTGAATCTTGTGATATCCTCATCTTGGTTAATGGTTACAAAATTGGTGTGAAAAAGAAGACATAATTCTGGCCTGAGATATTCTAGTGTTTATATGGAGACTAGTGAGTGGGAGAACATAATGGAGCAAAATGTGCTGAAATGCACAGGAAGGGCATTACTGTCCCCTGTGTGCCTACATCTATTTCAATTTGATAGCTTTTGTTGTGCTTAATTTACCATCCTATTATGTCATGAACGTTTGACCACTGACTGCAAGCAAGTATGATTATTGAGTGTGACTGCATGGTCTTCTGCACAGGGAGGCCAGCTGGTTCCCTGTGCTCTGAGCCGACCCACAGTTTCCAGCCGTTGTAAGCAGGGCTGGAAACCTGAGCAAGCAAATTCATGAGCTCAACCTCGGCACCCTCCTAGTGACCACACACCCTCCAGTTGTTTCACCATGTGGCAGAGCAAGCTTGTGTCTGCCTGTGGAAGGGCATTACTGCAAGAGTGCAGAAACCAATGGTAGTAATTCACATTAATTGCATCTTAAAATCAATGTAACCTTGCCTAAGTTTATGTATTTTAGTGTGAGCTACTTCAGCTGAGAATGAAGTTAAGCGTAAAGCACTATTAAATCTCAGCAGATAGTGGAGTTGATCATTGTGTGTATGGCAACAGATGGCACCCTGTTTCCTTAGAGCAAAGATTTTCTTCTGAGTGTTAGGAAGCAAGAAAACGTTCAGAGACAAAGGCAGAAACACAGTCTTGCTTATATGTAGATCAGAGGCAAATTTCGTAGATAACATAGATTGAGGAGGAGAAAGAAAAGCTATAGGGAATCTTATCTTTCTTCCTATGCAGAGCTGGCAATTGTCACATCCAGTTAACACAAAACCAGTAGTTCCTCAAAGTGGGCCAAAAATAAAACTGATAAGCTAGTAAACTACCAAACACTATTCTTCAAATTGCCTTTCAGTTGATAAAAACTTCCTCTGAAAGATGAACCTTCAATTATAATGATGAAAGTAATCCTGGGAAGAAAAGGATAAAATTAATAATAGGTAACCAAATAAAGTCAAGTATTTATAAAGATTAAATTGAATTTTTCTCCTCTGAGGAATTAGTTTTATGAAATTAGACATTATTTTGTACATATAATAGCTTAATTGGCTGATAAATGAATGTTCCTCCCCTGGGATTTGATCTGTGTTATAATTCAGGTAAGAATATATGACCCAAACAGATAAAACTTTCATACATAAAATATTTTTCATTGTTCTCACTTATTTTTCTAGTTTCAGGAGGAGCTACTAGTTTCCAGGTTTTATGGCAATGCCAGTTCTTTTCCTGGTAACAGTTAACAAAGGTTACTGTCAGTAATGTGTGTTTGTTGCAGAGTTTCCTAGTTGGCTAAACTTCAGTAAACCCTGTGGAATAGAGATGATTTACGTTTTTAAAAACTACTCTCTGTAAAATGCTGTTACAGCTATAAATGCTATTAATTGCTCCTTACCCTACAGTTTTCAGTATTTTAAAATATCCCTGGTAAATGTGTTGCATTTACAACCATCTACTATATTTTATTGTTTTGACTGGGGGGGTTCAAAGAGAGGGGTTCCGGAAGCTTGGCAAGATGTGAGAATTTTCAAGAATTTCATTCCCAAATTTTTAATTATAAAATGACACTTTTAAATGAGGGCTGATGGTGAAATATGAAGTCTTTCCTCTGGAGTATTATGCATCATAAATAATTTGGTGGTCCCAAATCAATCTCTGTCAACATCCGAGTATTAGGATCATTAGCATCTGTGATCCTATAGTCTGAAGTCTCAGTGTGTTCCCAGCAGATAAGAGTAATTATTAAATCCTTCAAGTAGGACTCAGTTGTGGGAAAAATTACTACTTTGTAGAGAAAAACAGCATGATTCCACATAAACTAAATCAAGGAAAACCTGTAATAGGTCTCTGAATTTTGATGCATCAGGCTTGATCTTCATCTTTCCTTTCATCTGAACAAGTAGGTGTTAAACTTCCTTCTTATTTGGCCACCTGGATCCAAGGTAGAGACTGGTAATTGTGCTGTAGTTGGGTTTTTTTACCATCCTGAGCTGATTTGAATGAGACGCTTCTTAATCACTGCTTATATTTGCTTCTTTGTAATTCAGAGGCCTCTGGACAAAATATTGGCTGGTAGATCTTCATCATTTCTGTAGTGGCAAACTTCAATCATGAGCAATAAGTAATCAAGATCTGTTGACTTAATTGACTTTTCAGAATGACATAGGACTGCAAAACTCTCTTGGGATTCATCTATAAGGACCTTTTAGTTTGAACAGAATGGCCTTTGTCCCACGGCTGGAACTCTAGTTTTGGGGAAGAGAACAAAGTTGATGAAAGAGGTATAAATAGAAAGGGAAGGAATGAAAACAGGTTTGTTTATCCTCAATTTAAAGTGAGCTACAGATGCAAAGTACTCTGGTATTGGTAAAAAATAATGAATAAGCTTTGTCCTAAGGATTTGAGACCCATTTTGAACAGATCTTTGGCTTGCTTTACGAGTTAGTGCATTCAATCTGATAAGCAGATCCCTGGTTTTCCAAGTTTGATCTCTTAACTGGTTTTTAATTGATATAATCAGTACTAAATTTAAATGTACCTCTCTTAGAAGTTTTTGCATGTGGTTTTCATTTATGGCTTTTTATATGTATTAATTCATCTGAGTATTTTATTGGCTTCCTCTGTAAGTTCAGATGAATTGGAGGATACATTTCTTTGGTTGTGCCAGTTTGTCCTCACCATAATCTGTTTGTGTAAATATTCATAGCTCTACCTTGAGAAGTTGTTGCGCTTCACAGTTAGGGCTGTCAACTTCAGAAGTAGGTACTATACTGCTTATTTTGTAGTTGTACCTAATTTTAATATACTACATATTTTGTGTTAGCAGTTCTGTTACTTAGTATTTAACTGTCATGTTTTACAAGTGATGACTATGAGAAAATATTAAAGTGCAGATTCCCATTATCATTCCTTTTCCATTAAATCCAATGGCCAGTGTACTCAGCACCTAAACTTTTCAAGTTTTTAATGTTATTAAATATAATGCTCTCGCTTTATTTTGGTTGGAGCTAATCAAGGTTAAATCAGACTGTTAGGTCTCAAATTAAACAGGAGGATAAGAAAGGTAAAGGAAACAGCAACACACAGGTAGTTGCAGTCTCCAAAACAATTGCTTTAGGTGATTTATTTCATATAAAATTAGACACAAGCAAAGGTGGAATTCGGTTCTTCAGACTACAGTATCAACTATCACCTTAATCATTTATTGCCCATATTCCAGCTGCTACAAGCAGACGAAGTAGGACAGTTGCAAAAAACCTGCAGAACATCTGGTCCCCAGAGTGAGACATCCTTTATGCTGAGTCAGGAACAGAGAAAGTATTTCCTTGGAAAATGTACTATGTGGTCATGTAACTAATGACTGTACCATATGTACAACTGGTCAAGAATAAATTCCACGGGGCACTTACTGTGTTATATATGCTTATATGGCTATATATCTTTATTTAGGATGGTTGTCCCTGAAAGCTTTAAAGAGGAAAAAAAATAGTGAGGACAGACACGATACCTGGTAGCATTTGGATGCTTATATGGTTAACACCAGGCTTGAGAATTTTTTAGGGCTACTGCATGAACTTCTGCCCTTGAGTTAATGAGAAACTTGTGTTAGTAGGTTCTCTGTTTCTGTAAGGACCAGCACTTGAGGGGGAGGAGATGTATACTTTGCTTTTAGATATACTGATGTTGAAAGAAGAATGGTGAGGGACAGAAATCTTGGGTTTCATTGCAGGCTATGAAGAGGAGTGTGTGGTAGTGGTCATTGGTATTTCTGCCTGTTTAGTGTCCCACCCTCAGCTGGACTCTTCCTTCACTGTCCCTTTTAGCTTGTCTTCTTCCTGCCCTTCAATCCTTGTCAGTTTTCATTCTGTTTTCCTTCCGTTCTCCCTATAAAAGCGAGCCTGTACAGCTCTTTAGAAAGGGCTATGCAGTGTTCCCTTTTCATAGAGCTTACTGCATAAACGATATTTGCTATGACACCATTGAAAAGCATGGACAGAACATGAGGTTATATGATAGCACACGGTGGTTGCATTTTTCCTTCCTTGATCTGATTTGTACCTGACATTGTTTCACCAGTGTCATCAGTTCTTGGACTGGAGAGTGTTTGAAATTTGTAAAAAGTTACAGCTGAAAATTGGGTAGTTTTGCAGTAGTTTTAACTGCCTTTCTAAAGTTACTCTCATTACATAGGCTGAAAAAACCCCTATTGTTTTGGCAGCATCATTGTAGCAGAATTACAAGGAAAGTAAGTGCTTATGTAAATCGCTGTGCAAATGCAATAATACCCTTAGTCACTTGCACCGCTCTGGCTATATGTGATGCAGTCAGCTTGCATTTTAAGTATTCCTTATGTGTTCAGCTTTTTATAAATAGCAGCTATTTCAAAGAGGTGCTGTCTATGGCAAGTGAAGTTAAAACATGCAGCCTTTAGAGGCAGAAAGTGCCCTGGCTTGATATTTAATTAGTGTGGAGAAAAGTACTCCATAGTTTTGAGAAGAGGCTGCGGAAAGTACTAGTTTCCCTGGAACCTACAGTAGACAATACTGTATTGTCAATGCGGTGCTGGTTCAGCAGCATCTCTCTGCACACATTTGGCAAATATTTAAAGGCCACGTTTTGTGTAATTGGTTCAGCCTTTGAAAATTATTAACTTCTTTGTGTTAAAGGATATACACAGCAATGCAAGATTTTATCTTGACAGTCTAATGCTTTTGTCTTCTACTAGCAAGGGTGTATTTGTGGATTATTTTTTTTTAGCTTCTCAAATAGTAGTATACTAACTGCTTTGTAATCACTTTGGTACTGATGAGGTATGGGAAAGCATTTAACTTGCATGGCTTTGTAAAGCTGGGTCATACAGGATCTGTAGCAGACAATATTTTGTTAGCCAGAGAAATAAATGGAGCCTTTCATATGAAGTTATTTAAAAGTATGTGTTTATATAGGTTGTGAAATCTGGGCAGAGGGAATACATGCTTTCTGGACTATCCAGCTAATCTGCAAATAAGGTTGTGCAAAGCACAGAATAACTGTTATTGACATTATTATAATTTTGTAATCTTTTTCCTAATTAGCTTCCTTCCTTTTTTTGTTAGCATATCATAGTTATTTACATTAATGGAAAAGTTGAATAGGCATTGTTAATACCTAATAGCAATGAAGGATGTATGACTTGGAAATGGTAAATTCTTTAAAGCATTTATAAACAAAATTTGGAGTCCTGATCTGGCTCCTCTATAGTTTCTACAGGAAATGTATGCTGTATGTGTCCTTCAGCTGAGGAAATTAGCTCCCTACTTGTGCTTTGTAAAACTGTCCACTAACCCAACTAAAAAGTATCTCTAATCAGTTCATAAGGAAAAAAAAATGTATTTAGGTGTGGTATCCAATTGTAGAAGTATTTTTTCAGAAGACAAACCAACCATATCTAGAAAACTCTTCACAACCATATAACACAACTCTGCATTTTTGAGATGATGATCAATGAGATTTAAAAGCATGTTTGTTAAAAATATTAATTCTGTGTAATAATTACTTCAATAGTTTCAGTTTGGAAAAAAGATATATATGAAATGATTAATACTTTTTTCTCCCTTTTCTTCTTCTAGGCTTAAAAGCAACATAAGCGATTGGATTACAACTCTGACATTTTGGAGCACAAGTGATGTTAAAACAATTTGAATGTATTGGAGCATGGCTGCTTCTTAAAATGCAAAAGTTAAAGGGAATTATTGCTTATCAAAACCTACTGAATATCTGGATTTTCTAGACATAGTGCATTTAACTGCATCCTTAAATGTCCATGATTAAGATCTCATGCAACCATTGTATAGTTTGGAGACTATTCTCCAAAAGAGAACTGTGCATTTAAAAAGCAGAAATGAGTGTGTTTTCTCTTGGAACTTACTAAGGTTGAACATACTGAAAGATCATGACCAGCTTGAAGCGGTCCCAGACCGAAAGGGCTGTTGCCACTGGGGTATCAGTCGGAACAGATGGCACCTCAAAAGTCCACTCGGATGACTTTTATATGAGGCGCTTTAGGTCGCAGAATGGCAGCTTAGGATCTGCAGTCATGGCACCAGTTGGACCTCCTCGGAATGAAAGTTCCCATCATGTTACCTCTACTCCTGGGGTCCCTAAAATGGGGGTCAGGGCAAGGATTGCCGACTGGCCCCCAAGGAAGGAGAACATCAAGGAAGCAAGCAGATCTAGTCAAGATATTGAAACAGCGAGTTGCCTTGATAGCATGTCTTCTAAAAGCAGTCCTGGGAGTCAGGGAAGCTCTGTTAACCTGAATGCTAGTGATTCTGTCATGTTAAAGAGCATCCAGAGCACACTTAAAACCAAGACCAGACAATCTGAGAATCTAGACTCCAGGTTTCTTACACCTGATGTCTACCCCAGTTCCCCAAGGAAAGCTCTTCGCAGAATAAGACAGCGCAGCAACAGTGACATTACCATAAGTGAGCTTGATGTGGATAGTTTTGATGAATGTATTTCACCCACTTTTAAATCTGGACCATCTCTGCACAGGGAGTATGGCAGCACATCTTCCATAGATAAGCAGGGAACTTCAGGGGACAGTTTTTTTGACTTGTTAAAGGGCTATAAAGATGAAAAGTCTGATCAGAGAAGCCCATCCACATCTAAGCTCAGTGAACTCCTGATTGCCAGTGGAAGCAAGGGTTCAGAATTCTCTCTAGATGTGATAGATGGACCTATTACTCAAAGGGAAAACCTGCGACTCTTTAAGGAAAGGGAGAAGCCACTCAAGAGACGCTCAAAATCAGAGACAGGAGATTCATCCATTTTTCGTAAGCTGCGCAATGCCAAAGGTGAAGGGGAGCTTGGGAAGTCTTCAGATCTTGAAGATAACAGGTCAGAAGATAGCGTCAAGCCTTGGACTTGCCCGAAGTGTTTTGCTCATTACGATGTACAGAGTATTTTATTTGATTTAAATGAAGCGGCAATCAACAGGCATAATGTCATTAAAAGAAGGAACACAACCACAGGTGCATCTGCTGCTGCTGTAGCATCACTTGTCTCTGGCCCCTTGTCCCATTCTGCAAGTTTCAATTCTCCAATGGGCAGCACTGAAGACCTGAATTCAAAAGGAAGTCTCAATATGGACCAAGGGGATGATAAAAGCAATGAACTTGTGATGAGTTGTCCTTATTTTCGTAATGAGATTGGTGGGGAAGGGGAGAGGAAGATCAGCCTTTCCAAATCTAATTCAGGTTCCTTCAGTGGATGCGAAAGTGCCTCGTTTGAGTCGACTCTGAGTTCTCATTGCACAAATGCCGGAGTGGCAGTTCTGGAAGTTCCTAAGGAGAATCTGATTTTGCATCTGGACAGAGTGAAAAGATACATCGTTGAACATGTAGACCTTGGTGCATATTATTATCGAAAATTCTTCTATCAGAAAGGTAGGTAAATTTTATTTCTCCTTGTGTTTTAGTAATGATTTTTTATTTTACTAACATACAAAGTTCAGTTGATATATAATAGTATTTGCAAGAATTATGTATTTTTTTTAATCATCATTGCTTAAATATGGTACATTTTATCAACTAATACATGCTATGTCTAATATTTTTTCACAGTGTTGGAGTAAAAAACTGTTGATGATTTTAGTACTGTTATACGTAACAGCAGTGGCTACAAATTGTAAATGTCTTGAAACACAGCTTTGATATCCATGGGAGTGGGCAGAGGTTGGCACTTGAAAGATTAAAAAGGAAAATAAAATCCTAAAATACGAGAGTTTTCTTCCCTCCATATCAAGACTTGATGTACTGAGGATTTAATGGAATGTGCAGCTTGAAAAGTTAGCCTAGCCTTGCTGTGGTGTGTCCTGATGGACAGGACTGGTCTGATGACTGACCTGAGGAGTGCTTGGTCCTTAGCTATCAGACATCAGGATTGGGTTTCCTCTCCTTGGTGAAAGCAGCTTAAAGGAGCTTGTTTCATGCAGATTAAAGCAACAGGGATGTCTGGTTAAAATAAGTGGATGGTCAGTTAAAAAAAAAAATAAAATGTTACAGCTAATAATCTCATCTCCCATTTGATTGCTTGCCTTGAAATATTCCCATATCTTGTCTCTTCTTCCTCTTTGTTGGGTGGCTCTCGTCACCCTTTCCATAGTCTCTTTCTGCAGTCCTTTTAGGGCTAAGAGGTAGCCATTGCTGCACGGTTTTTGAGAGTACTGATCCACATCCTTTGGAGAGAAAGGAGGGAGGAAAAATAGTAGTTTTCTGACAACAGTAAACCAGATGCGTGATGTAGGCTGAGGTGTGTTTGGAGAGGAGAGCCTGAGATTAGAGACATTTGCCTGCAACTACCTTCCTAACTCTCCCTCTGGAACAATTTGGTTCCTTATCACTCTGGTGAGTTTTGCAATCAGCAACTAAAGGTGCAGTTTCGTGTTACAGCCGACCTGATTTAACAGCGTTTCTACACTAAAAGGGGAAGACTATTCCTCTCCCTTCCTTGTACCAGTTCTCTTGTTTTCTAGAAACTTGATAAGCTGGTTCAGTTCACTAACCAAGCAGAAATCTTGCCATAGCAATAAATTTGCTTTTTATTGCTTGGTTATTTCTCTGAAGTTTTAGTGGGTCAAATCAGTTTTCCCTGCAGTCAGAGGAGTGCCAAAGCCTAGTGTCAGGTAAGCAATGCCAAGTGAACAGCAGAAGGGGATGTGAGCAACAGCAGTTTATTAGTTTGGCTTTTCCTTAAGGGAAACCACACCCTCGTGCTACTACAATGCCAGTCACTACTATATCTCCTTTTCTTTCTAGTTGTAATTAAGTTGAATCAGATAAAATTGACATAACTGAGTCCTAAGGGTATTTGTGAGGGGTAACCAGATATAAAAGTGTCAGTATGTGTATGGAGTGGGTTTGGAGGGAGAGAAGAAGCTGTGTTTATTTTTCTTTTTCCTTACACCCTAAAACTGGATTTTAAATTCACTGCGCTTGTGTTCAGCAAGTGAGAGCCAGGGGCGTTGTTCCTACCAGAGGTTTTTCCTGAGAAGAGGTATACTTCAGAAGCCTCATCAGATATGCCCAGACCCCACAGTTCTACAAGTACCAAACACATTTTGTTGGCCATCAGGTGTATCATCTTTCCCCAAGCAAACTTTAGACTTATCTGAAAGATACAGGACAGTGATAAAACTTAAAGCAGCATAATAGGGGAAAAAAAAATAATGAAGGAAGAGAGTTGTAAATAAAAGTTTTTATAACGTGAAGCAAGTAATGATGCAGAAACTTTCTTGTTTAAAGAGAAGGTTGAATCTTTATGATGTTATTAATGGAATAGACAGTAATGAAAGACAGTTTCAGTGGGATCAGCTAGTGAAGTCAGCAGGCCTCAGGTAATTTTATAGTCTTAAAATTATGAAGCAAAGAATTCTGATTCAGCAACAATAGCTCCTAAAGATCTCAAACCAGGAAAATCTCATCGATTGGACAACTACTGAAGTAATTCTAAAGCTTGTAAGGAATAAAAGGCAATGACCCGTAGAATTGTAATCCTTTAGTTTGTTTTCATTCCAACTTGAAATAAGAAAGCAGGTAATTTGGGACTATATCAACAAAGAACTGCCAGTTACAAATCATTAATGATGCCAGTCAGCATGATTTAATGAAAAGTAGGTCTTCTCACACAAAAAAAGCCACGCTATTAATCTTTTGTGTCTTAAAAAGAAAAAGAATGAAAGCCATTGTATTGATATAGTTCTTTTTAATTTCTCCGAGGTAATTTGGTGAGGTGTTGCTGGTGACTTGACTGAAATTTTTAATTATATGGAATTAAATATTTGTTTCCATCAGCTTGTCTTAAGTGCTGCTTAAAATAGAGAGCATATCACTCTGGAGGAGCACTCCATTCTCTGTCCCCCGAGTTGTGTCTGGGAATTACAGTTCTCATGGAAAGAACCAGGAGCATCCATTTAGCTTTGGCTTCATCAGGCAGCAGTCATTAACATCGTTACCATTTAGGACGAATTTGAGTTAGTGGCTTAGAATGAAAGACTTGACTGAGAAGTAAATAGTTTCCTGAGCTGGCTTTATAACAAGTGAGCTGTAGATGAGCTTTTCTTTAACTGTTGGCAGCCAGCAAAAAAACCCCTTTGCTCTTATGCTTTAAATTGCTGCATATTCTGTCCCCAAATCAGTACCTTTCAAGTATGTGGCTAGACTTACAGAAAATTTACAGTTAACAGTCTGGACATGAGCAACAGCCTGAAGATATTATGGGGCTGAGCTCTGAAAACGCTGCCCTCTTTTTCCCGAGAACTGCTGGGCAGAGTTTTCCAGTGCTGTAAATGCTGGGATTAAAGGAAAATGCTTGATGCGGAGTTTCAAATGTTTGGGAATTTTACTTCTAGTTTGATTACACAAAATGCATCAATTGAACATGATATCTAAAGATAAGTATCATAAAAGCACAAAAAAACCTCTCCTCACTCAAAATCAAGTGTATTTATGTGGATATCCTTTGCCAGGGAAACTTGTAAATATCTGCCAGAAAAATGAGTATTATAACTTAAATTATTTTACTGGAAGTGTCTTTTGAATTATATGATAAATATTAACTGTTTTTAAAAGTATGTATAATCTGTTTTGGTGACCAGGTACAAGAAATTAATTATTTCTTTTAGGCATGGATTTATAAATTAATTTATGGTTGTTGCTAGTTGTCTCCTGAATGTCTTTTAATTAAATATTTTTTCAGCAGTAATTTAAATGGAATAAGTGAAGCTTGAGAAGTGTTGATTTCAATGAGGTTCTGTGTGGGATGGAAGAAAAAGCTTCCTCCATGCTATTCACGTTTGGCATAAAATTCTTGAGTTATAGTTGTGAAGTAGCCCTTGTTTTTATAATAAAACTCCTAATTAACTACCTTTAGATTGGATATTAAGCTTTGTGCACTTAAAATCTGCTAGTGTGTTTCCTACTACAGGAAAGAGACAGCGGTTGGATGTAAGGACGTTCAGGATGTAATGGAAAATCAGGTGGAGAGGCAAGAAACTCTGTACCACAGGGAAGAGTAGTCAGATATGAGGGTATATACTGTAGGTTGCAGAATGAATACAGAGGTGGGGTGATGAGGAGAAAGAGAATAAAGGCAAAAGTAAAGAATGGATGACCCTGTAGTAAATGTGAATAGAGGAGAGGACAATGTGCATAGAAGAGAGGACTGAGGAGACACACAGGAGAGCTGCCCAGTGTAGAGTGAAGGGAAAAAGGATAAAAGGCATTTCCTATTAGCAGAGAAGTGTAAAATTTCACACTTCTTTGTGCATTTTACCAAATTAGCTAGGTAAAAAGCTTAATCGAATGTTACAGATTTCTATGTGTATTTTCATGCAGCTCCAAACATTCCTTTTCCCAGTTTTCCTAAGCGTGTGTTCAAGATGTAGAGTGATTTCTCCTCAGAAAACTCTATCTGAACTGCAGGCGAGACTGGTTACAAGATACACAAATTGTGCAGTTGTCAGTACAGAAAAGTAATGTAATTTTTGGACCCTTTTATTAACAGCATATCTTTTTTGCTTTAAAATGCTTGTGTGAGCGAAGTTACTTCGATGTTTTTAAGTCACTAAGCGTGGAGATGGCCAAGCTATCTCAGGTTTTGGAAGCTGCATAATATGCTGATAGAAAATTGATCTCACATTTTCAATGACTGTGCATCAGCATTGGCCATCTCTGCATAAACTGTTTGCTGAGCTATAAACATCCTGAAAAAAGCAAGTTACTTAACAGAGGAAGAAGAAAAGCTCGGGTGCTAATAAGATGGTTTGGATTTTTAACAACAGATCTCTGTGGCATTTACAGGGCTCATACCAGTGGAGTAGTATAAAGATTTAATTAGACTTATGTGGATGGTTTAATTTATTCATAATTTCCCCACTCATGACTAATTCAGTCACCCAAAACTTATGCCAATATTTACAGGATATTCCACCAGATATTAAAAGAATTTTGAATCTTAATTACCTCTCTGCAGAATATTGGCTTTTGATGACTTGCAGAGGAATTTGGTAAAAAAAACAAGCTATATAATGCTGTGAGCATGTTTCTTTTATGTTTAGCATACTCTGAAATTTTAAATGGAAAACACTGAGGAAAGGGTAATGAAATACCAGATACCGGGGAATAGAACAGAGCCCCCAAGGGCTTAAAGGGGTGGACAGCTATGCGAAGCAAAGGTGTAATTCTAGGGCAAAAGTAAGCTCACAAGGAGAGAGCATCTACTTGAAAAGCATTTGGTGTGTTGGAGGAAAGTATAGCAAGAACCAGTAAGTATAATTTTAAAAAGAATAAAAATAGAATAAAAAATGAGGCACTCAAATTTGTTAACACTGCAAGTGATTACTCATTGGGAAAAATGACTGCTGTCACTTTGGATGGAGTGTATTTCAATATCTATTTTTAGTTTCTTTAAAGATGCAGTTCTTGATGATGATATTAAAATGTTACATTTTATCTCTATAGCACATATTAGACTGCTCTTAAAATTCTTGTTTTAAAGTTCTGGTTGTTTTAAGGTTAACAAGTAATCAGCATATAGTAGTTAAGGCAATATGGTTACATTTCCTTTTGGACCAGTTACATCTTTTTTTCGTTCCACTAAATTTCACATTTCTTCTTTGAATTGTTGAATTTTCAGATAGCTCTAACTTTCTATTTCTGTGCATGTATAAATTCATTCATATATGCAGACATGCAGCATACAGAAAGTGATGACGTAGGATTTATATTTCTTGTACAATGGTTGACTTCTCTATTTTGATAGTTTCTCTTAAATTTTCCTGTCGGGTGGTGTATGTTTGAATTCAGTTGTTGTCACTTGAGTTATGTGCAATGTATACATTAGCAACAAAAGGAGGAATAAAGAGAATCTCCATCCCTTATTGGGTGTGGGGGAAAACATAGTGACCAAGGATGAGGAAAAGGCTGAGGTACTTAATGCGCCTTTGCCTCAGTCTTTAATAGTAAGATCAGCTGTTCTCCGGGTACCCAGCCTCCTGAGCTGGGAGACAGGGACAGGGAGCAGCATGAAGACCCCAGAATCCATGGGGAAATGGTTAGTGACCTGCTACACAAACAAGTTTATGGAGCCAGATGAGATCTACCCAAGGGTACTGAGGTTGCTGGTGGAAGTGCTCACCAAACCACTTTCCATCATTTATCAGCAGTTCTGGCTAACCAAGGAGGTTCCAGTTGACTTGAAGTTAGCAAATACGATGCAGAGCTACAAGAAGGGCAGGAAAGAGGATTGGGGAAGTACAGGCCTGGCAGTCTGACCTCAGTGCTGGGGAAGGTTGTGGAGCAGATCATCTGAGTGCCATCACAAGGCACATATAGGGCAACCAGGTGATGAGGCCCTGTCAGCATGTGTTTATGAAAGGCAGGTCCTACTTGACTAACCTGATGTCCTTCTATGACAAGGTGACCCACTTAGCGGATGAGGGAAAGGCTGTGAATGTCTGCCTAGACTGAAGTAAAGCCTTTGATACCATTTCCCACAGCATTCTCCTGGAGAATTTGTTGTATTCAATGTGAACGAAACAGATTTCACTGTAAGAAGCCGATGTAAGAGGGGAATGCTGTTTTAGGCCTGTTTATGCAGAGATGCAATGCTGAATTTCAGCCTCCTTGTATAAACAGAGCTCATTAGAGAGCTGAAGCATGAGAATGAAATCCTGGTACCAGTGAAGACATGCCATGGCTGGCAATTTATTTCCAATAGAACAACTAAGCATGAAAATACAGTTGAAGTGTAAGAACTAAGATGAACTCTTATTTGTGTGTTGTTTTTTTTCTTTTTTGTATGCAAGAACACTGGAACTATTTTGGGGCAGATGAGAACCTGGGTCCAGTAGCTGTGAGTATAAGAAGAGAGAAGCCAGAGGAAATCAAAGAAAATGGACCTCAATACAACTACCGGATCATATTCAGAACCAGTGAGGTAAGCAGTTCAGGAATGGCAGTAAAAGCAGCTAGAAGTCAGCAGGTAAAACCAGGTGGTATGGATGGGGTTTGTGTGCTTTTCAGCATTAATAATAGATTTCTGTCTGTTCTACATACTTACAATCCAGGAATCTTCTGACAAAGTTATGCTGCATGTTTATATTATACAGAGTACAAATAAGCCTATCAGTGAGTGAGTTTATTCCATAACATCCAACACAGAGAATGTCTGCCTAGACTGAAGTAAAGCCTTTGATACCATTTCCCACAGCATTCTCCTGGAGAATTTGTTGTATTCAATGTGAACGAAACAGATTTCACTGTAAGAAGCCGATGTAAGAGGGGAATGCTGTTTTAGGCCTGTTTATGCAGAGATGCAATGCTGAATTTCAGCCTCCTTGTATAAACAGAGCTCATTAGAGAGCTGAAGCATGAGAATGAAATCCTGGTACCATGGCTGGCAATTTATTTCCAATAGAACAACTAAGCATGAAAATACAGTTGAAGTGTAAGAACTAAGATGAACTCTTATTTGTGTGTTGTTTTTTTTCTTTTTTGTATGCAAGAACACTGGAACTATTTTGGGGCAGATGAGAACCTGGGTCCAGTAGCTGTGAGTATAAGAAGAGAGAAGCCAGAGGAAATCAAAGAAAATGGACCTCAATACAACTACCGGATCATATTCAGAACCAGTGAGGTAAGCAGTTCAGGAATGGCAGTAAAAGCAGCTAGAAGTCAGCAGGTAAAACCAGGTGGTATGGATGGGGTTTGTGTGCTTTTCAGCATTAATAATAGATTTCTGTCTGTTCTACATACTTACAATCCAGGAATCTTCTGACAAAGTTATGCTGCATGTTTATATTATACAGAGTACAAATAAGCCTATCAGTGAGTGAGTTTATTCCATAACATCCAACACAGAGGAAACTCTGAAGGTTGTTTTGGTTAAAGCTTGAGAAACTTACAGGAGCTATATTAGCTAGAAGTAAGCAAAGAGGAGGAAAATTACTTCCTCCACCGTTACATGTGACAGGAGGTAGACCTGAGAAGTGTGCTTTTATACTTTGAAATGCTCTGCTAGAAGTGCTATTACTAATCTTTTCCAAGTATTAGCTTCTTTTTAAAACTCAAATCTGTTGAATCATTTGAAATACTCGGACTGCTGTTAGCTGTCAGAGTGAGTGACATTTTGCGAGTCGGTGTTTCATGCAACATAAGTCACTTAATGTCCTCAGCCTCTGTTGAGAATTAGAAAAATAGTACGTTTTGCTCCACTGCTATTGCTAAGCAACCCTTTCTCAGTGCATAATTCAATATATAATCTATTTTTGTTTTGTATGCTTAGCTTATGACATTAAGAGGCTCTGTGCTGGAAGATGCTATCCCTTCAACTGCAAAGCATTGCACGGCCAGGGGACTTCCCCTAAAAGAAGTGCTGGAGTACGTGGTTCCTGAGCTGAATATCCATTGCCTAAGGCTGGCCTTCAACACTCCGAAAGTCACAGAACAGCTTATGAAGCTGGATGAACAAGGGGTAAGTGCAGAGTTACAGAATGAGACAAATTGTCTTAAACTGTCAGATTACTGCCATGAACTGCAAAATTACCTTTTAGCTTTAAATGATTAGAGGCAGCCTATTAAAACGCCTCATTTAAACTAAAGTTTGCCATCAGTAGGGAGAGCTTTGTTGCATGTCTTTCCCCCAAGTTTTGCAGAATATATGGTATGTATGAAATCAAGTTCATTGGTCTAAGTAGTCTGAAGTTTTAAATTAACATTATGGCAATTGTCCATTTTGATTTAGTTTAAAAGAGACTCAGTGATTGCTTTTCAAAGACAGTGGGGAAGGAGCGAGTTCTGTTCTGGTTTTATTACTGCTATTATAATGAGAATAGAAGTTTCCTATGTTACTAAATGTTTTGTTGTAATACTGTACTGGCACAACCATTGCCAGGGTACTGCCTGCCTGGTTTTGTTTTCTTTTTTTCCTTCCCCTGAAACCAAACTACATCAGAAAATACACCTTTCTTCATACAAGTGGTTTTCAATTAGGTGATAGTCCCCATTTCTTTTAAAGATGGAACCGAGGCTCATTAGCTATATAGCTTAGACTTAACAAAATGAAAGTTCATGAGTAATGTCAATTTTATGATTAAAAACTTTGACAGTGACATTTAGCAGCTCTGAGTACCGAGACTCTCTTTCTCCTGGTTCTTTTTGCTTCTCGTGATCAGACTTTCCTGCACAGAATTAACATCTGTGTTATTATTTCTTCTTGCTGTTGATCTAACATTGCCATCATAAAATTTAAAAAGGTCTAATCATCATCTAGCCCAGAAGGGAGAGACTATCAGCTATTCTGAACAGGTTTATAAGTGATTATTATGAAGATCTTGTCAGCCTCCTTGTGGTTTGGTTATTGAAATGGACAAGATAGAGAATCGCCAAATAAGTACCTATCAGAAGCAAAACTTGAGTAAAACACTTTGTCCTCTAGTTAGTTTCAGAACTTCATCTATTTTACTAAGGACGTGATACAAGACAATGAAGAAATGGGTAATTGTGGCTGTTGCTGAGCATCTACACTAACCAGAGACTGGGTGTGTGTGGTCAGCCCAAGGGAGGCACAGCCCGGTGTTGTCACTGACCATGACCACTGGTGGGTGTCAGGATAAGAATATGAGAACAGGATGAGCGTGGAGTGATAGTTTCCTAGCTCCCCATGGCTTGTAGGCTTTTACAGGGCTCTCTGTCCTACCCCTCTGCTTTACCAGTTTGATGAATACTAGGTTAGTGAGTTTTTTGTCATGTAGAAATTGTTCTGTACTTCTGGTCTTGCTTTGCCTTTCTCTGGGGTTGTTCCAGTTGCCCTCCTCTCCCACATCTATTTTAAAACAGTGCTGTTTTGAAAATGGGTATGCTTTCTCATCTCTTCTCTCTCTTCTCTCTCTAATATTTGATGATATTTTTATTTGCTTTATGGCTTTATACTGAACACTGAAAGTATCTTTTCATGAATGCCTAAGATCCTGTTCCTTAGGGTGTAAGTCAGAGCTCGTTGTAGAGTCAAAGTTGGGTATCTTTGTACCACATATGTCACTTCAAGCTTTACTTGCACAGAGGTTCATCTGCCCAGTTATTCACCATCATAAGTTCCTTTGGTAGCTCTCGTAGCCAGTCTTCAGCTCCAGTACTGTAGAGTAATAATTCAGTAATGGTAGCAAACTTAGTTACCTTACTGTTCGTCACCTCTATCAGGTTGCCAAAGTGTGTCTTACTGTATATCCAAGTTGAGATCCCAGCCTTACTCTACTGATCGTTTTCTTCAGCTCCTTTTTGTCTTTTAGCAAGTTACACATCTAAGTGAGGTCCTTTTCTGTACCCTGGCTATTTAGGGTTTTTAAGACTTTTTGAAGAAGCAGCTTTGTTAAATGTCTCTTGGAAATTCAAGTATATTCTGTATCAACTGTATCTCCTGCATGTGCTTACTGGCCCTATAGAGAACACCACTGCAATGAGCCAGCAGACACGTAAGGTTGAGGAGATGTGGGTTTAGCCTGCTAAAAGGGTGGACTTTTTGGATCCTTACGCTTCTCAGTGTAATTAATCTCTTTCACATGATGAGATCCTAGTGAATTGGAGGCCTGAGTGTTTTCCTTAGAGGAGGGATTCCAAATATGCACATATTCAGTGTTTGTGATTTGTTACCTGAACCTAAACCTAATCTGCCCTTCATCCAGAATCAAGTTTGTCAGGCACTGGAAGACTCAAGGATATTTTTCAATCTCTGTTTCAGCAGTGGAGAAAATGAAATTTAATTCAACATGACTCCATAAGTGAGCCTTTGGATTCAAGGATCAGTACCTTCCAGATATTCCTGTCTAGAACCTGCAATTTCAATAGTGTCAATGGGAAAATTTTCACAAAAAAAAAATTTAGCAGAAAGTTATAGTTAAAGAAATAAATTCCAAAATTATTTCCAGTAAATACCTAATTTGAAAAGTAATTTAGCATAACTTGTTTCAGAAGTTGGTTATGTCTAAAAAAGTGCAAAATTTCATATCCTGTATTTCATTAAGTTCCCAACAGTATAGTGTATAATACAATTTTCTGTTACTACTTAAACTTTTAAAAATCACTGAGGACAAGTGATAGTTAAAATTGTATTATCTACATCAAAGCATTTTCTGGTTTTGTGGTAATGAAACAGTTTGACACTTCTAACAGAAAAAGATAAGCACAGTCTGTACTAATTAGAAGCTGCATTTTTTATCAATTCCAAGCTAACAGAAAAATTTGGGTAACAGCTGTTCTACTAATTAGGTACACAAAATGTTTATCACTTCTTGCTGAGTGTCGCACCGTTTCATTACAGCACAAACAGGTGCCTGTTTGATACAGCAAATAAGATGTTTTGTAATTTTAAGAGTTAAGACTATGAAGTGACCTTAGCCTGACTGAGCCATTAAATTTCACCCAGTAACTCCTTCGTTTTGCTTGCACCAATTTTGATTAAGATAAGCTATCCTTTTATATATTTTGAGTGAGGTCTTAAAGCAGTTGGTTGTTTTCATATTTAAGAGTTTGCAGTTCTCTATTTGAATTTATCTGCTTGTGACTTCCAGACTTCTGATATCTTTCTCTGCTACATCTTAAGAGTCATTATGGTGTGAGATTTTTTTTCCAGCAAAGGTTTTTGTATGCAGCGATTAAATCATCTGTTGGTCTTGTTTATGATAAACTAAACAGATTGCACTTTTCAAGTCTTTCACTGCAACATATTTTCTCTGAATTTCCTATCACTATTATGGCTGAGCTCTGTCTCTTTTACTCTTTCAATATCTGCATTTGACAGCCAGTGTCAGAATGGGAATATTCTTCTTGTCCCAATTTTGTACTGGTGTTGTACGTCAAGTTGCATGTTCCTTACCAGAGTCACAGGAACATCTGCTATTCTGTACGTACGGCCTGCATTGCTTGTCACCTAGCTGTTCTTTTATTGGCTTTATTAAAATGCATTCATTTGAATGGTTCTGTATTAAAAAGCAATCCAATCATTCAGTAGGGCTGTGCTACCTTCCTGACTAATTACCATCTGCTAATCTTTGCTTTGAATGCAGAGTTCGTGGTAACTTTCTTTAGGTTTACTTCCAAATATGATTTAAAAATTTGAATATCAGGGCAATTACTGATTTATTCCAGAAGTTTATCTTTATGGCAATTCCTCTTTCACAGAAATACTGTGAAATGTCTGTCAGTTTTTAATATAATTCCATATTTATAATATAAACTTGCTGACTGGTTAAATCCAAGATGTGCTGTCGTTCACTGGGTGCTAGACAAATACTTGGAGTGCACTTTTCCCACATATATAAATATGTAAATTCTTTAAGATTATTAAAATGAAGCTGCTACTTGAGGGGTTTTACCACAGCAGAATTCATCCTTCAGCTCCTTTTTTAGTTATTACTTGGAGTTAATACACTTTGAAGGGCCCTAGATTTATCAGAAGGAGGTGTAGTGATGGGGACTGCATGCCTTTCTTCTTCCAGATCCACCTTTTTGATTCAGAAATATTAGCTTGTGTTGTCCTTAGGAATTTTTTTTTTTGAAGTTCAGCAAATTTAAGAACGCAGCTAGGAGGCACATCTTGCTCTTTGCATAACCCTTATTTAGTTTCTTAGGCTGACATTTCCAAAGCAATAAAGGAGAGTTGTTTGTTTGCTCATGGATGCTGCAGATCCCATTTATGTTTATGCCCTTGAAAATACTTCCTTCATTTGAAATTGAAGCTTAAATCACAAGCAAAGTGTGCTTGGTGAGAATGGGCTTCTTTGTCCGAACTTAAGTAAAATTACTGGAAACTATTGTAATTAGCAGTGCATCTAAGGCATTGTGCTTCCATGGAAAATTTCCCAGGGGGTGGAGAAAGAGCATGCCTGAGCAGTAAACACTGCCTGAATGGTCCAAGATAGGACCTGCTACTGATGATATGGAAAGTGGTGGCAGTTGTTGTGGTAGGAGCAACAGTGGTGCCACCTCTTGCTACCCTTCCTTGCCCCCCTCCTCTCTCCTCCCTTCCCACATGTCAGCAGTAGCTGGTCCAGGTTCTCTTCAAGAGCACATAGCCCAGGGTTGGGCTGTTGCGAGGCAATAAGCTCGCAGTGAGTGCAATCATGTAGTTTGCTAGCTAAAGCAGGGATCATAGAAATGTTCCTGCAAATCTCATCTAGCTCCTGTGATTCTTGAGAAAATTTAAATCTTAATCAGTCGTCGTGCAGAATGTTTTACAAAAAAAAAAAAAAGGCATGAGCCATCCATCTGTATCGGGATTGTTTTGAGCATTGTGTACACTGATGGTTGTTTTGAATTTTTTGGATTTTTTTTTTAAGTGAATGGGCAGTTGAAATAAGTAGTCATAGTATAAATTGTAGCATTAATTTGCATATGCTTGGTATTTGTTTTTCCAATAAACACCTTTGCTTCAAGTCTTAATGCTTCAGTGCCCAAAATATGCAGTCTTTGCTCTTAAAGGCGAATGGTTTCAGTTGGGTCTCTAGTGCTGAAAGAGTGTATTTCCTTTATAGTTACACAGAAATATATATAATAATTTAAAATTAATGCATTTCAGTTTAATTATGTGTCCACATCATTCCAGCAAGTTCCAGAACTTTTGTGTCATGACAGCAGCTTTGAGAGCAAATCACAGTATATTCAGATGACTTTGCTTCCCTTGCAAATAGCTGTTCTCACTTCCCACTAACCTGTAGCCCAGACTTGCAAATCTCATGCCAGTTTCGATAGACGTTCTTGTGATTTCACTCTGGCAGATCTGCTTGGTATTGATTTAAAATGGAGCCTCTGCAGAAATTCGTGTGTGGGAGGGAAGATTATTTACCCTGCAATAAGTGTTGCATTTTTGCTAGACGAATTCAGTGCGTAAACGCCGAGGCTCTCCTTTGTGCTCTGCCAGGCAGAGTTCCTGCCTGTGAAACTGGGTTTGGGGATGGCAGTAAATGGCCACGGGTGCTGCTTTCTTCCCTTCTGGAACTTCTGTTCCTGTAAGGTAGACATAAAGGGCACAGATGTGGTCCTTTTGGTGTGTGCATCAGTTTGGAATTGGTGGGAACAGTTTGCTTTGAAGAATTATGGTGGGGTAAAAAAATTACTTTATTCACATCTACAATTTCTGCTATTTTAAGAACATCAAAAGCCAAATTAGAGGAAAAATGGAACTAAAAAGCACAAATATGTTTGAAAGTCTATGCTAGGATATAATACCTTTCAAGTGTTCCCAGCATTTCTCAATTTAGCTGTTGTCTTTTTACTGTTTTTAAGTAAGAGAAGGCCAACTGAATGCCAGGGACTCTTTCAACATTGCTAACAGATGACTGTACTGATAGGTGAATAATTTTTATCATCATCTTGAAGTGAGGGAATGTTAATTTTGTCACTTACTATAGAAATGAGCACATGCTGTGCCCTGTCCTTCTGCGTGGAAGGTTTAGTACAGGATAGTAACCATGGTACCAGCCTAAGAGTGAGTCTTGAGTTCCTGACGTTTCTCAGCCAACAGTTGCCACGTGGCTCAATGCAAGACGTTCACCGTTTGCCTGCTGCTCTGTTGTCCTCCTGAAAATAAGGAACATTAATGTTTGTTTCACTTCAGAAAGCATTTTGACATCTTTGGATTAAATATGCCATTGTCGAGACAATTACGCTGTAAAGCAAGGAGAATATTTGGAGCTGGACTAATATTTGAAATTAGACTGATAATTAGGTGGTTTTTTTGCTTTGTAAATTATGGGTCTAATAAAAGCTCTGAAGTGAATTCAATAAATAAGTTGCTCTGTCACTTGGTATACATATAACATTTTCATGTTTTTCCCTTTGCAGTTAAGTTACCAGCTTAAGGTGGGTATCATGTACTGCAAAGCTGGGCAAAGCACGGAAGAAGAAATGTATAATAATGAATCAGCAGGTCCAGCCTTTGAAGAGTTTCTTCAGCTCTTGGGAGAACGGGTTCGACTCAAGGGATTCGAAAAGTATCGGGCTCAGCTGGATACAAAGAGTAAGGCTTTTTAGTTTGTTTTTGGTTTTTTTTTTCCCCTAAGTGAAAAAAATACATCATATGGTTGCTCACTGACTTTTTGTAGAGAGTTCTTAAAAATCACCTCTTTGCTATAGGAAGACAGTTACTTAATATTAGAAGTGAAAGCAGAGCAAGTATGTAATTGGACTCATATCTATATGGTCTTTCAACCCTGATAATTACTGGATTTTTGTACTGATTTGGTATGAAATTATCACCAAAGCTGCAACAAGAAACCAGTAACTATGGAACCATTATCAGCACTGAAATCCACCACGAGTGTGCTGTCTAAAGAGAGTAATCAATACAGTTGCTATGCCATATTTCTTTTTAATGATATGCTAATAGACTGCCTCAAAAAAGTTTTGAGAACCCTTCTATGTAACCACCTTGACAAGTTGATCTCTTGCTTTTCTGCTGTGTCTGTTGCATGTAGTTTTTCTTCTAACCACTTTTGTCTTAATCCTATCAAATGTATTCCTCCCTCTGTGATTTTTCTTTTGAGTTATGGAAATTAAACTGGTTTTGGCGGTTATAAGCTTTAACAGTAAAACATTGCAACAAAAATGCAGTGGAAAGATGATCCTGGGTGGCGCTGTCTATAAAAGAAATTCCCTACTTTTGGACTGAAGCCTGTGAAATACCTGTTTACCAGTTAGTGCATGCTATATTCAATTTGTAAATCTATTTTAAAATACTCAGAGGAGAATTTTGGCCTCTCTTCCTTTTCTTTGAGTATTGGAACTAACCAGTTCCTATGGAAATCTTTTGTTATTTTTGCCCACTTGCAGCAAAGGAAATTAAATAAGGAGTTGGTTCGTGAAAGCTGAAAAGCATTCATCAACTTCAGTGCAGCAGAAACTGTGCTCTTGTCATAAGTCTCCTGTCACAAGTACTTGCTGTACTTCAGTGCTTCCCCATTCTACCTTGTGTCCTTGAATCTTACAAGGATCACATTGCCATCTCCTCAGGCTGTCTTGATCAGCCTAATTGTCACTCCTCAGAGGGTCATAAAACTTCCTGTGGTTTTAAATCTAACTTAATACTTATTTCACACACATTTACCATTGAACCAGCTTTCTTTCAGTTGCAATTCTTACATCCTCTCTGTTGTATTTACTCCCATGAGTGCGTTTACACACAGCAGTTGTCTCCTCTATGCTTTTGTGATGTTACCCTTAATAAGCCAAGTCTCTCTTATTGGTATGTGAGGCATGGATTTCTCTGCTTCCCTCCTGCCCTGCAGCATTACCTGGGAACATTCCTATGCACTTGTCCAAGTTTGAATTTAGTCTCCTTAATTTAGTGGCTAGGATTGTATACATGATTCCAGATGAAATCCAGGCTCTTTCTTGATGTAGCATTTCCTTGCCTTTACTGAAATTATACGAATTGTGTGGCTGGGTTTTCCTTTTCTGCAGCTCCAAAGCCTTATCAGTTATAAAAATAAACTAGGTCAAAAATCAAATGTGTGTGGAAAATAGAGAAAATATTTGTTATATCATAGCTTCTGGGTTTATATTGTGACCCCCTTGTTACTTTCAGTAGTTAAAGTAAAAGCCTCTGTTCCATTTCTCCTGGTTTAGATATTTCAGACATCTGAGAAAAATCCCTTTTTTGGTGTCAGTCCACACACAGTGGTTCCTAGCACATGCAAATGCTGGATGATTAAGAGTTGACTCATCTGCTCAGATATACCCATGAAAGCTGTGACTGTGTCTTAAGCTCATTTGAAATTTTCTTCTAAACAGCAGAATTTTCCAGTAATGTTCAAGTTCCTTCTTATTGCTTCTGACTTAGGGAAGGAACTTTGTCAGCTTTTGATTTTATGTACTGTCAATGTAGCACCTGTTGAATGGACACATATATAAACTTTTAATTGCCTTAATCTCTCCTGCTTTTAAGTTGTCTTTTAGTAATGAAGGTTTTCTACTCCGTGTTGAGAGCTGACATGCCTTTTTCACATTGCCCAGTAGATCTACCAGCTCCAAACTGTATTTTAAAGTACAAAAATTGAGAGGCTTTACATGAACACTTCACTGTGATCAGAAAGGAAGGGGGATGCTCTGAGGGGAAACTGCTGCTTTCAGGAAGGGCTTCTTACATTTCCTTTCAGTCAGGGTTTACAGTCTCACAGGCACGGGACCTCATCAGCTGGAACTCCTTAGCAGCTCCTAAATTGTCTGAAATGTTTTGGGTTCTGTTGCCTGCAGGCTCACTGAGGAAATACACACCTACTACCCAAACCAGCATAGGTGAGTTCTTAACGAGCTCATGCAGCAAACCTGAACAATGGCAACACACTTTTGTAATTTACCTCGATGGGGCTATGTTTTCCTTTCCACCAGTACACAAAGCACAGACTGGGAGTGGTGGAAGAGAATGTGCTGTTTTGGGGGCACAACACTAAGCTCTTTGAATAGCTACATTTGGAAACCCTTATGACGTATTCTGCATAGGAAATAGCAAAAAAAAAAATTAAAAAAAAAAAAAGCCACCTTGTGGTAGGCAAAATGCTGAAGACCAGAGACATCTGCAAGAGCTCCATCTCGGGTTTGGGGAATTCATGAACAGCAGAACCCAGACAGGCAATACATCCTTGCTAGCTAGTGATCAATCAGTCTGTTCTGCCTTGGCCCTGACACAGAAAACCCTGCAAAGGAGGGGGTTGTAGTTTTTATCCATGCCTTAGGTTCATCAAGTTTTGTTGAAAGAGCTGGGTCTACAGGTGGGAAGCAGCCTCTCCCTTTCCCAGCTCTGTGCTCTTCTGTTGCTAGAGGTCCCTGTCATGAAAAAGTTCTTGTGGTCTCACAGCTCAGGAAATTTTCCTGCATAAAAATTCTGTTTAATGTCAGCACAGTTGATTGCAAAGATGCTCTTAAAAACAAATGTCTGTTCATTAACTTGGAAGAAAGGTCAGAGCTGTGTAGGCTGCTTTGCTGGTTCCTGTACCTTTGCAATACTTCGCAACCCGTGAAAAGCAGGTGCTTGATGTAACACACAAGGAAAGATTTTCCCAGCGTGGAGGAAAGCTGATTTGTATATGTACTCTGGGAATTTTCACAGGATGTTTTTCATTTATGCAAAGTTAGAAAAGTAAAGTTGCTCTAGCAAAAGGCAGTTTCAGAACAGTTGTTTTTCTTAGAAAGTTTTCGAATTAGGGGCTTAATTGGTAAGTATCCGTAACAGAGCCAATTTTTAAAGGGAGGATTCTCATACATCCTATTAACTGAAAGCCCATTTAAGTATATTGGATCCTTCAAGGGCTTTAGCTTTGGATCTTTGCCAGTGCCACTGTGGAAAAGAGCTGCTACTTTTAAAGTTTGTTTGTATATTTCTAGAATTACCAGAGGGGAAGCAGTCTATCTCCTGGCAGCCTGCAGACTTTGGATAGGAAATAGAGCTTGAAAATGTCATCTATCCCACGGTTGCTAGGAAGTTTATGGGCATCACTTTAAAGTAATAAACATCACAGTAATCTTTCAAATTATAACTTCAGTCATTTTACTTTATTTTCTAGCTGTAACACATCCTTTATTTCCCTCCCCCTCACTTAGTCTTATTTCTCAATATTTTAAATTGGTAAATGGGATCAGCTGGATAATGCCTAGTAACCTGGTGTGTGTGTCCAGCAGCGTGGTTGGTGCAGGAAATGAAGGAGATTGATGAATGTGAGTTGTAGGAGTTTATGAATTACCTATTTGATGAGATTATAAACTTAGCTAATAATGATAGGTTTCTGTATTAGATGCATGACATTTGGTTAAGACGTGAAGAATATAAAAACAGCACAGAAGATATTATATAGAATAAAAATCTAGGGAATGAATGGACTTCAAATTGACATTTCATTTAGGGGTTGTCAATAAACCCCAGTATTTTTAATTATATAATCCAGATCTTCTTAACTTGTACTATTTAACATCTTTTCAGCCACATGGAAGCATAGAGTTACTGTTGGGTCTTAGACACTCTTGGGGAGACCAGTAGCCAGAGAAGGTCAGAGGTTCCTTGGTTGCTTAAGAAGCAGAAATAAAGGATTCTGCCCTTGGAAACAGTGTCTAAAAAAAAAAGCTTGGGTATTAGAGAAGTTGAACATGAGTGCTTGGGGTAATCTTTGTGTATAATAGAAAGGAGAGCAGCTTTGGCAGGTGCTGAATTTGGGCCACCAACTCAAGAGAAACTAGAAATAAGGCAGCCTTTTTAACAGCAAAGGTAAATGGGAACAGCATGAAGCAGTGAAACGTCTTCTTGTGCTTTTAAAGGTGAGCACTGCTGCAGTTTGTAGCAATGGCTGTTCCTTCTCTTGCATCATCAGTATCATCTATTTTATCATTTATTTATTCTTGTTTGGAACACCGAGTTAAATTTTTCTACTCATGCTGTTTTTTATTCAGTTTCCTAGCGCAGAGGTTTAAAAGCTGCTGTAGAAGCAGGGTGACACCAAAGTCCTGTGGCTTCAGTGAGGTCAGTTTATCAGCAGTACGCTGTGGGTGTCCATCACAGTTGTCAGCGCTGTTGGTGTTGGAAAGAAAACACTTAAATAGGAATCTGTTAAGACAGTCCTTGTGAAGATAGCTGAGAAACATTGCAAGGCCAGATGAATAAGGTGGATTTTTAAAGGTGAATAATGATAGAAGAGGACCAGAAGAGTCCTCAGCTAAGTAACTAAGTCCAGTAATGGGACAAGACTGAGAAGGCAGCATCAATAGGTGCACCGTAAGCCGATGGCAGGAGGGGATGTCTTCAGCATAAAAAGGTGCTAATGAATTTGTAGATCCCTCAGGCCTTTGTTAAATACAAGGAAATCAAAGTAGATTGTGATGCTGGCCTACAGTTCTGACCTTGAAATTATGGATACTATTTCAGGTGGCAGTATTGGATTTTACTGCAATGGCAATGATTTGATTTAAAGCAAACCCCCCTGTATTTATTGTGTTGTACTTCAGAAAAAGTATTCTGGACTTGTAAGAACAAAGAAATCTGAATTGGTGAGAAAGAGACACAGTCTGTAATGGGTACAGACTTCTGCTTGTCATTGAATTTGAATAACAGGTATTTAAGCTGTGAAGTACTTAGAAATAGTTGGAATCACTAAATGTGTTCATTTGTATTGTGCCTTTATTAGTTAGTTTGCAGAACTGCAGTGCTGTTCCCTTTTCTGCCTGAAATGAAGTCCATCCAGGAAAGCTGAAAGTTTGGCTTAAATGGATGAGTGTTGTTCTAGCATATTATTTATCAGAATTGCTTTATTATTTCCCCCCCAAACCCCTTTGGGCCCCTTCCCCTCTTTTGGGGCCTTCCCTTCTCTGTCTTCTTACCCACTTCCCTTTCTTTTTGCACCCACTCCTCCTTTCCAGTTCTTCATAATATTTTCTATGCTCTATTTATGAAAGATGATGTACAAATTAGCATATTTCGTTAGACCCAAAAAAAGCCACTAAGGAGTTATGTTGATGCTTAGGTGACTTTCAGGTGCATCTGCCTCCTTCAGCATAATGATCAGGCAGACAGCAGAGTGCAGGATGAAATGATTCCCTTTCAGCTGTCGCGCTGTTGGAATTAGCGTTAGAAGGCAAATATTTAGCAGTTAGCTAGTTTTTCTTAATGGCAATGTTGAGTGCTGGAAAAGAGAGCCCAATCTTCTTGAAACAGTAACTGACTTTTTTTTTTTATTATTACAAGATTCTAGGAATTTTGTTTTTGTTACTCCCATTCTATTTTATGTAGATTATTTGGAAAGGCAAAATCTGTATTCAGCTGTAATGTAGGAAACTTTCCATTTCATTTTATGGATGATGTTTTGGTTTTTCATTTACAGCAAAGCTACCTCTATTTAATTACTCTGAATTTGACAGGAAATGAAAACTTCTTGTCAAAGCTAATACCCAAAATCTGGGTAAATAAACTGTGTATTTATGTTACTGTAAATGCCTCATGAATCTCTGAGCTATTATCTCCTTAGTAACATGTTCTCTCTGCTAATAAAAAATGCCAAGGTGTAGTATTTAACAGCTTTTTAAAATACGTTGCTATAAATAGCTGGATTATATAATATAGTAGCATGTTTATATAACTTCAAATAACCAGGATGCTTTTTTCCATATATAAATCTAGGGTTTTTAAAATTCTGTTTGAAACTGGGCTTTTTGCACTGTGGACAGCAGTTATATTTAATAGAATATATTAGCTATTTCAGCTTTAATGTGTTACTACTTAAATTAATGGAACATTTTTCAGGGTCTCTTTTTTTTTTTGAGAGAGAGAGAAAGAAAAAGTAAAACCAGAAGTTCCCAGTTTGTCTGTAATCAAGTGTTGTCTTCATCCAACACTTCGTAAACTTTAATAATATCCCCTCTTCTTTTTTTCTTTCTAAACTTCATAATCCTAGTTTTTATCATTTTCTCTCCACATGGAAGTCTCTCCATCCGCGTATAATTATTTTTGTGGCCTGTTTCTGGATCCCTTCTCTCTCTTCTATAACTTTTAAAATAGGGTGGCCAGAACCCAAAACAGGTGAGAGTACCTTTGATTAATATACCAGCATCATAATGTCATTGTTGTGGGCTTTTTCCATCATCAGCTGTAAGCATGCTAGCATCCTGTTTGGGTTTTTGACTGCGCCTATCCATAAAGCATCTGTTCTAGTGAAGGTTTTATCTGACCTCATTACAGTTAATTTAGAGTCCTGGTATTTATGTTTAAAAGAACCTATTCTGTTCTTTCTTAAATTGTGGGTTGTGTGTCCGTTGATGTTTCATTATGCATGGTGTTCATTCGCAGTGTCTGCCTACCCTCCTTTCTGAAGTCCTTTTCACACTCCTTACAGTTCAGTTTCGTTCTGATTAGCCTGAGATACTGGGTGGTGTCTGAAAATTACTTCAGACTTGATTACCACTTTTCATGCTTAAATAGGCTTCAGGGTTTTCTGGTATAAATTCCCTCTTCCTACCAAGTTCGTCATTGGGAAAAGTACACAAAATTATACGTGCCATCTGTATGTGTCATGTGCTTTGGCAGGTGAATGAGCTCTGGGTAAGTTTTTACTTGCTGACGTTTCAGCTAGGATCAAGGATGAGGAGGAGTTCTTGTCTTGCCTGATGATTTTATTTGGTAATAATGAAACTTTGTTTTGAAACTATTTTTTTTTTTCAATAATGCTTTTATTTTCTCTTTTTTTTTTTCTTTAACTGAAGCTGATTCAACGGGTACTCACTCTCTATACACAACATACAAGGACTATGAAATCATGTTCCATGTTTCTACTATGTTGCCATATACTCCAAACAACAAGCAACAGGTAAGATGGACCGTGCCTGCTTAGAATTAATTTTTCCTCTATCTTAAAAGTAGCTGAACGATTGAAAGTTTAGGATAACTCTTATTTGTTAATAACAAAGAAAACACTTTAAAAAGCAGAAGTATCAAAAGTGAACCTAGCCATCTCCACATCAGGAAGATGAGCAAATAATATCATTGTAGGTACGTCATAGGTAGATTTTTCTAGATAGGAGTGTCTTTTATTTAATTTTCCATTATTTACTGAAACTTTGATGTGAATACTATGCAATACGTCAGGAAGATGAGTAAATAATATCATTGTAGGTATGTCATAGGTAGATTTTTCTAGATAGTGTCTTCTGTTTAATTGTGCATTATTTGCTGAAACTTTGATGTGAATACTATGCAATACTGTCAGTAGTACCTCTGTGTTACCTAAGTAGGAGTTCATGTCTTATGTCAACAGGACCATAGTGTATTTCACGTGGTTTTCAACCTTCTGCAGCAAAGTGCATTGCTCTTTAAGGCTGGCATTCAGCACCCTGTAGTATGCACAGGATCGGAGGTGATGCGGGGGTGGCCCAGCACACTGCACAGCACACTACAAAAGACATGAGACAAAATCCTCTTCTTCTTGTGCGTGTTAAATTTTTTTATTATACTGAAGAGCTGTGTAGGCTAACGTGCTTTGTTAGTGTGAAGTACGTGGGCCATCTGGTTATATATGATGAGTATGCATTTTACTCTAGAAACGGATGTTATTTTATGTTTTTGTAAATAAAATAGACATTTCCTTTAAGAATAAAATATAACTCAGCATTAGTTTTAGTTTACTTTTGTTCGCAAAAGTTTACCTTTCTTGTTTATTGTAGTTTTTGTAAATAAAATAGACGTTTCCTTTAAGAATAAAAGATAAGTCAGCATTGGTTTTAGTTTACTTTTGTTTGCAAAAGTTTACCTTTCTTGTTTATTGTAGTCTTGGCTTTACTGAAAGAAGCCTATCAGGAAATTGTTACAGCATTTCCTAAGGACACTGACAACTATTTTCAACTTGAACCAGAACCTACTTCTGGCTTGTGAAACAGTGTGAAGCAGAGAATGTGTTCCAGCTTCCGTGTGTCACTGATTACTCTGATAACTAGCGGATTGTCTTGTTGGTTTTCCTCTCTGTTTAGCTTAAAATTTTCCCTAACATTATCTTCCTGTATGTTACATGTAGAAATTAAATTGTTTAAAAAAAGAAAATGCCTATGCCTGAAATTTATTAGACAAATAACTAACATTCTGGTACTTGTCATATAAATCCACAACTGTTTCAGTTTTCAGCTTGAAAATAAAAAAAAAAAAAAAACAATAGTAATTTATAATCATAGAATCATAGAATTGCCCAGGCCGGAAGGGACCTCCAAGGGTCATCCAGTCCGACCTCCTCGCAGTCAGCAGGGACACCCCCAACTAGACCAGGTTGCCCAGGGCCTTGTGGAGCCTCTCCTTGAATATCTCCAGGGATGGGGCCTCAACCACCTCCCTGGGCAACCTGTTCCAGTGCTCCACTACCCTCATAGTAAAGAACCCCCTCCTAATCTCCAATCTGAGAATAATGAGAAATAAATCATTGAAAATTGTGGAAAGACTGTGTTTTAACCTATGAATCTCTTTTTCTGTTAAAGCTGCTGAGAAAACGGCATATTGGAAATGATATTGTGACAATAGTTTTCCAGGAGCCTGGAGCACAACCGTTCAGCCCAAAGAACATTCGGTCCCACTTCCAGCACGTGTTTGTCATTGTCAGAGTGCACGGGCCCTGCACCGACAGCGTTTGTTACAGGTACCGTGGCTGGTGGCACTGAGAACATGCCGTTTGAGTGCAAAGGGAGGTGTCGTTCCTCTTTGAAATTCTCAGTAGGGAAAAACAATGAAAGATGAGAGTCAAGAAGATTTGGGGTCCTGTAAATCCAGAACACTGGATTTACAGTAAATAGGCACATACAAATATGTAAAATAAACAGACCCAGTGAGGAATATAATGCTGTCAGTATGTGTGTACACACACTTGGGTATTAACGTTTAGAATTAAGTATTTGGGAATGGTTTTAAAATTCCATTCTCATTTCTTTTCTATTCTCTTCATTAAGAGTCTGGTAGAAGAATATTTCTCTTTTAATTCTTAATAATTCACATTTTGTTTGCATCTGAGCTTATGTTCAGTTTTTGAAATTCAGACAGTGAAAAAGTATGACTGACCTTTCAGAAAGAAGCTAAGCTATTTGAACTATTTTGTCTGAAATATCTACATTTTATATATCATTTCAATCCAACAAAGAAATTCCAGAGTGTTCTGCAACAACAAAAAATAATCTTACTGTAATCTTAAAGTCAGTGATTAAAATAGAAAGTGGCAATTGATAGTAACTATAATAAAGACCTGCAAGATGAAATTCCTATTTAGCATTTTTTAACCAAATTGAAAGCGTATAGAAATAAAGTTTTTGAGTTACATTTCTTTTTATGAGCAGTAAAACTTTTTACTTTGTTAAATGCTGAACTCGTACTGTATTGTTATTTTGAAATGTTGACTGATAATCAACAAACTTTTCTAAAGCTTCTTTATTTAAAATATGAAGTGTCAGAGTAATGGATTTAGAGTATTTCTCGTGAAAGTGAGGTAGCCTTAGAATTTACTTGTCTTTACTGAAATGCAAATGTTGACATAAGTGTTTCATTCAGTAAGGGCTTATTTAGAGAAGGAGCTAAGACTTCACGGTCTGAGATGGTGTATTCATGTTTTGCAAGTAATAAAGAAAGGTTTAAATGCTTTTCTCTCACTGTAAGTTTTTGGTGAAGCTCACACGGCACTTCTGGAACTCCTGCTGAACTTTGTACCTGTATTAAACACTCCTGGAGCAGACATGTTCATGTTGATACTCATTTTAGGGCAGCTTATTAACAAATTCCACTGCTACATAATTTATGTAGACATAGCTTGTTCTTAAACTTTTAGACATATGTTTCAGCTCTTATTCTGTACAGAAACTGATTTTGAAGTAAAGGGAAAGTAGGAAATACATCCACAAGGGCTACAGATGCATTTTCCATTTGAATGGGGTATTACAAACACAGAGAAAGATCTGCTTTCGGTTATTATTTTTCAATAATATGACTGCATATTTTCCATTTCTTCCTTTTAAAAGGCATGGGGAAGATTTATACTTGTTATACTGTAATAAATTTAAATATCTGGGGTTTCTATTTCAGACCTTGAGACTACTGAATTGCTTTCATTTTTCAAGTCTTCACAACTGCTTCACAGCTTCATGGGCTGCCCAGGGAAGTGGTTGAGGCACCATCCCCGGAGGTTTTCAAAAGATGGGTTGACATAGTGCTTAGAGACATAGTTTAGTGATGTGGTGGCAGGGGAAGTTGTATGGTTTTCTTTTGTTTTTTTTGTCAGAGTTAGGTTGATGGTTGGACTAGATGATCTTAAAGGTCCATTCCCACCTAGACAATTCTATGATTCTGTGATTCTAACTACAAGGGCTGGAACATTACTGGTTCCTATTAGTGAATAAAATTTCAGAATTTCATCTTTAGTGATGCGACAGGCTTAAACTTTAAGGGAAAGGGTGAGCAGGTAGGAAAAGAATTTGTGAATGTCTGGGTTCATTTTGATGCAAAATGACCACCAGAGCATTATATGTTCTGTATACTGTCTTTAAGATTAAAATCCTTTCTTTTTTTTATCTTCTCAGTGCAAACACTTGATTTAATGTTATAGAATTCCATTATGAAAAGTTTTTCTAGGAAACTTTTCAAAGTAAGTTTGACCTCTTTTTCACTGAATTATTTGGAACGGTTTCATAGATTCATAATTCTAGACAAAACAGGAAGCCATACAGCATAAAATTGTACTGGAATTTATATTAAAAACTACATAAAAGGAATAAAATCAAGCACTGTCTTGGTCAGTGATTCTCCCTCCCAACTAAGATAAACAGTATTTCAAGAGCTTGGCTGCATTGCTCACTTTTTAAAACTTCTCTGGCATATGTTAAAGATAAAATTCTTGTGCCTGTGATTCATGATTTTGAAAACCAAATCAAACAAGACATCACTGGTAGTTTTTCGTTACATCCAGTAATTGTGTTTAACACTTAGGTTTCTGTCTCTTATCAACAGACACTTTAGGACCACTGAAGATGATCAGATGGTTGCATCATGAGCACCCCCTGTTGTAGACTTTTTTGATACATTTGAAGCTATTATAAGTGTCGCTGACATTTTTCAATATCAGTTCTGAGAAAATATAATCAGAAAAACCAAAAACAACAAAACCAAAACAAACAAATAGAACACCCCACCACCCAAACACAGAAAACAGGGTTAAAGATTGGGTGACTTAATTTTTTATTTTTGGTATTTCTGTGTCGTACGCATGTGTCCCAAAAAAATTAAAAGGTTTGCTAGTATTTCTGCAATCTCAGTTACCAGTTTTTGGGGGGGGCATTTATCTGATTGTGTTTAAGGATTCAGATAAGTTAGAACAAAGTGTGAAAATAATACCCACCAGTCTTCCAAATGGAATACCACATACGTGTCCAGTGTGTTCAAGTTCATCACCCTGCTTTTCTTTATGAAACTCCATTACTGTGATATTTTGACCAAAATTGGTTAAAGCTTTTTCGGATTCAGTTATAGATATGTAGTAAATCATATTCAAACTTTTGGGGCATTTCTTGTCATAAAATTGTTGAAGTACAGGGGTCAGTATCTGCTTCAGACAGATTGGTAAGGGAATGATACTAGACTGGAATGGCGAATCTTCAGTGATGCCAAACGTCTCTCATCCGCTCTGTATCCGAAGAGAATTGGGCAGGGAGAACAGCAAACCTTCTCGGCATTGCCCAAGGCAATCTTTTTGTCAGTCCATCACTTTGTACAGAAAGCAAAAGGAAGAGTTGAAAAAGGAAGCATCTATCAATAATTTATGTTTCCAAACTTCGAAGAAATTTCTTATTTTGAGTATTTTTGGAGTCTGCTTCTATCACTAGCAATGCAATATCAGCTAGTGCAGTTCTCAATCCAGAAATTTAAAATATAATTAGTAATGTGATATAAATATGCATTCAGTCACTGGAAGATGATTCTCATGGTGAAACTGATCTTGTGAGATGACTTTATCGTCTTAATGTGTCCATTTTATCTGTATTTCTAGTATTGATGTTACACTTCACATTGCTTTCAGGTGAGCCTTTCAGCTTTAGGTAGCTAAATTATAAGCTGGCTGTTGTAATAGTGTGTGTTAGAAATTTTCTGTTTATAGTAAAAGCAAACAAAGTTCAGAACTACCATACATGAGTGATTAGTTTATTAAAAGAGCATGATTTTGCATGTGAAGCTCTCATTAAGCTGTGATACTGAGGATGACTCAAAACTACCCAGATGCAAAAATAAGTGGCCTTCTGTTTATATGCGAAGGGGGACATAATCTCCACAGTGGCAAGATTAAAATATAAATATAGGCACATTGCTGAGAAAAGGAGAGAGAAATTGAGTGCTTAAGGAAAAAAGGAAATGTATTTTCTGTATTGAAAAACTGTTTGCATACAGTGAAATACTGTGCTTTTTTTTTTTTTAGTGTTGCTGTGACAAGATCCAGAGACGTACCATCCTTTGGACCACCTATTCCAAAAGGTGTCACGTTTCCGAAATCAAATGTGTTCAGGGACTTCTTACTAGCCAAAGTCATTAATGCAGAGAACGCTGCTCATAAATCAGAAAAGTTTCGTGCGATGGCCACCAGGACCCGTCAAGAGTACTTGAAAGACTTGGCAGAGAAGAATGTCACCAACACACCTATTGACCCTTCTGGCAAGTTCCCCTTCATCTCGCTTGCTTCAAAGAAGAAAGAAAAGTCCAAGCCTTATCCAGGAGCAGAGATCTATAGTTCTGGTGCTATTGTATGGAGCGTCCATGCAAAAGACTACAGCAAGGGTATGGAAATAGACTGTCTCCTTGGCATCTCTAATGAGTTTGTAGTCCTCATTGAACAGGACACGAAAAGCGTGGTGTTCAATTGCTCCTGTCGAGATGTGATAGGGTGGACTTCAACGGACACTAATATCAAAATATTCTATGAGAGAGGTGAATGTGTTTCTTTGGAGAGCTTCATCAGCAACATTGATGATATCAAAGAGATCGTCAAAAGGCTGGAGGTTAGAATGTGTTCTCTTGTTTGGTTCCCCTTCTTTGCTTTCTCCTCTCGCCCCACCGCTGAGTAAGGCTTCAATTTAATGTTTGGGATCCCTAAATCTGTTCTAATTGTTTATAATGAAATCTAGAACTACTTTCCTGCTTTTTATTTCTCAAAATCCAGTATTGCTTTCACTTTTATCAAATATTGGCCAACCTCAGCTGGTTATGTGTGTGTCAAAAATGTCTGAATACATATTAAAAAAAAAAAAGGGCCTTCAGATACATAAATGGCTCCCACACAATAAATACAGAAGTGTCGCCTTATTTCTTTTCCTTGTTTTCCTTTCCTCTCTCTGTTTTATAGGCTTGTTGTATCTTGTTTCAAATGAAGCCATAATATCTTTGAGACTGACTTATTATGTTGCCAGCAGGGTGCAGTCCCAATCCCTATTGCAACCCTCAGATAGTCTCTGAATGCATGTGATAAACTAAAAATGCAGTGAATCATGGTATCTGTCTATAAAACATCTGTCCGTGCTCATTTTTTATCCAATTAAGTTATGAAAGAATGTGTTATATTTCAGTGTCTTTTCCGTAATTTCACAACTGTGGTTGTATAAAGACCAGGAAAAGAGGAAAGCCAGGCCCTATGAAGTTGCTCTTGATGGTATTCACACTCATAGTACATAGAAGAGTTGGCATAGACCAACTATGGTATGGCTATGTGCTTGGTAGCTGCGTGCCACCATGTTCGGACTGAAAGTAATCTTACAGCTTACTGAAACAGCTACAGATGTGGAATGGTTGGTTGGTTACACAAGGATCTCTACTTTATCTCTTGCGCATCAGTAACGCCATGTGCTTTCCTGTTGTGTGCTGCCATGTAGCTCCTAAAATTCCTGTGGTTTCAGTAAAAATTTCAAGGCAAAACTTGGGTAATCCGACTCTACTGAAAACACTGGTTGGAGTGACAAGACCCGTTTCAGCTGATCATGTTCCTTGATCATGTCCCACCATTGTCTTGGGAGTTGGTTGACTGTACAAAAACGGAACCCTTAAACCTCTATTAGCACTGAAGTTCTCTCCGCGCATTAAATTGTCTCCATTTGAATTTGCAGCTTGTGACGAAGGGCTGTGAAACGGTGGAGATGACTCTGCGTAGGAATGGCCTGGGTCAGCTTGGCTTCCACGTCAACTACGAAGGCATCGTGGCCGATGTTGAGCCCTACGGCTACGCGTGGCAGGCGGGGCTGCGGCAGGGCAGCCGGCTGGTGGAGATCTGCAAGGTGGCTGTGGCCACCCTGAGCCACGAGCAGATGATTGATCTGCTGAGAACATCAGTAACCGTGAAGGTCGTCATCGTCCCTCCGTACGAGGACTGCACGCCGCGCAGGTATTGTGTGATAGCCACCTTTGGTCTGAAATGATGTCGTGATTTGTAGGGTTAGGGGGGAAAGAAACAGCCCAGAGTAAGTGTTAACCTCCACAAACCGTGGCGTAGTTATAACACAGTCTCCCGTAGCGGAAGGTGAAATAGGAGGACAGGGAAAAGTTGGCCATATTCAGACTCCAGGCCCCGCAAAATATTCATTGAATACCAAAGTTTATTAAAATGTATGAAGAACCTCATGTGTCCTTTAAATTCCAAGGAGTTTAACATGGAAATCAAACACCTTTTTGTTGACAGTTACGTGTTTATGATGCATCAAAGTTAATTGTACATTTCACTCCCTGCTTTCCCATTTGTTGGTAGTTTGCAATGTCTGGGGATGTAATTCTTGAAAGCTATGAATACACTAATGTTCTCTACTTTCACAAATAAGCAAGGCTGTAAATGATGAGAGTTTATCAAAGGTACGGATCTGGTCAGAGAAATTGCTGCAAATTGTAATTCTTTTTTACTCAGTAGTAGATTTTGCTGCATCTCTCTGGCTTCTCATCCGTGTTAAGCCTGAGGCTTGTGTCAACTCTGTTATTGATTTTAGAGCTTTAAAATGTTGCTTGATCAGAAACAGGCAGTAATATGTGCTTTTTTTTCTAAATTGGACATTAAGTCCCTCTGGTTTTCCTGAACTCACACTAAAGCTTTTCATAATTTTTACTGCTCTCATCTGAACTCTCTGCAGTTGTCTGTAGCATTCAGCCACATCACTAAATCTGATTCCCAAATTCCTGACATCCCGTATTAGTATCTTGCAAATGCTATATGATTAAAATGGAATGATCTTTAATAGACTAAATTTGCCTGCAGGCAAGCTCAAGGTTTATGCTAGATTTGCCAAGAAGAAGCAAGTAGAGTTATCAAAGTTCAGTGTGTTCCTTGCAGTGAGAGACTGAGAGCAGTTTGCTTTGCTGTTTTCTAATCAGGAACTGTCTTTGTAAGGGTACACGCTAAATCTTTGTATACTTAAGGCTGGAGCTGAACTTAATTGCATATTTATTGCATTGATCTGTAATTGTGTCTCCAAGCAAAGACCTTGTACTTGCATAAAAGACGAATCCATGTTTGTTTTTACTGTGAGCCGTATTAACTCCTTTTGCAACTGATAGCAAAACAGGAGCAGGGAGAAAAGGAGTTTCATTTGTCCTTTAGTTGTCAATGGAAAATTGAATACATGTCAGGGATTAAAATGAGCAGTGGCATAAGGTCACCCATGAGGTATTTGGAAAGCTTTTGTACAGTATTTAGCAGCCCAAGCAAATGGAAAGTTCAGCTGCAATCATAGCAAAAGGATTAGAGCAGAAAAATCTGTGTGGAAAGCACAGATCCTATTATTCCTGAACTAAATTAAGTACAGCCAAAAGCAGGCTTAGCTCTAGGCTGTCCAAACTCATAGCAGGAAGACAAATTACTGTACTTTTTGAAATGTTGTACTCGGCATCAGTGGGTTTTGTTGTTGTCTTGTAGCGAGCAAATGTTCATGGTGGGTTATTGCCTAGTTACAAAATTTCATAAAGCGACTCTTTATCCTGCTTGCTGTATCCAAAATCATTAAGGTTTAGGAACTGTGTCTGGCGTTTGTAGCTATCCTACGTATATTACTAGAGACTTGACTTAAATCTTTGCGCAAAGTAATTTCTCTTTTGGCAATCGGTTTTCCAAAATTGGAGTCCTTTCGTTGTGTCCTCTGGAGGTCATTTAGCATTTCAGTGACTTCTACAGACCGTAACTAAAATGAAGATCAGTTCTGCTTGGTGTGGTACGATCGTATGAGAAGCAGTCCCCGTCCTAATAAATTGGTTGGCATGAGGCTGGAGGAAGAGCAGGGGTGCAGTTAGATAAGATGACTTGCCAACAGGCACATGTACAAGGTCAGTGGCAGATACAAAAATATATCCAAATACCCTGATTCACGATCTAATGCACTACACAGAGGCATTAGTGTATCTCTACTAAAAGACAGTCATTAAAACATTGCCAGTGAACTCATTTAGTGGACTGATTGCTCACCCTGAAGCTAAGGACACAGCAGCAAGAAGAAATTGTGTATTCTTGCTTCTTAAACTGTAACTATGTCTGCAGAAATAAAGAGAAAGCCAAACTACTGAAGTATGTACTAGTTAGCGAAAGAACAGCAGACACACAAAATAGGAAAAGAAAACCAAGGATATCAAGATTTTAGTTAGGTGTGAGTGGGCTTTGGAAACAAATGTCCTGCTCATCCCCACTTGCCACGGAGTGGTTCACATCACGGGAGCCCTGGGAGCACACAGACATTTAATTTCAGATGAAGGTGGACTACAGGTGCCTCAGCAGCACACCTCGTGCCTTCCAACTGCTGATTTCATCTGCAGGGCAAGGCTAGAGGGTAGAGCAAAGCAACACCCCAAAACGTGTGTATTGTGGACAGCAAGAGGACAGTGCCCACTTTCCCTTTGCCTGCTCCTATTTGACTGCACCACCTGCTAACGGCAGCAGAGCAGGAGAGCAACTCACCTGTTTTCTTTGTGGCTGGGAAGAGGTACTGATATTTCTCAGCACTAACGGTGTAATCACTTAGAGGAAGAGCTAGAAGTAGAAAATTTTGCACTGATCGTTTATTTTTCCTTCCCATTAGATAATAATGTGTATAAATAAACAAAGTAATCACAATAAAAAATCCACTGAGGTAGAGTTCCATACATCTGTTAAAAGAAATACAAAATTATCCTCACCAAAGCTGAAGGTCACATCTACTCTCCAAATCTCTCCTTTTTAAATGTATGCAGAAGTTTGCCCTGCATCTCACGTGGACTGCATTAGCTTATGTCCTATTTTACTCCAATTTTTATGCTGTTCTGTTCCTTTATGTCCTCAGGAAGCAGAGGGCATCTTTTGGGCTTGGCATCTACAATTTTTAACAAGCATTTTGTTTTCATAATGTGCAAATTTGTCAGCTGAGGTACTCCAAAGCCAAAGATGTTTGAAATTTAAGTGTAATGTATTATTTGATGGAAATCTTGTCTTTTCATGGGTATCTGTGCATCAGAAAGATTTATCTCAAAAAGAACAAACATTTGGGGTCTCATTTCTGGGTGCAGGCAAGTTCTAAAACCCATGACTTGAATTAGGAAGGGAAGATACCCAGTAATCAGATGAATACTATCAAAACTTGTTAAATATGTGTTTCTAAAAAGCAAAATGTTACATTTACTGTTGCATAGAATTGATTCAGCTTCTCTCTTCAGATTTCTATCCTTGTGAACAGGATATATTTATTTTATTTTTTACAGCAGCATGTTAAATTCCTTCATTTCCAGGAGTTCTTCGGAAAACTACCGTATGCCAGTGATGGAATACAAAGTGAATGAAGGAATGTCATATGAATTCAAATTTCCCTTCAGAAATAATAACAAATGGCAGCGAAATGCAGGCAAAGGCCAGGGACCTCATGTGGCTCAGGTACCATCCCAGATACAAAGCCCAGTCACGTCCAGGATTGGCTCTGGGAAAGGAGAAGGGAAGATGCCACCCCCAGAACGAGCAGCCAACATCCCGCGAAGCATCTCTAGCGACGGGCGCCCGCTGGAGAGCCGGAGGTACGTGTCCTCTTCATAAATGGCTTCTCATTGCTGCTCAGAGTCTCGTCTGGAAAAAAGCACAATAGATTTCTCTTAGTGTCTGGAGACTGCTTTTAATCTTGGTTTTTAATTAGTCAAAAGTCAACATATATATGAGCAAAACTTTAGCCAAAAGGAAATACCTTTCCTGGCGTGATTAACCACAAAATGAAGCATTATGGGATTGTTAGGCTGTGTTTCCCTTTGTTGGATGGTATTCCAACACTGCTGTATTGTTGTTAAAGTTTTAAATGAGTTCCAATCGAAGTTTTAGATCTAAGTGTTGCTGAACTTCTGGAGTTTGAAGTAGTAAATCAAAATTTTAGCTTGCTTATAGGCTTGTGCAATTGCCTAAAGCTCCCAAGGCAGAAATAGCATCGAACACTGTGTTTAGCAAGAGAATTCTTGTTAAACAGCAAGAAAGCACAGAAAGAAAATTTATCTGATTTGGGAGTTTTTGAACCTTTTAGGCTAGAGAAGAGATTGTTTAAAGTTTGCATTTCTCCAGGGTGCTTTGGGTTTTTTGTTGTTCTTTTTTAAACAAGAAAGCGATTATTATTAAGATAAAGGTGTCAGGCACATCCTGTCACAGTGTTTTCATTCTTTCATGGAAAAAGATGTATTTGATAGAATTCAAATGAACTGCTATTGTTTTGATTATCTATACAAATCTGTCACTGTCTCTGCATTTACAAAGAGATCTGTTGAGGGAAACAAGCTCGTAGCTTGTATTTCTTATTTTGAACAATTCCTTAAAAACAAAACTGTAGACAGATTCTAATCGTGCTTTACGTTGCTGAAAAATATAAAGCAGTGGAAATCAGATGCATATTGTAGAAAATTTAAAGAGAATTCTAATGAATTAACTTAATGCATTTTTTTACATCTTGAAGAACTGGGGATAAAAAAAATAATGTTCAAAGATGGTACAGCCAAGACCAAGATGAAATTGAAACTTCTGCATAGGACACTTTGTTAAGAAATTATAATAGTTGTTAAAGACTTCATTTTCTTTATTTATTTGATACTATCATTGGAAACCACCATACTCCTGCACTCAAACCGATCAGAGTGCTGCCCCCCAGTTGTAGCTTTATGTGAGTTCAGTAGATCTGTGCTTACAGGTCCCATCAGTGTGAACTGCAAAAGAAAATTTGCAACACTGAAAGCACTAGTAATTTCACAGACAACCTGATAAAATTGTCTGTGAAAAAGGTTGCAGAAACCAGTGAGATACTGGACTTTAGTGGTATATTTGGATCAACATAAAAATTCTGTGGCTTCAGGCCATCCCTGCCTGTTAGAGGTGAGGGCAGGCAGATGCTGAATTTGAAGAGATAGGAGTTCGGGTGTTGGGTTTTTTGCTTTCTCCAGTGGTGTAGAATCTCACTCTGTAATTAGGGAAGGCATAGTAATACCTGGGCAAGTTTTAAGGCAGTGGCAGAAGATCAGATTCAGTTGAGTTGCTGATTTTTTCAGACACTTCCATCTCTTCATGTTATTAACCAAAGAGCTTTGTCTGGAGTCTTGAGTTGGCCGTTCCACAACTCGCACGGAGGAGACTGGGCCTTTGGCTGCACTGGGAGATGGGGTGTTACTAACTGTGTGTTTCTTCTGCATAAAATCCTGTGCAGCCAACATCGCACACCTAAAGCATCTAAGATTTATCCAGTCTCTGAATGCTTCTAGAGGGGAGTTGGGGCCTGACAAATGTTTGCAAAGTGAAAATTACATTTCCATATACTTAGGGTTTGTTTTCAAAAAGTGAAACTTTGATTTCCCATTTTCTTTCATTTTCAAGGCACATAGCTGGGGTTCTTCTCCTCTAGACATTCTTTTAGGTATTTTTATTGTTATTATTCAAAAAGAGTTCTATTGGGTCTTTTAATTCTTAAAAGTATATTATCAAAGTAGCTTTTAAGTTTGGCTGGGAATTTTTTTGGATGCCTGAAAAGGGTCTTCTCTCTTATCTGTCTGGTCTGCTAAACATGTTATTCTTGGCTGGATCAAGTTTAAATATAACAGCAGCTGCACCAGGTTAACGTGTTTCCAGTTAAAGTGAAGAAAAATACATTTTTATCATTTTAAAGGAATACTGGAGGGGAAAAAAAAAAGGCAATAAGCTCACTCCAAGACTTATTTTGTCTCTTCTCTGCATGAAAAAAGAAAGCTTTGCTTTCGGGGAAGTTAAGATACTTCTATTCTTATTGTGTAAAACCTCTAAAATCAACAAAGGTGAGATTCTCATAGCTCTTTTAACTGCTGCCTCATTTGATTTTTATACCAGTAACTTTCATACTTTCCATGGTGTAAAAACCAGCTCTGAGGAGGTGCTAGGATCTGTGTGTTTCTGGTGCAGGTGGCAGTGATGGAGCTCTGCTGGCCTTTGCTCCCAACTGTTTCTTCTGTGCTCAGCTCTCTGCTGGCTGGAGAAATGGAGAACCAAGGGTCACCTCCTAATAGGGGTACCAGGATCTGTACTGGTGGTACCTGCGATCCAAAAAGGGCCCTTTAATTAATTAGATTATAAAAATGGCCCCATCGTATACAAAATGGTCTGTCTGTGCAGTATTTATGTTCTATACAGAATTTTAAGGGATTTTAGAAAAACAGCAGCTGTAATTATGGCTCATTAGCAAAGCAGTACAGATATCCTGGATTTCCTTACTACCATTAGAGCTTCACTTTCAAAAAGAAGGTACTATCTAAATGTCAGTGGGGCTGGAAACTTACCTGTGAAGATCAGCATCACTAAGTCATTTCAGTACTGAAGTATAGCTGTAACCTCAATTTTAATCTCTGGCTGTGGTTCTCGGTATCACTGCCTGTCACTTGTGCTTCTGTGGTGCTGAGCTGCAGTTGGGATTTGCTGATGTTTGATTGATCTTAATACTTAGTTGTGTTGAGACTGGAGCTGGCGTTTATCCCTCTCTGCTCTTGCATTTTGACTGCATGTTCTTCATCTATGGAGCCAGGCGCAGTGACAGGGATGGCACATCTTGTCTGAGCAATCTATAGTTTGTGGTCTATGTTTTAAGGGACGTGGCAGCTGAGAAACCCATAGTAAATTGATCCATGTGTCTCGGAGTTCCGAATCTGAGGTGATTTTTGGAAGTAGTGCTGGTAGCAGTTGCCCAGGACCACAGAAGGCCTGTGCCGTCGTTAGCTGTAGCTCCAGCGGGTGGGATTTCAAAGAATGAAATAGAGGAATTATAACATTTTTGACGTGCCAAACCTGACGTGGTACTAATTTTAATGGTAAGATATCAGTGTTAAATCCATGGCTTATATTAAGTATTTAGAAAAAAATGGGTGTTTTGAGGCATTTGATTTAAGCAAAACCAGCACAACAGACAAGACCAGAGTGTCCCTTTTTGAGTACAAAGTGGTCTCGGAGTACAGGTGTAACCCTTTTGGCATTACCTACGAGTGATATTTGACTGATGATCACTTTAGCCAGAGTCTCTAAAAATGCATACTGAGTGAAACCCGTTTAATTTTTGGCCCAGCTGGTATTTTCACTTTAGTCCATTTAGCAATGTTAAAAATAGATAAAAGCTGCATTACCGGTCCTGAGAACAGGAGGATTTTGCTTCACATACGTGAAAACCCCTTGCTTCCCTGTGGAGCCTGGTGGTGTAGGTGGGAGAGGAGTGTTCTTGACCGACCCTGGTTCTGAGAAGGCAGACAGATGCCCTGTCCCTCACCAGCGGAGCCTTTAAATGTGCCATTATTGGTTTGTCCTCATGTAGCCACCTCGGCAGTTCATACTGCAGTTCTCCCTGTTCCTCATACTGTCCTTGAATGGATTAGTGATTGATGTGCATATTTGTAGGCAGGAAAAATAACCCAAACCATCTTAAAATGAATCTCTAATGTTACTGCAACATTAAAGACTGAAAAATCTAATAATGTAAATGCAATAAATCCCAAGTTATGGCTCATTTCACAACATTAATTGGCTCACACGGGACCCTATATAGCCTATAACCCAGAATAAATATCAGTGTGATACATAAACCACATATATGTGAAGTATGTCAGAGCTAATGTTATTGGAGAAGATGTAATTTTAGAGCTTAACATTATTTTTCCCCCCTCCCAATTTTCAGGTTTTATTTTGTACACTTGGTTTCCAGACTTTAAGAAAGAAATGCGCAGGGAAAGGAGATGAGATAGTTAGACAATAATCTCTTCTTAATTAACTTACCTTAAACTGGAACCAGTCTTAACTTGATTGAACAAACGTTTGAGAAGTGTGAAGAGCAGCGAGCAAAGCTGGACTCGGGCGCTTCCGTGAGCAGTTCAGTGCTGTCCTGGGGGGAAGCTCAAGGCTCTATCTAGCTAGAAAATTTCTGAGCACAGTCAATATTTTAAACCAAATGGAAAACTGAATTATGGCATAACAGTAGTCAAGTACTCACAGTAAAATTCCACCATAAAGTATTAGAACAATATTCATTAAGACTGGTTTTAAATTGTATTGAGGACTTTGGAGCACAGTCTTGCCCTAAAACTTCTTACTCCTTTGAACGATGCCTGCGTGCAGTCAGTGACAGGAACTGTGCCATTAGTAGTTTATAGGTTAATTCCTGCAGAGGTAGATTTTAGTTTAAACTGTTCCCATCTTATATAAAAATCCTGATCTGCTGCTGCCTGGCTTCAATCAGTGACGTTCTTCCTAATGCAAACAAGCAGGTGTCTGTGCTCATCTGGCCACCATGGTGCGAGCGCTGTGGCACACGCATTGCCTGCCTCACACAACAAGAGCATTTCTTGTTCTGAAGTTTTTATAACACTCATCCAATTAAAACATGTACTAACATGAGATTATATATTATGCATTTCCTGCTGGCACCAGGACCTAGAGCTGGATGTAGCCGTGGAAAATTAAAGGTTTGTTGGTACACCTGGGCTGTATGGCCAAGCTCTTGTGTTCCAAAAACATCTGAGTAGAGCCACGTTGTGTCTTGCCAAGAGTTGACCTCTCTTGTTTGGCAATGGCCACCAGCAGGGACCAGGGAAAGCATCAGAAATGCTTACAGGTATAAAGACAGACTCCTTACCCGGTGGGACAGTCCCCTGGCTGGCTGCTGCTTGAGATGGCCTGGGCCAGATGCACCTGTGCTGCTGTGTTCAACAGCTGTGGGTGGTAGAGCTTCATCCAGGTGCCTCCTAACTGGTCTCTTGATAGCTCCAGGTCTCCTAATTGTTCTTGTGTCATGAGGGATAATGAATAATCATTTTTTGCTTGATCCAATAAAATTCATGTTTGGATGGATTGAAACAGACACAGTAAAATTCTCTATAATCTGTGAAGCCACGTAGCCTGTTCAGCGTTTCTTCATACGGCCACCATTTTGTACCTCTGGTTGTCCCATTGCCTGCCTCTATATCTCTTCTTGTAATAATACATATTTTCTGAAATGTGATGATCAAATGGAAGAAAAATACTTGAGAAGGTGTGCAGTGTGGTGTGAGAAGGTACACTATGGCAGCATAACTGCCTTTTGTGTTTCCTTCGCTATCCCCTTCCCCAAAATTGCCGATGTTCTTTTTTTCCTTTTTGAATGGTTTGGTTTCCTTTTTAACATGAGAGCATTGAGTCAGTGTTTTCAAAGAGCTGTCACATCTTGCAGTATTATTAGGACTGCAAAAATCAAACACGTGGAAGGTAAGCATGCCAGAATTAAGAATTGCTGTGCAATTTTATTCATAACTCTAGTGTAACTGTATTTTCTGATACTTCCTTTGATTAAATTATGAGAATTTCTTTTAACAGAGTACATCTGCCTCATTGAGTTCACACAGTGGATGCAGCTCATTAAAAAAGAGCTATTTAATATTTTATTTTCCTCTTTATTACTCCATCCCTTATTTACTGGATGCCATTCAAATCCTGCTGTAAAGATGCAATTATTAATTCCCCTCTAAGCTTTACAGTGGCACCCATTACTATAGTTTCTGAATGCTTCATGGGTATTAATTAAACTTAATTTTCAAAACTCTTCTGTGAGAAGAGATGTCTTTGGCCCTCTTCAGATTAAGAACAAAGGTGGGGAGAGAAATTAAGTTCTAATCATTTGCTGTGTCTTATTTTGGGCATCTCACATTTGGAAGTGTGCCCAGCATTGTTAATATTTTATATATTCAAATTACAGCTTCGGTTGACTTCAGCTGCTTTGGTAAGTTTTCAGCTCAGAAGCAGATTGGGCCTTGGAATCAAATAAGACCTTTGAGAAACTTGCAATTAGTGACAATGAATGAAAAATTTTCTTTAACAAATATGCCAGTGGTTATATTGAAGTGCTGCAAAACCAAGAATTCGGTTTGCCAAGTCAGCACTGAAATGCCGTGACCCATCAGGCCATCCTTCCTCTCCTCATGGCTTGTGCCCCCTTGGAGAGGTTGTAGCGCAGATAAAAGTGCCCGGGGCAGAGGTCCTAAGGCAGGAGGCACCTGTGTGTGATCACACAACTAAAGACCAGGCCACAGGCACACAGTGTGCTAGAATGACATTTCTCTTCTGATGTGTATATTATATAACACTCATCCAATTAAAACATGTACTAACATGAGATTATATATTATGCATTTCCTGCTGGCACCAGGACCTAGAGCTGGATGTAGCCGTGGAAAATTAAAGGTTTGTTGGTACACCTGGGCTGTATGGCCAAGCTCTTGTGTTCCAAAAACATCTGAGTAGAGCCACGTTGTGTCTTGCCAAGAGTTGACCTCTCTTGTTTGGCAGTGGCCACCAGCAGGGACCAGGGAAAGCATCAGAAATGCTTACAGGTATAAAGACAGACTCCTTACCCGGTGGGACAGTCCCCTGGCTGGCTGCTGCTTGAGATGGCCTGGGCCAGATGCACCTGTGCTGCTGTGTTCAACAGCTGTGGGTGGTAGAGCTTCATCCAGGTGCCTCCTAACTGGTCTCTTGATAGCTCCAGGTCTCCTAATTGTTCTTGTGTCATGAGGGATAATGAATAATCATTTTTTGCTTGATCCAATAAAATTCATGTTTGGATGGATTGAAACAGACACAGTAAAATTCTCTATAATCTGTGAAGCCACGTAGCCTGTTCAGCGTTTCTTCATACGGCCACCATTTTGTACCTCTGGTTGTCCCATTGCCTGCCTCTATATCTCTTCTTGTAATAATACATATTTTCTGAAATGTGATGATCAAATGGAAGAAAAATACTTGAGAAGGTGTGCAGTGTGGTGTGAGAAGGTACACTATGGCAGCATAACTGCCTTTTGTGTTTCCTTCGCTATCCCCTTCCCCAAAATTGCCGATGTTCTTTTTTTCCTTTTTGAATGGTTTGGTTTCCTTTTTAACATGAGAGCATTGAGTCAGTGTTTTCAAAGAGCTGTCACATCTTGCAGTATTATTAGGACTGCAAAAATCAAACACGTGGAAGGTAAGCATGCCAGAATTAAGAATTGCTGTGCAATTTTATTCATAACTCTAGTGTAACTGTATTTTCTGATACTTCCTTTGATTAAATTATGAGAATTTCTTTTAACAGAGTACATCTGCCTCATTGAGTTCACACAGTGGATGCAGCTCATTAAAAAAGAGCTATTTAATATTTTATTTTCCTCTTTATTACTCCATCCCTTATTTACTGGATGCCATTCAAATCCTGCTGTAAAGATGCAATTATTAATTCCCCTCTAAGCTTTACAGTGGCACCCATTACTATAGTTTCTGAATGCTTCATGGGTATTAATTAAACTTAATTTTCAAAACTCTTCTGTGAGAAGAGATGTCTTTGGCCCTCTTCAGATTAAGAACAAAGGTGGGGAGAGAAATTAAGTTCTAATCATTTGCTGTGTCTTATTTTGGGCATCTCACATTTGGAAGTGTGCCCAGCATTGTTAATATTTTATATATTCAAATTACAGCTTCGGTTGACTTCAGCTGCTTTGGTAAGTTTTCAGCTCAGAAGCAGATTGGGCCTTGGAATCAAATAAGACCTTTGAGAAACTTGCAATTAGTGACAATGAATGAAAAATTTTCTTTAACAAATATGCCAGTGGTTATATTGAAGTGCTGCAAAACCAAGAATTCGGTTTGCCAAGTCAGCACTGAAATGCCGTGACCCATCAGGCCATCCTTCCTCTCCTCATGGCTTGTGCCCCCTTGGAGAGGTTGTAGCGCAGATAAAAGTGCCCGGGGCAGAGGTCCTAAGGCAAGAGGCACCTGTGTGTGATCACACAACTAAAGACCAGGCCACAGGCACACAGTGTGCTAGAATGACATTTCTCTTCTGATGTGTATATTACATACCTATGCATGCTAAAGACGCGGGGAAAATTACAGCTAATGGCATGGAAATTAATTTATGTAAGAGCAAGATGGATGCTTTCAATGTCTGTGTTGTCATGCTAAACAAAAAAAAAAATGCACACCCGTCCCACTCCCTGCCTTCACAAAAGCTGGTTTTCCTCCCATACTTGGCGAGGCTCAAGCAGTCCTTTCAGGAGGAACGAGATCTGTTAAAGCCAAATCACGCGTGGTGTGATCCCGGTTCAATTGTCTGCCATGGAATTGTATCTGTTTAATGCAATGGACCATTGGCCTATTTCTAAATTCAATTATGGGACTCATGCACTTAACCATTTTGGAATTTCTTCTTAAAGCTGTCTTTTTTGAAATAGATAATAGCTTGTTTTAGTTTGGTTTTTAATTATAAATAAAAGACAAGCACAGAATATCTTAACTATGGAGCATCCTGCTAACACAACCCTCCTTTTGTCTTGGGAAATGTCTTTCATCAACAGATTTCAAAGCAGCTCAAAAAGTCAATTCGAACTAATTTACTCAGAAGTTCTTTTGTCTTATTTATATGTTTCACATAAAATGAAATGTCTCCTGCTATTAAAGATTGCAGTGCTATTGTGACCTGTACCAGCAAAATGTATTGCTGCTTTAAATAATAGGATGTCCTACCTCACTGGTTGTTCAGGGCTGTTGTTCAGATTACATTTATAATACAATTTTGTTTGCCCTCGAGGTCTTTCATCTTTGTAAATGAGTTATAACTCAGTGACATAGTTCTGAAATTTTGACATTGCTTCTGAACAGCGCTGTCACTTTTTGGTAAGGCATAGGAAGTCAAGAAAAGGCATAGCTGAGTCTGAAGTGAAAATGTAAGCATTTTCCAACAGGAAATCATTTTACAGAAATTATTCGAGAAGTAATTGGTTTCCTCGCCATAAATTCTAATTTAGTATTGAGGAAAAAAGGTCATACTTCTAAACTGTGTATTGCTCTGCAAGCGTGAGTTTAAATGTGTGTGCCTGCACAGGTGAGTGAATGCTGTTGAAAGCACATATTTTTGTTGGCTGAACTATTATTTTTTTTTTTCTGAGTTCCACTGGGAAAATGAACAGCTTGGCTCATGGCTCCCCAGGTTCCCAACTCTTGAACTGTGTTCTTTGCAATCCAATGTTTCAGAATTGTTGCTTGATAGAGATAAGTGAAATTTGGTTCAGTAGATTAGAAGGGAATTACTGGATTTGGGATGGTGCTTGTGATGGTCAGGGGTTAGATCATTCCTTTCTTGCCTGGGGAAAAGGGTTACTCTTAGTCACATGCACTTTATGAAATTCCAGATGTTTGGTCCAATCCTACTTCTCATTTTAAGATTTTTTTTTTTTACTGCTTTTTTGCAAAGTATTGAAGACAACTGCACGTTTGGTATATGTACACACACAGTCTTTGGATACATACACATAAATAACATTAATCAGTTCAATGTTTTTTTCTTTTTCCAAAGAGTTTTTGAATTTTAAAAGTTGTATTGAGGTAAGAGCTGATTAAAATCTGCCACTCCTTTACAGATCAAGTGGCTCTGCTGAGGTACCGTAAATCCCCAGGCCCAAATTGTGTACTGAGACACCTCTGTGTGTTTCACTGAAGTCAACATGCATTTTTTAAATGTTAAAAGTTAAATTGCTATTTAACTCGTGTAAGTTACAGTATTTTTCCTGGTTAGAATGAGTAAAGGTCTGTGTTCACAGTAGGATTTTGATGTTCATGGATGGCTTAATTCAAACTCCACTTGAATCACTGCAGAAGTTCGGTTACCACCGGGTAGAACAAAGAACTAGCTGGCAGTAGTGAAACCTGCTGGGGTTTGGGAAACAAAATGCACAAAGCAGAAAATGATCTAAAAAACCCTTCAACTCCAGAACAGGATATAGGAGTTGAGCAGTATAAGCCTGCTGCTTCCAGCCCTGCTGCCCAGCTACACGTGTTGCAATTCTAGCCCTTTCACTTGCTGTGCAGTTAATTCTGACAGGAGAAGGCTTCCTGTGACTCAGGTCTGTATTTTCAAACAGAGTTCTGATATATTGAGATATTTTTATGTTAGAATGTTAAGTTTTTAGGAAGGATTTTAAGGTATTTATGAATAACAAACATTTCTTGTCCTTGTGATTTACTGTGGACGAGTTTGATGGCAGAGAGATAAGCTTGATACTCTTGGCAGAGTTTGCGTAGACAGCTCACCCCAGTGAGCTTAAATTCCAGGCAAGAGTCTGCTCTGAGAATTAGAAATATTTGGTTCTGTTTGTTATTTGGGTGAGCAATGTCATGTTACGTTATTCCTTACAAGCAATCTGTAAAAACAAATCAGGACTTGAGAAAATGGGATGTTTTCCTCCTGCGTGCTGGTAATTTCCTCCCAGACTCGCCTCTCTTCCCTTAGTCCCCCGCATCCAGCTCTTTGCGGCTGGTTTTCCGTGGTTTCCGGGAGGTTAACAAGAGAAAAATGTCCCATCCTTCAACTGCCTTCATTTCTGCTGTCTCCACGGTGCCCTGTTCTTTGCTGATGTAACACCTTGCATGATGTTGCCCTTCATGCCTCACACGATGGTGTTGCTGACGGGACCGGTCCCTTTGCTCTGCACAGGTTGTCTCCCGGCTCCGACGTCTACGTCACGGTGTCCTCCATTGCCTTGGCGCGGTCGCAGCCGTGCCGCAATTCTCCAAGCAACTTGTCGTCCTCCAGCGAGACTGGCTCTGGTGGGGGCACGTACAGGCAAAAATCTATGCCAGAAGGGTAGGCACCAGACTTTTTTTTTTTTCATACTCTTTCTAGGCAGGTTTTTATGTTCTCTGTTCCGTTTGTTGTAATGTATGTTAAACTGAAGGAGTGCTCACACAGCCTCCTGTCAGCTGTTGTTTACACGCATTAAAACATGCTTGTTTTCAAATATCACCGTCACGCTTCTTGAAAACGTCAGTTTTTAAAATCCCTTGCTTCCACCTTGTCCCTTTGCGACCCAACCTCTCTCTCTGATCCTACTCTACAGCTGCTCAGGTTACTCTACAAAGGCACCTTCATGTATTTAAAAATCGTCATTAAAGGTACTGGTTTCATGTTGCAGATTGCTTCATTTCACAGGTTTGGATTCTAAAATAAAATAAGTAATGGTGTGGGGACCTTGCAGCCTGAGCTAATAGTTGAAGCAAAGCAGTGTTGAGTGCAACTACGACTCAGGCTGTGTAGTCCCAGAAGCAGTAAGTAATCCCCAGCGAGCAGCTCTGCACATATCCACATTCACCCTGGGTTAAGGCTCTCTCTTCCAACTTTTGAGAAATCGTCAAACTCTCTGAAGCGATGCAATGTCAACGGCAGGGGCAACTTGCAGAGGAAGAAATTAAATCTCTGTCATTTTCAGAGAGCACTGAAAGGAGCAATAAATCAAGCATCTCCAAGTAGGGAAAAAAATAATTGGCAGCAGGAGATCTGTCTACTACATTCCAAATTACTTCCTATAAAGAAGATAAAGGGGCAAAACTGGTGATAGTTCACAGTGCAAAGCTTCCCTCTGAAGTCTTCTAGAGTACATTGCAGGTCATTGTGTGTAATTGATTCTAGTTTGGGTCTTTCCTAAAGTAGAAGTATCTTTTTCTCTATTTTTTTTATTTTTAAAAAAGTATTATTAGTAAGATTAAATACCATTGTCAGGAACTGCTTAGCACAAGGCACCTTCATTTGCTTGTTCAGGTGCCTGTAGGGGGACACTGCTCTGTGTCAGTCCAGAGAGTCCTGTTCTGAGCATGTGTTTGAACTAGTGCTGCTTCTTGCTCCACAGCGCTGGAGCTTTGTCCTCCCTGTCCTTCTCCTTGCAGCTCAGTGTGAGTTTTTCTGAAGAGGCCATCTCTCCTCTGCTTCATAAAGGCTTTGATTCATGAGAATATCAGGCCTGTCCAGGTCGTTATTGAAGTTCATTCTTAATGTCCTAATGTCAATTAGGAGATTTACTCAAAAGCCATTAAACTTTGCTGTAAGGGAACTAAACAGAAGTGTGCCCAGAGCTCCGCAGCTGGAAAAAGCACTTAACCTCTTTATACACCACCTAATTCCGAGCTCATTCATGTCAGCACCACTTCTGTTGCCTGGAATTCTGAAGAGCAGCTTGTGCTCCTGATATCTTGTCTGCTCTTTTCCAACCATGTCATTTGCTCTACAAAAAAGGTGTTGCTGCCAGATGTCCTCAGACCGTCACAACCATAACTGCTGGAGTAGGAAGGGATTTTCAGACACGCTGGGATTTTTGTTTTGAGTCGGCCTCAGAGCACACCAGCACCCATCCCAGCCCTTTTCCAGCTTTTAAGTTAATTATACACAGATGTTCATTAAGCATTCTTTGGTTCAGGAAAGAGCTGTGTCCTAGAAACCTTGCATATTATATTGTATTATTATATTGTCCTTTTGGTTTTGAAGTTTTAATTTGGTTCAAGGAAACAGTGTTTCAATGGAATAATGAAGGAAGTAATTAAGACATGAACTTTGCATGTTTCTTATTGGATGCTTTAAAAAAAAAAAAAAAACTTACTGAAGTCCAGTTATTTGACTATTATGTTCTGTTCTTATTGGAACAGTACTTTTCCTCCAATACTGTCCGTACTGTCCAGGCTAACTGGAAAGCATGAAAAATATAATTATGAAGGAAACTGTCCTTTGCCTCAGTAAGCAGAGTGATGTCTGTCACATCACTAAAAATCATTCCAGTTCCATGTGCACCTTGTGTTGAGATTTGCCTGAGACCAGATTTGGGGCAGCTCTGTAGCGGTGTTCGATGTACCAGGTGGAGCCGGTCGGCGATCAGCCCCTGTATGTTGTTAAAATAGGGGAGAGGGATTGTAGTGTCCAGTTGCTGAGAGGCTGGAGAGAAGGATGGGCTGGAGAAGGGGCCAAGGGGGCACCATGTCCTGAAGGTCAGCTTCCTGAGGTGAAGCTCCAGTGTGCTCTGGGTGTGCCAGTCCCTGAGATTTCTCACCGCAGGAAATCTCAGCTGCATAATCTGTGTGTACATTTCTTTCTGGTTGCATGATGTGACAGATCTGGAAAGTTTGTCAAACTTAAATGGCTGGAAGCAATGGGTGTGAGTCTGGCTTCTGTTAGACATCGGTGAGAGCAGTAACTGCTGCCTCTTCTAGATTATTGGTCCATAAGCCTGAGCTGGGTATAGGCAAAAACTCCACTGCCCTCAAGAATTTCCAGATTGGTCTTGATGTATATATGTGTGTTTCGGATACTTACCCTGTGTTTACCTGAAGGTACGTACATGTAGTAATGGAATGTAAAAATGAGATTCAGAAATGCTGAAGAGTTTCTTTTTGTATACAACGAGCAGTGATTTTAATGAAATAAAATTGGAAACGTAGTGGTTTTGTGTATCTCTAATCTTGAAAAAAGATGCCATATCATGAAATATGCCAAATGCAAAACTGAGTGCTTTTATGTGTATGAGCATTATGGGGTTTAGGTAAGAGGACAGTGCATAGAAAGTAAAATACTGACACAGCACAACTTCATCGCACTAAGGTTTCATGGGGCTTGGGCTATTTCTTTTAGATACCAACTTCTAGGTATTTTATTATGAAAAGATATTCTTCCCAAAATACTTTGAGCCCTAAAGTTTGAAAATTGCCTGAAATCAGTGCTTAAAGATTCAACCAGCTTTTGAAATGTTGTGTTCGGACCTTTTATGTATCTGTTGAATTGGTATTGAATTCATTGTGTTTAATTTAGGTGTTTGATTAAGTGAAATCCTGTCTAGGCTGTGTGACTAGAAAAGGAACAGCATTATTCACTGCATGCAATTTCAATGTAAATTGTTTGCATTCAGAAGGCAAATATTTCCATGTTTTCTTCACTTTTTTTTTTTTTTTTGATTCATCAAACTGTATATTGGCTGTACCCAGGGAGCAGTGAACAAAAGGGTCACATTTGGGTAAAATTTAGAAGCCCCAAATTTCAAACTGTGACATTTTGGAGCTGTGCTGCGTGTACAGGTGTGTTCCGGCTGCTTGTCTGTAAGAATGAGAGCAGGATTTTGTTGTTCTGAGTCACACGATGTTTCTTTGGTGGGTTCTTTTGAGTTAACAAATTGGTGAACTTTCAGATGGGAAACCCACATTGCACTCATTCGGGGAGCTGGGCAGATGCCTCTGACACTGGAGGTGGAGTGGGGCAGTCTGTAGCCAGAGGAGTGAGTAGAAAGCACGGTTTGGGTATTTTATTCTCTGTTACTCATTAGACACTTTGAGCTAGAGAAACTCCTTGATATATAGAGAATATATCAGCTTGAAATTCTTTTGAGTGTTACTCTATACATGTAGAGTTTGGGGATTTTTTTTCCTTCAGGGTATGTCTGATCAAAAATAAAACGCCTCAGAAATGCATTATTCTTGACAAATTCTTCATGATTGATCTGCTAATTCTGAATCCAATTATAATTCTTACAGCCTTGTGAGTGATTTTGATGTCATGCAGAATTATAGATCTAATTCTTACAGGTTTTTAGGCATATAGGGCACATAGACTTGGGCATGGCACAGAAGCGCTGTGTGTCTCCTTTGTCATTGGATTGTTGAGTTTACTCTACCTTTATTGAACTTTCCAAAAATCCATCTGACTCATCTGGCAGGGTTTACAAACAAAGTCCATTGCATATGGTTTTCCTTTTGCTCTGTATGCTTTCTCCTACAGCAATAAGTGTATTTGTCTCACTGCTTTCCTACAGCTGTGTTTGGTTTACAGGAGCCAACTCAAATTATTCTATGATCAAATAATAATTTACATAATTTATAACCCCCCGGTTTTGGGAATCCATAACTAATACAGTCAATTTTCTAAACACTTATTTAAAATACTTGGCGGTGTAATATTGTCCCAAATGAATCTATGTTGTTTGTACATATTGTCTGCATCACCCAGGTATGACCTTACTAGTCTTTTGCTCAGAGCCCAGGAAAGTGACTGAGATCCATGGGATTGTCCCAGCAAACTTTCTGACGCTCACATTGACTAATTTGAGGTAGTGCTTTCCCGGTTCAAAGGATCCATCCTTGATATCTTTTCCCAGCAAACACACCTTGTTTCCCTATGTGGCTTTTATCCAAATGTCTACGTTTTACTCATTGTGGTCTATTTTCTGTAACCATGTAACAGTCTGGTCATGTTTCCATGTAAACATGTATGTAAATGAAAACTAGTAATTTTATTTCTGGATGTTTTGATCTGTTTTTTTTTAATTGTATGCGTTGTACCCAGATGTTCTTGATAAAAGGTGCTCAATAAATTAACATGTACTGTAATCTTGCACATTAAAGTTGCTACATGAGTCCTGAGAGCTGCCACAAAAGCTAAATGAAAGAACACTCTAAATCCTTTACGCAGTTGTGCTATGTCTGCCCTGTTGTTTGACACTAGCTTCTTAAAAGTGCTCTTTTCCCCTTACGTGAGATGTATGCATATTTAAAACCATTATCTGCTTTGTTTTTTGGGGTGTTGCAACAGGTTTGGAATTAGCCGTAGATCCCCTGCTTCCATTGACAGGCAGAACACGCAGTCGGATACGGGTGGGAGCGGCAAATCCACACCCAGCTGGCAGAGAAGTGAGGATAGTATCGCTGACCAGATGGGTAGGTAATTAATGCTTTACAGCGAGCGAGTGGTGCTAACCACAAGGTGACTTTGGCAATAGCTCTCTGTGCAGAGAGAGGGAACCCTCTTAAGCACTGTGTTTTCAGCATCTTGGAAAGTTAACTTTGTTCATCAGGATGAATAATTAGGTCTGGAGCATACACGAGGCTTCTGCCGTCTGTTTCCTTGAGATCTCTGCATATCACCTGAGGAAGAACTGATTTCAGTTCTTCATTTGACTGTGGGACTAAATCTACCTTACCCTGAAACACTCTGCCCTTTTAGAAGAGCTTGGGTAGACACACTTACTCTTTTGTCATGCTGTTGAGGACTTGTTTGACCTCACCTGCTCTCCCGAGTGGCTTGGCTTAGTTTAATTTTTGCCTAGTTTTTCTACAGTGTTTGTGATGCTCCCTTTCAAGCGGTGCTATATAAATGCAAATTGATTGTTTGATCATTGAAGCTATAAAAATACCATGTACAAAATGTAAAAAATGCAATTAAAGTTTAAACAGTGAAGTAAATCTATAGCTTGGTAACCGCCTTCCACCAGTGTATACATTTTCATTGCACTTGGCAATTAAGCTGTCAGCTGAGGGAACATATTAACTACATAAAACAGCTGGCTATGGAGAATTTGCATTGTTAAGCCTTCATTTGAAGTTTCTGCACATAGACCTTTTGCTACAGCTGTGACTTGACTCGAGTGGATACCAATGAGATTGACACCAATGAAACCTCCTGTCTACAAACAGCATCGATCCAACATGGTGACCATGGCCAAGACTGCTAGATTGTTTGGTTTTTTTTTTTCTAACTTTGCTACCATAGATTAAACAATTCCATAATTTTTCTATTTTAGGTATAGATCATCATTTTCCTGCATCATAGCTTTTGTTCTATATAAAGGGACTAGTGTTGAGCACAGAGTAAGGTTCAGTGAGATGAGCAGGAGTTTGTTAAGGCAAATGCCAGCCTCGAGTTGTGGAGCTGTACTTTGCTCACACACCTTCACAACCTCCGTGAGCTGTGCCTTGTTATTGAAGCCATCTGTCAGTCCCTCCCGCACAACTCCCCCCGTACCTCGCACTGAAAAGCTGTGATTATACTCATCTGCAGTTCTCATTTTGACAGATGATTTTTAATCGCATATGTTTGGATACTGTTGTGATGGTAACGGCGCACGGAACGCTGATCTTTTGCTCAGCATTGCTTGTGCAGACCAACAGTTGGGTGTTGATGCTGGCACCGAGTGGAGCTGCCGGCAAGTTCTGTTGTACCATGTCAGGTGTCACCACGTTAGCTAAATAAATAAACAAGGCCAAAAAGGACAGGAAAAATTGTGTGGTAGAAGAGATGGCTTCGGCATTTGGCTAAAGCTGAGAGATGTGCACTGACATGTAATCCCTGTACTTTATCTCTTGTATATTGTCCTGCGTTCATAGAGGCACAGTCAGAAGCTGCATCTCTGACTGGAGACTCTATTGCCAGTCTGGTGACTCCAGGTGAAAGCTTGGGTCTGTGCCAAATCAGCACATTTCCACTTGGGATACTCTGTCTCAAGGGAAATAAGGCATTAGGTGCAGTGAATCCACACACTCGCTCCTTCCTGGCCCGTTGTTACCTACAGAAGAGCTGTGTTCTCTCTGCACCAGCACTGCCTGCTACCACTTGCCAGGGGGAATCACATTGAAACTTTTTTTCCATATAAAAAAATAACTACAAAAAGTTTTGTTTTTTTAAAAAGCTGGTAATGCTGCAGATCAAGCGGAACAAACTATAGTTGTGTTGGGGAAAGCACTGCTAATTACCATATATACTGTTAAGTACTTGTTCATAAGCACATATTCTATTTAAAATCAATATTTTTAGCAGTGCAGAATATTGGATAACCACAGGAGAGAAGATACATGTAAAAAGACATAACTTGGAGAAGTTCTTTCAAAATACTGACCTTGCACTCCAAGAAGGCAGTAACCTAGCTGATGGGCTGGGGCTGAACATCCTCTAGACCTCCATAGGCCCCTGCTGGGGAAAAAATAAGTTTAACTGGCAAAGAGCACTCCTGTGAGTGTCCATGTAAGACAAGTGAATCGAATCCCATCCACTTTTGTCAGGTTTAGTTTTACAAGTATTCCTTTTACACATCTATGCAGTTTCTACGTTCACAGCCATCAATTTTTAAGGGAACATTGTGATTTCAACAGATTTTTGCTGTCTCTTCAGTTAAAAAGTGTTTATTTAACTCACTTTAACTTCGACAAGAAATATGTGTACTAGCTGTACTGGAAAAAAATTTATTCATTTAAGCGATCACTGTAGAATTTTGCTATTGTACTGCCTTGTATAGAATACAATTTAAGGAAATGCAGATTTTTTTTTTTAATTTGGAATGAATTTTGTATTAGGTATCCAAAGTTTTTGGCTAATGGTAGTATTGGAAAAATTTCAGTGTAAAATCAGGTGACACATTTTCTTAGCTTGTTGCCGTGCGTGTGCTCCTCAGTACCTGGTTGTGTGCTGTGTTGCAGAACCAACGTGCCACCTCCCAGCAGTGTCCAAAGTGCTGCCCTCCTTCAGAGAGAGCCCCAGTGGAAGACTGATGAGGCAGGATCCTGTGGTTCACTTGTCTCCAAATAAGCAGGGTCATGTAAGTTATCCTAAAAAACCAAATTATTTAATGTTTTGCTTTTGCTCCACAAGCTCTTTACACCAAAAGTGTTGTTCAAAGTTATATTTAGACTGTCAGTTAAAAAAAATAAAGTATCCTCAAGCCCTGTTCTGTACTAGAACACGGAGGAAGCAGTAGACAGACCTTATTTTCTGAATCCTACAGAAGCTAAGCACAGCCTACTGAAATATTTATTAGTTAATAAAGTTTTGTTGCCAGTTGAGCAGCAACGTTTTGTCTGTTGCCTTGTGATAAGTAGAGGATTTGTGGGAGTTTGCAAAGCTATTCCTAGGCCTCACATGTGAAACTTAAAAGTTTGCTAATATATTTCATAGTGCAAGACTCAGAAAGCTGCTGCTTTAAAACAGAATAGTTATCTTGCTGTCAGTTCTGTGTTTTCTCCACTTTCCTCATCTAGTGCAACTATTACTTCCTTTCCATAACTCCATAACCTGCCTTGCCTGGTGTTGGAAGACTTTGTCTGAAAGGTCTGCTGGAATGCTGCTGAAAAAAAACTTTCTTGTTTTACTTGTGTTTATTGTCTGAGTGGTAAATTCTGCCTTTCTGTCTCTGCAGAGTTAGATATTCACACCTTTTGGAGACTGTCACTTCTTGATTTACAAGCAGAGAGATAGATAAATGTTCATAAATTTAAAATGTGTTGAAGATTAAGTCACTAGACTCAAAAAAAAGTCCCCACCCTTTAAACTTTAAATTACCCATAAGATGTATCACTTGGGTTTTTTGTTTATTTGTACAGTCAACTAAAGTATGGAGTTGTCTTCCATGACTATACTGAAAGTATTAATTGCATTTATTTAGGTGTGAGAGAGTCTTTAATTGGTTGATGTTACTTGCTCCTGCTCACCAGCATTCTCCTTTCAATACAAATTGGTAGGGTTGCTTTTAGGTCATTTATTCATGGCAACACATCTTTATTATTTATTAAAAAAAAAACCCCAAACACCAAAACAAAAACAAACCCCCACACCACCACACCTGTCTTCGTATTCTTAGGAGCACAAACTACTTTTTATATTTAGATTGACCTGTTTTCCAGGAGATGCATTTGACCGTATAATGATGTAATATAGAACTCATTAGCTTGCATGCAAAGTGCAGTGCTGGAATTATTAATGCTTGCTTTCTTCTCGTTTAGTCATTGTTAAAAGTAAATCTTTATTATGTAGCCAGATGGATGGGGGAGAGTGATGCAGTTCCTAATGAAGAGCAGTAACTTTAATTGCAGAGAACTAGGAGTCCAGCTCATCTTAATACTCGGCCTGTTTTTCTGTCAGTTCTTGCTCTAGTATAATAAGAAATGTGGATGCTGAAATTTCTCGCTCTCTGTGCACATCCATTTTCTATTTTCCCTCTTTTTCCGGTGAAAACAGAAGCTATCTCATCTTTTATACTTGGCTGGGACCTCTGCCCATGCCTGTTTGGTAAAACTCCCAAGAGGAGACAGTAGGAAAGGTCGTTCTAGGTCTCCTCCATCCCTCCCACAATTCCTGGCCCATCTGGTCACCAAACAAGTCCATTGTCTACTGAAAAACTGATCAGTTCTCATTATATAGATGATCAGAATGTAGATAAATTCTGTAGATGGGAACTAAAATTAATGAATTCAGATGGATATAAATACCCCAAAGGGAATTGAGCTACTAAGCAATGATTAGTGTGTGGCAAGAAATTCTTCCCATAATGGGACATTCCACCAATGCCCACTATGGAATTGAGGGCATTCAGTTTCTTCGTAACAGTTGGCTGTGACCAAGGACAGAACACACACAAAACAGCCAGGGGCTGGTGTGTCCTGATGGGACAATTTCAAAGCAGTACATTAAAGCTTCCTTTTTTGCAATTGTGCCCTTTGGAAAAACAGTTTCAGATTAGTTAAATGCCATTTCAGTGGTCATTTGCAAAGAACACTCCTGCTGAGGACTGAATACACGCTACTACAAAAGGGCGGGAAGAACAGTGGTCATTTTGCCTGCTTTAAGCATTTGATAGGCAATTGGATTATTAAAATAACGTGCACCTTCTGTGGATTAGTTATATTGCATGTTATAAAATGTTGGAGTTTTAAAATCAGAATTTTTAAAATTCTAGTAGTTATGAACCAAGTCAAAGTCTACACAGCTCAGCCAGTTTCATTGGATGGGGCTGAGCAGAACACTGCAAAGTATTTTGGGACAAAACACCACTCTGGCTTTCCCTGAGTGCTTAACGCATGGCTTCCATATCCATATGAAAGCTTTTTATGTGCACCCAAAACAGAGCACGTGTTTAGAGTTTATGCCTCTCCTCAATGTATCTATCCAATGCCTCAAGGTAGACAAGCTCCTTTTGTGCAGTGGTGACTTTCGTAATTGCTTATTTCCTTCATAATTCTGAAATAAGCCTAAAATGTGGGGGTTTTTTGGATTGTTGTTTCCTGTGTAGTCTGACAGCCACTACTCCAGCCATTCCAGCAGCAATACCCTCTCCAGCAACGCCTCCAGTGCTCACAGCGACGAGAAGTGGTACGACAGCGGGGAGCGCACCGAATCGGAGCTGAACAGCTACAACTACCTTCAGGGGACTTCAGCTGACAGCGGCATCGACACCACTTCCTACGGACCCAGCCACGGCAGCACGGCCTCCCTGGGAGCAGCAACCTCTCCCCGCACGGGGCTAACGAAGGAGAAGGTGGCGCCCCTGTGGCACAGCTCCAGCGAGGTGGTCTCCATTGCAGACAGGACACTGGAAAAAGAGAGCCACATAGACCGAAAGACAGAGTCTTCACTGAGCCTGGATATCCACAGCAAGAGCCAACCGGCCTCCAATCCTCTAACGAGGGAGAACAGTGCTTATAGTCTCAGTGACGCCGTCTCACATACAAGGTAATTTTCACCTCTTATGAGATTGACCCTTCCACGCTCGTTTTCCCATTCTCACTCTCTGGCCTATCAACGGTGAGAAGTGGATGTTGAAGAGCGGTCTCTGCTTGTATTAACCAGTGTTTTGAACGATCTCACTGTGCAGAATGCTTGAAAATTAAGACCACCTTTAGTCTTTGCATCTGCTACTGCTGCTGACACTGAAGAATGTCTTTGAGAGCATATTCCATACCACTGCTACTGAACCAACGTCAGACAGACACGAGTCTGATGTGTTTATAAGGAGTATCTTGCAAAAACTGCAGTTTGTATATGAACCAGAAAGGAGACCACTCCAGTTTATTAATGCACATAATATTCAATATGTGTGTTTCATATGAGGTTCTTTTTCAGTACGTTTCAGACGTTTTCCATTTTTTTTCTAGTCTGTTAAGAAAGCTGCTTGCAGACGGTATGATGAAGGCGGAGAGCAACTTGCTTGGGAGTCCTAGTGTGTAGATTTTAATCTCACTTTGCTGCCAGCTTGTCGGTGTGACACATTACAGTCACCTTCCCTTTCTCCCTCAGCTTTGCCACTTGTAAAATTGGCAATACTGAGAACGCGTATAATGTTCTTGAACACCTCAGATGGAAGATACCCACTTTACAAGTTGATCAGAGCTGCTAGAGACAGAAAACATTTGTGGCCATTTTCCTTACCCATTTCCCATGAAGTATTCAGTGCACTTTTTGAAAAACACTCATTGTCTCACATTAGCAACAAGGAAAAAAATCACAGCTCTTTCAAGGAAGATGTGTGATCATCATAATTCGTTGGCCTTGCAGAGCCTGACTGTTGCATTTTTGTTCTTAAGGCACGTCTGTTTTGAGTGCGCAGCTAAAATACCTACAGGCTGTAAGTCTGAAGCAAATTTTGTTAATCGTTTTGAGGAAAGCTACATTTATGCAAGGCTAGATGTTTATCAGACAGTTTAACAACTCCTCATACAGTAGCTGCAAATAGGGGGTTGTCATAGAGACTGTAATGTAGTGAAGGCTCTCCATGTACTTTGTCATGGTAATTTTGACTAGATAATCTGTTAATGCTGGTCCCACTCTGTTTTTCTGCCTCTCATGGTTGGCCAGTTTTGGCACTAAAGCTCATATTCAGTTGGTGTAAATCCCACCCAGGTCTTTGAGCTTGGTGTTTCCAGTAGCAATGCACGCGTGAAGGACTCGAGCAGGTCTGTAGAAAAAGCTGTGCAGAGGGATTTACTTAGATTTTGGGTAATGTTAGCATGTGCCTCTTTTTCAAAGGTAGAAATCTATATAGTGGTTATCTAAAGTTTTATACCTTTTATTTTAAGACAAGAATGTTTATATGCACTTTTTTAACATTCATTAGAATTTCCCACATGCCCTGAGATACTTGTCTGAATGAAATGGCAGTAGCATTAAATGTGAGATTCCTGAACAAGATGCTGATTGCAGTAAAGTTGTCAGTAGCATTTCCATTGGGAAGGATTTTTTCAGAAGTGACTCAAAGAAGTCTGGAAAACAGAGATATAACTCTGGGAAGCTTTATTGTAAAGGTGTGCCTAACGGGAATGGCATCTTCGTATGTCTGAGGTTCTGTTTTCTTCTTCTCTGAAAACTAAATAGGGTTAGGTCAGTAGAAAAGCTGAGAAAATTTAATAGAAAGAAACGTATCTTTGCAAGGGAGGCACATCCTGACAGCTCTCAGCTTGGTCTTCCATGGATATAGTTTGCAACTTGATTGCAAACTTAAGTCTAGGATGCTGTCTCATAATTTATTTTGTGATAGCATTGTGTCTCCAAACATGGTGTTTTCTCTGGTTGGTTGGGATTAATTTATGTGATGATACTGAAATGATTCTAATGATTCTCTACGTGGTTTTTGGGAGCTCTTACTAAAATTTCCAGGTAAAGGTTCCCTAGGCTTTATGCTAGAGAAAACAGTTGAAGGTTTTTTTTCCAGTTACATTTAAAAATCAGATGTTAAAAATGCAGCTCTTTGCAAAGAGGAGTAGTAGTCATTTGTAAAACACATGGGGCGTGATACTTGAGAAATCCTGCAATCCTGGCACCCTCATCGTTTATCTTGGTGGAGAAAAAACAGACTGATTCGTGTTCCTTCTTTATTATTTCTTATTTTTGAAGGCTAGAACATGTGTTTGATGCCCCGCAATAAAGAAAAGGCACACACAGTCTGGGCTAAAAAGCTTTCATTTTGTTTCCCATGGCGTCCTGGGTTGGTGGTTGCCCACTGAACAGTGGCGCTGACCTGGGGAGACCCTGGTTCCAGCTGTTTGCTCCCAACTCTGGTTCCAGCTGTTTGCTCCCAACTCTCCCATAGCTCCATCTGTGGAGGCACAACAGCCTGGAGCTGGGGGCTTCTTGAACTGGCACTTCCAAGCTGTAACCACAGCTGCCTCTTCACAGAGGTGCAGGAGGGGAGGCTAAAGGATGATTCTGAACAGGCTATTTTTTGTGAGAAATGAACAGCTTAATTGGTGTGTTTCTCTATCAGTTCCTAAATTGTTATCCTTTGTTGCTTCTCACTTTTTTACCTTTTGCCTGTGGATGCCAGAATGTCTGTAATGTCTTTAGAGTCGCATTTCTGAGCAAGAAGAAAAGGAACTTGGCCCTAAAAAGAACTCGGTGACAAAAGAAAAGAAAATAACCACAAATTAGAGTGTTTGTGTCTGTAGAAGACAGGAGCGATAATTAGTGTTCAGATCATTTGATGGTGCATAAAAGAACTTGTACCTGAGAATTGGTGGCAAAATGTAAATTATAGTGATTAACTTTTACAGCAGAGCTTCTGGCTGGGTTTTATTTTTCTTCTCCACCCCCATTCCCAAAGTCCTTCCTGATGATTGTGCAGATTTCTCATAGCATCCCAGGAGAATTGCATTATGTAGGCCAGTAATTATACAGAATCATTATAGCTGAATGTCATTAAATGAAGCCATATGCGCTGATGGCATGAATTCCCCAGAAAAAAAAAAACAGAATCAAACTTTCATTTCCACCTAAACTACATGGTACTCTTACCAAAACTAAAAGGAAAATCATGGATATTTCTAGACAAGTATCTTTTTCGTTACTCCTAATAATTTTAAGATACTTGGTGCCCCAGCTGTGAGTTTGTTTTTCTAGATTTTATCCAAAGCCTTACGCTCTCCAAATGTGCTCTCAGTTAACAAGTGTGTCCTACCCTATCGGCCTGCCTGTGTTTACCCGTAGGGTGAAAAGCTTCAGTCATACCCACAGGTCTGTGCACTTCCTGAAGCAGAATATCCTCCCAAAATACTATATTGGAAAACCACAGCTCAAAATATGCAAAACACTTTAAAGAAAAGTGTATTTAAAACTGTATGCTAATTTTCTTGCTTGTTTGCCAGGCTGCTCTTGGCATCTATTATGTGATATATATTATAATAAATATTAAAGTAATAATACTTAAAATACACAATGTGTATACACAATATTATATATAATATAATGTTATAATTATTTTAATATATACATATGCATTGTATATATAGATTTTATGTAGAGGATACTGAACATCATTTTTTACCCTCTTTGCCTAGTAACATTAAGCATCAACACTACCATCCTGTCAAGGAGTTGTTAGTGGTTCTTATCAAGAAATGTTTTCTTATAATTAGCACTGCCTTGAGAACTACCCGATGGATTAAAGAATTCTGAAATGTGATCAGAACTTTGTTTTTCCTACACTGAAGCAAAAGACTGATCTACTTAGAAGGGGGTAAAAAATGAAAAAAATACAGCCCCATATATTTTCTTTAATGATGGGCATCTTCCCTAAATCTTGGTGGTTTAATTTGGTGGCGGTGGTGATGCCTCACAGATGGGCTCGTTTACTCAGCGTGTGTAGGAGTTTTCTTTCAGTATTGAAAAAGGGGGAATGAAGAGAAATTTACTGCCTCTCCCCCAGCTCTTATTTTTCTCTGCTCTCTTGCCATAAATTATGTTTACTTATATCCGTTACAAATATGAACACTGTGATGTGCAGCGCCAAATAGACAGGAAAATCTCTTTCCTATATTAATCAAATCCGCCATCTTTTGTAGAGGCCTTTCAAATGTACAGGTAGAGGGAAGAAGAAAAATTCTGTAATAGAAAATCTGTATTATTGTCATTTGGTTTGCATACATACGGGGAGGCACATCTTGCCCCTGATGTGAGGGACTTTACAGCCGTCCCCACGTACATCAGACGGGAGCTTGGGCTGCAGCAGCCGGAGCTGTTTGAGGTGGGCAGATGACAGTCCACTTAGACTCCTCATTAAATCCACAGCACTTAACTGTTGGGACTCGTGGTGCTTAACTTGAGCCATATGAAAATGAAACATCGTTAAAGGTGACTTTTTCGACTCCATCTGTTGTTTAGTGCAGAGAAAGGAATCAAAGCATTAATCCTCCCTGTGGAGAATAATTTCAGATGAGGAGAATCGCCTCCTAAGGATATTTCTCCATTGACTCCATGAGGAGCCAGACAAGTGGCATAGATTAGATAACTGACTTCTGTAAGGCTAAACATAGGTGAGATTATTTTCCCAGGTGGCAACATAAATTTAACCTTAATTTCTTCTTTCTGTTTCAGTAAGAGAAACAGAAAGCACTGTTTGGTAAGAGAGAGAGAAATGTGAAAATGCATTGTTTTATCAAGATATGACAAGAGTGGTGAAGAGTTTTCTGTTAAGCTAAGAAAGAAAAGTGGCTTTATTCAGCCTTCCAGCTAATTTTTATTTTTCAGTCAGAGACAGTTTTTTACCATGGGGCCATCTGTTTCAAATTCCTTCCTTGCAGTGCTTGATACAGGGATGAAAATGTGGCTAAGTTGTGCAGAGAGCTGATGGAAAACTGGTCTCCAAATATAAAATGCTATTTCAGTGCTAAGGCTGTACACTAAGCTTTCCTGTAGCTCTACTTAGAAATGCTTGACCTTTTAAGGTTGTTATAGTAAATATTGTCTTAAGCCCTAGTGCTCCTGATAGTATGCAAGTTCCATCAGATTTTAATATCTTTGAATATCTTTCTATGAAACTCCTTGTCCTGTCCAGACAAATTGGGGTATATGTTTGAGACCTGCTCAGACTTCTCAAGAATCTATTTTTTTTTGCAAATGGTAATTGCTTTTCAGGCAATCCAGGAAGGTCTCTTTTAAAAGGTGTATGGGTTTCTTCTCCGGGTTTGTTCTGGGGTCTTAAAGAGATGTTTCTTGTTACTTATGTTCCTTCAAAATATGTTTTCTTCCACAGCCAGGAATTCCAGCAACAAATTGGGCTTTGGTTCTTTTTTGCTAATTCAGCTACAATCTCTTGTGTAACTTTTAGGCTGCCTAATGACTGTGAACCCTAGATTTCCCATTTGCGAAGGGGAATGATGGGATGGTGGTATATTGCCATCGTTAGTAGTTGCTTACAAAATTTTTCATTACTTTGTGAGACCTTTTTAATGAAGCATTGGTGGAAGGCCCTTAAAAGAGCAGACTGGTTGTACTGCTCTGCCCACTATTGATACGAATATCGTCTTGTGCCCAGAGTTCTGCTTTAAAAAAAATAGTTAAACAAGCTGCATATATACATATTTGAGGAAAATTTTGTCTTTGTTATGTTTTTTTCCTAGTACCATGAGCTCACGACACTCTGCCAGCCCGGTTGTTTTCACCAGTGCCAGAAGCTCACCTAAAGAAGAGCTTCATTCTGCTACTTCTCCCCAGCTCGCACCTTCTTTCTCCTCCTCCTCTTCCTCCTCATCTGGTCCTAGGACTTTCTACCCTCGCCAGGGTGCTACCAGCAAGTATCTGATCGGATGGAAAAAGCCAGAAGGGACAATAAACTCAGTGGGGTTTATGGATTCAAGAAAGTAAGACTCTTTTTTGGTTCTCTCGTTTGGTGATTTTATTGTAAAGAAGCATTGAGACCTGTGCCACTTCAATGTATAGAAGAGCTCAAGACTATCTTAATAGGATGTTTAGTCTTCTGTAGAATTTAATCTCTAATCTAGAGTTCTGCAGTTAGTCTTAAATATTGGATAGTTAGCTAATCTCATTCCCTCTTACTTGTAAAAGATTTGTTTTATCACTTCTAGAGAGCTGTATGGATTTCAGTCCTATTAAAACTTATCTTTCCTTGGGACTTCTTTAAGGTGACTCCAATGCTATTTGAGCAAATATTAAAAATCCTTTTAACATAGAACCTGAGTTTTCTTAAGTCTCGCATCCATGCAGTCGTACTGTGCATCCTGTGCGTGAGCTCCGCGGCACTCCTGTGCCTTGTGAAGATTGCTGCCAGTATCCAGTCGAACTGGCTTAAAGGAAGCCAAGATCTCTCTGTGTTAGGGTTTGAAACCATCTCTTTTGGAAAAGAAATTGAGAAACAACTGACTAGTGAAAGTATTACTCCTTTAAGTCTAGTATGGCTTGGAAAGAAAGTAGTTCAGAAAGCCCGTTTCAAAGTAATTTATTCAACCCTTCTTGACTTTTACTGGGTCAGGCACAGTATCCCTAAATTATACCAATAACTGGCTGTCAAATGGAGATGGTGAAACTTTGTGATAACTGCGTTATAAAAAAGCCAGTTAAAAGATTAAAGAAATGTAGTGATTTGCTGCTTTGGGGCTCATTGAAGACATTTATATTTTTTTATTTTGTACATAATATACGTTATTTTCAAAGATTCACTCCTTTATCGGGAAAATATATTATTATTTCCTTTAAGTGTATTGCTTGTTGATATTTTTAAACAAGTTTATTGCTTCAACAGGTATTCATTAAGATGAGGCTCTGCTGTATTAGCGAAACTCCTTCCCTCCTCCATGCCCCCTACCTAGGATTTTTCTTTGAAAATCTTGAGGGTGCTATAATTCCTGTTTCATTCATGCCTCCTGCCCCAGGGCTTTGAGACCTGAATGTGTCTGTTCCATTTCATTTAAGACGTCACCAGAGTGATGGCAATGAAATGGCCCACCCTCGGCTGCGGGCTTCAGCAAGAGATCTACGAGCATCACCCAAACGAGCATCCAAGTCCACTGTTGAAGAAGATCTGAAGAAATTGATAGATCTTGAAAGTCCAACACCTGAGTCTCAGAAGAATTTTAAGGTATGTTAAAGAGAGAGTCTGTCATCTGGCTATCTCTTGTCACAGTTAAGTGAAATCTGAGGATGCCTGAAGAGCAATGCACAGGTCCTCTTCTGATCCAAGTCATAGTCCTGTTGTTACAAAATAGAAATGTGTAAAGTTACACTTTGTAAGAATGTGATGATTGAGTTTGTTGCTGCCCATAACGCAGCAAATGCCTCAGTTTGGAAAAGGATGAAGGCCGTAGAAGAAAATGCTGAGTGCTTTCAAAGCAGTCAAAGCTGAAGCGTTTGTTCATACAGAGCTTACTTGGTTGGACTTCGCGTTGGTCTCAAGATCTTGTTTCTCAGACAGGATTTTTTCTATTCTCACCCCTATCAGGAAAATAGAGTCCAAGGCAAGGCATTCCCTGAGTTTTCATCATGGACAAAAGGTTATCTGTTTATCACAGACTTGCCTACTAGAGAAATACATTTGGAGAACAATTTCATTATCGCAGTCACTGAAATATTTTTACAGTTTTGTGTGCAAATTTAAGGAGACCGGTATGCCAACCTGCAAAGAACATCTACAACTGCTGGCTCCTGGAAAATCCTATAGTGTTGTCTTAGGCATTTGAATTGTTTGTCTCTGATTGCATCACTAGACAGTGACTGGTTGACAGTATTGAAAATCCTTGCAGAAAGCACACTTTTATGCCTCTCTAATCCTGTTACTACACAAGGACCAAGAATGCTCCCTAAACTTAAGCAAATATTTATACAGAATATATAGTACAAATCATTTCCTGATGTGTTTCAAAATGTGTGTAATAACACAAAAGTGCACATGTTAATTCTAAAAATCCATCATTTTGAAGAAACCTTCTTGCTTTCTGCAGTCTCCATGTACAGTCAGTGCTTAACGGCTCTGGCTCATCACCCAGAGCCTCAGTGGTTTCCACAGCAACCATGCAGGAGAGAGAGCTGCAACTTCTCTCTTTGCTTGTAAAAACCCAAAGTGGCTTGTTAAAACTTGTAAGTGCGAGGTTCCAAACACAGATTATTTTAGATGTTACCTTTGAGGATGGAGGAAAAAAACCCCTTGCCAATGGCAAGAGATCTTTTTGTCAGGTTTGTGGTAGTTCTGAGGGAGTGGGACATGGGTGATGTGACCATCTCCTCTTTGTTGTTTTGAGAAAAGGTATTGTTCTCATTCCAAGAAATTCCATTCTGTTTAGAGGTCACTTAAAGACTGTGAAAAGTGTGTGTGTTCCCAAGTTTGTTGTTTTTCTGCTTTGGGGGGCTGAGAGTCAATTCTTACCCTGATCTTTATTTCCTGGTGACTGGAACAAATACGTTAACTCAGGTTACACTTTTGATAACTTTCAGCAAGTTAATAACATTCTACCACACCAATGAATTAAATTTTCTCCATTTTAAAAGTAACTGTAATTTCTGCCTGCTGCATGATTTGTAGTTCATCTTACAAAAAAGTTCTCTTATGGCATAAATTTTTTTGACAGTTTAAAAAAAAAAGAGAATTATAATGTCCTTCATTATCTTACTGTACAATGACCAAAAATCATCCTCCTTCCTGTCTGTTGGCTGCCAGAGGCTTTGTTTGCTAGTAGAATTTGTTCTAGGCTGTGATTTTGTGTGTCTTGTGTGTCTTTATTATCTTCCAAGCCTTCCTTACCTACTAATTACGCACTGTATCTCCTCAGAGAAGTAACCCTGCTTTTTCTTTTCCCTCTGCTCTCCTACCAGAAGACAGTTCCTACTTGTGTTGCCTCTGTTCCGTCTGCACCAGATGTTTGTATCTGTGCAACCTCTTAACCTCAATGTCTGATATTAACTGGTGGTTCCAGCTCCTAGTTCTTAAAGACTAAGTGAACTACACCAGCCTCCAGTAAATGCTGCTTGACTTGGCAGCTCTTTCATTTCCTTTGCCACTTCAGGACAAGTACTGGGAGATTTCACTAGATCACACAATGAACCTGCTGATTGAGCTTTTACATTTCAGGAAAAGAAAGCAGCTTGATCCTCAGTGTATCATAGTGACAACTGTGTACCCGAAGTTGTCATTTCTCCAGTGTTCACTCTGTATGCAAGGTTCATACTGTGACAGGCATGTCTTGAGGGAGGCAACGTGGAAGGATCTGATGTAACAGAAAGTTGACATGGGATGTGGCTTCTCTTTCCCTCCTTGTCTTTTGATGATAGCAGTTTTCTGGAAGTAATCTTAATTGTTTCTGTTGATCCTTAATCATAGAACCAAAACACGCAGCAGTCTTTGAATATTAAAATTTGTAACGTTTTGGGGGGGGGGAAAATCAGATTGTCTTCAAGTGACACTCCTCCACACTCTTCTCCCACCTTGTAGTGTGGGATTTTGATCACAGGAACAGAGTGCTGTCTGTTTACCTCTTTGTGAGAAGAGAGAACTATTTTTATGTGCAAATCAGCAACTCCTTATAATGATTAATCACTTTTTCTGGAAATCATATTATCTCCTTTTTGTTTAAACTTGCTTCCAGAGCAAATGAGGGTGGTGAGGTCTTCCTTTCTGTTTGCCGTTTCTCCATGAAGGCCTTTGGACCAAATTTCAACCAAACCGTAAAGAAATGTTATGTCTTGGAGATAGTTACGTTGCAACAGGTTTCATGAAAATAAGTGTCTCTGTTGATGGGAATGGTTATATGTTCTCTGACAGCAGCTCCCTGGCCCTGGCCAGAGAGTACGTAATTCCCAGCTGCCCACAGCATCCCTTTCTCCTCCGTGGAGCACGGAGGAAGCTGTGGTGATGGTGAGGGTAAGACACAAGTTCTCTTACTCATGGGGCTACTTAATTTTGATTGAAGTCCTTCTGAAGAATCAAAGCGGTGGTGGGCGTTCCTAGTTGTTCAGTAATAGGAGACTTTTAATTAGTTGGCATTTGCTGGTGTTCTGCCTGCAGGAAGGCAGCCTCCCCCAGGCATGAGGGAGAGCTCTGGTTTATGCAGCATTCAGGCTGTTTCTGTAAACATTATTTCTGCTACACGTCAGCTCTAGAATCCATGAGGGCTGCCTGAGATTTCCACTTCAGGAGAAGTCTGAAGTGTATTTAAAAAGTAGAATGTGAGAGTGGGTAAAAAAGACCTATATATGTTATCTAGGTATAATCTGGAAAGCAGATTCCTTTAGTTCTTTTCTCGATCCACTCTGAAAAAATACTGCGTTAACACTTGCTTTCTTACATAAAAACCAAAAATGTTTAAAAAACTATTTCAATATAGCCTTCAAAAGTTTCTTTATTGATTGTTTTTTTTCTTATTTCTTTTTATTTGTTTTTATGAATGTATAGTCACACACTCTGTCCTGTCAGTCTCCCTTTCCCAGCACTCCTACCACAAGGCGTGCCTTGCAAAGGACTTTGTCAGATGAGAGTATTTACAGTGGTCAAAGAGACCACTTCTTCACCTCGCGGGCCTCGCTCTTGGACCAAGCCATGCCAAACGATGTCCTGTTCACCAGCACGTACCCTTCTCTCCCAAAGTCGCTGCCGTTACGGAGACCATCATATACTTTGGGAATGAAATCGCTCCATGGTAAGTGTATTTCCCATTTTTCTACTTTGAAAGGAATCCTTTGCGCATGATGTTAAGGGAAAGTGTTTATTACAGCAATTAGTACTTCCATCTTGATTTTGCTAAAATGAGGAGAGTCAAGTCAAATGTCTGAATATATAAAATAGGACGGGAATATATTTTTTCCTCACTTCAGTGGGTATAAGATTGCATGACTGGTCGTGCAGTTATCTGGTGGAGGAAACACAAAAATTTGCCTCGTTGGTTGGAAGTTTTCACCATTTCTTCCAGGAGTCATCTGGACTGGTTGGACCAATGGGCAAATGATGTATGCCTGGTTCTCCACCAGTGACAACTTCAGGTGTCAGTTCCTTTAGTGTGGGATTATGGGAATAAAATATTACTAGGAAAATAATGATATAGAAGTGGATAAATACCAGTGGACATTTGGAGGTACAGCTACGCCAGATACAGCTTTTATTGCGCCAACAGTTTTTAGATTCACTCCCTTGCCCTATTCGTTTGACAGGACTCAAGTTACTTATTTTAGTGACACATAGAGAGCTAACAAGAAAAAGTTACTGGGTAAACTGCTGTCAAGAAGACACTTGGCTTTCCCCCATTAGTTAACTGAAAAGTTTCAGTAGGATTATAGGATGATAGGTTGTGTGTTGCTGCATGTGAATGTCTCAGTTGGTGAGAAAGGGAATTTTCACAGGTTCCCGCTGTACCTCATAACTAAATGTGTACTAAATGTGTTTTCCAGAAATAGAGCCAGATCTCACAGTGTAGGATTCTGCAATGTTTTCTGAAGAAGTCTATCTCTGCTCTGATTTATTCATGTTTTAGCATGTTTCAAGAGGAAAACACAAGGCTATCAATAAATCCAACTCGCTATAGTGGGTCTGTATTTAGGTACACAAGATACATTTGACAGTGAAGGCTGCTGAAGACCTCTTTTTTTCAGTTCTTTTCATCTGTCTGTGATCACCAGGCATCAGTTTTCAGTGTTTAACCTGACATTTTCATGAGCTGTTGTTTCTATATGACATGTTTCTTGCATAAGAGTTGGGAAACTGAGCTCTTTGCTTCTGTTTTTTTTATATGCACTAAAACAGCTTTGCAGACTTGGTTACCCTTCTAACTGGCTGGTGGCTTGAGCTTCTTAGGGCTTGGGGGCAGAAGATTAATGATGCCATCTGAGTGGAAGTGGAAAGCAGCACTTTGTCTCTTTTTGTTTGGATGCCTGTATTTTTCCAAAAGAAAACCACAAAACTTTCTTTCATTGTCACGTTCTTTTCCACACCAAATAGATTACTCCTCCTAGTTCATAAGCTTTCTCCATTTGCCAACAAAATAAGATTATTTTTTTTCTGTTGCCTAAAAAATGTAGGACCTGTGTGATTATAGGACCAGATACTTCAGTGGCACAAAATTGTCCCTCATACACACTTGCCTTTTCTGAGAGAAGGATTAAGTAAAGCTGGCTGTTTAATATCACAAATATTTGTTTACTTCCAGCTATTCAAAATTATTTTAAGTCAAAGATCTTAATAACAAAGAACAGCCATTCCAGAGCACCTTCATTTGTGTTGAAGAGGGAAAACAAAGAGCTAAAAACATTCTTATTTACTTATCTGTCTTAAAAATCCGACTCACAGTTTTAAAACATGTAATTTTTCAAATGGTTAGTTTTTTCTTCTAATTCTGTTTATCTTTTCACTAATTATAAATATTTTCAGGTTAAGAGCTTCCCAAATAACTGCCCTCTTTTGGGGAGATAATACAAGAACCCTCGATGTTAATACTGAGCTGAACTTAATTTATAAAAAGTAAGCATGCAGAGACAGAAAAACATTTTAAGCAAATGCAGCATAGCATTTCTAGTCATTGTTTCCCAGGCAGCAATATTATTTAGCTGAAGTTATTAGAAAGTTACATTAAAGTTAGAGATATAAAAAATAAGCAGCACAGGTAGTGGCATTTGTCTTCCAGTGGCTTGTATCCTGCCCGCCACACTGTCTGTCTCTTCTCTCTGGTCCAAATGGACTCTTTACTATACACTGCTTCTCTGCAGCTTCCTCCCAGGTGCTCAGTCCATCTCCTCACCCCCCCAGCTCTGGGGCTTCTAATACCACCTACACATTTTTCAGAATTTTACACCCTGACAGAGGGCACAGGGAAGCGAGTTGTTGCTGCTTCTGAGCTTACATATGTGCCGACTGACGAGGCATTGCGCGTTTTTTGATTGTCCAGCTAGTAAACTGAAATAAAGTAAGCAATTGTTGGTTCACACATTGGTCTTCCCCTAATTGGTGACAATAATTCAAGCGTTTCACTTTGCCAGGCATCAGTTTGCACAAAAATTACACAGCTTTACTTCCTTCTTTCAAGCTTGCCAGTGTTTTTTCCATAGCAGGCCATGTACCAGTTTATGGGTGGGTGTGAGTACTATTTTTCAGTAAAGATCAAGAGGTTTCACTAACTGCTGAGATGTGCAATGCTTTGGAAGTCATTTTAAGGGTTTTCTTGTTCTGATTCATCTTGGTAGGCCTAAGTCTGCTCCCATTGTTTTATGAGATTGTAAAGAGAGGAGGAAAAAACCCTACAATTTTGTATTTTTACAGGAGCAAATAGGTGCCAGGGAGTGCAGAAGCTGCAGAGCCCTCCCCACCATATTTTCAGCTTGTGCAGAGGCAGGAATTGTTGGGTAGAAGAGTCCCAGTGCTGGGGAAAGGCAGAGTTTGGCTTTTGAAATGCTAAGCTGCAGGGATTCAGGCAGGCCAGAAAAGAGCTGAATGTCCTGGTGAGAAGCAGTTTCAGAAAACTGGATTGTAACGTGCTTTATCAGGTCAACTACAGTTGATCAAACATTCTACAGAGTTCTGGTTCTAAAAGTGCTATCCCAGAAAAATTAAGGGATGCATTTAGTATTAGGAAGGAAATTTGGGTTCGTTTTTTTTTTTTTTAATGGAGTTTATAATTTGTTCTGCGTTACTCTAGGAGAGTTTTCTGCCTCAGACAGCTCCCTCACAGATATCCAGGAACAAAGACGGCAGCCCATGCCAGACCCTGGTCTTATGCCATTGCCTGATTCTGCCTCTGATCTGGACTGGTCAAACTTGGTAGATGCTGCCAAAGCCTTTGAAGGTAAGTTTTCAGAATATAGTACTTAGAAAAGCTAATCTTTGTGCGTGCTTCATTAAGGAGCGGGGTTTTGGTTTTGTTTTGGTTCAATATTGACTTTTGCTGTTACTGTTTCTACTTAGTCTGAAGATTAAGTTCATTTGAAATAGCAACTTGATTCTTAACAGCCTAAAACTTTGTATGTAATACTCGGATACCATTTCTTCATACTGGAATCCTCTGAGCCAAATCATCTGGCACAAATGTGCAAAAGTCAAGTCACATAGCAGAGGGAAAGCATGGGAGCACACTAAGGATGGCTTGCTTACTGCACTAGCAAGAAGTTTGTGCGGTGCAGCTGAAGGGCACTGCCAAGGTAATTTGGGAAATATGCCTTGTTGGTATATCCTTTTCCATTGCCATTCTTCCCCGTGCATACTCTGAATACATAGACTTGCACCTCAGGGTCCTTTCCTCCTATGACACTTTCCATCTCCTTGACACTTAGTAAACGGAAAAGAACTGTAAGCTGCCTGGATATATTTGAATTTAAAATGAAATACACTTCAGAGCAAAGGGCGTTTATACCTTACAGTTACTATAATCTGAGGGAAAAGTCTTCTAGGCGTGTTAAACAGAAGTGCCTTTTCCTAATCTCTGTTTAAATGCTGTCCCACGTTCATGGAAGTGTTTTTGCTGATCCTGAATCTTTTAGATGTTATTCTGTTATTCTGCATGGCTGGAGAAGGCTGTGAAGTAACTTGCTTTCTTGGCTGTTCTCTGGTAGTAGCCATATACATCATTAAGACAGTGCATGTCTAAGCTGGTGTTGAAGATGTACGTGTGTGCTCTGCTCTGTTGCCATAGGACTGTAGGATCAGCATGTCTCATTGCTCCCGTGCAGTCTTGGCAAAGAGTATTCGAAGTTAAGTCTTAGTCCTCAAGAGGAGGTGAATTTGTAGTGACGGTTTTTTCACCACCACATAGGGATAAAACCCAGGTTTTAAGGCATTTCACTGTGGTTGGCAATGTCTGTTTAAAAGATCCTTTTTTTTTTTTTTTATTGGTTACATCTTTTTGACTGTCCTCATTAACCTGAGTAGGCCCCAGACTCACTTGCATTTCTCCCCAGAAGTGTGAGCAGAGTCAGTGCGGTGAAGCTAATGAACCTGACAGCCCAGATGAGGAAAAGCTGGGGTGATGGTGCTGGGCTGGCACCTTCGTCTCATGGCTGTTATACTCAGATTTGACTTGGAGAGGGAACAGCTGTCAGATGTCAATATAATCCCAGTCTCTGGTCTCTACCAGGTGCCAGAAGGGATTGACAAGCATCAAGCAGCATAAATTCTGATTTGTGGTCCTGGACACCTCTGTTCTACATCACTGGTTGGTGTCTTCAGCACATGCCCCCAAAGTTACAAATAGTGATATTTGCAGCCAGCTGAAACAAAAGCTGCCTGGATCCCTGAGCTGCACCAACCTTCCCTATTTTCATTCAAAGGAAAAAAAAAAAGAGAGAGGAGCCAGAAAATTCCATCAAATACCCAAGCACGTTAATTTTAGCCTTGTTGAAAGCACAGAATAGAAATTTACCAAGCAGAAAAAGACAATACTGTTCTATTTCCAGCAAGAGACCAGCAGCTGCTGAGGAAGAGTTTATTAAACTAAAAAGTGTTTATGTTACTGTTTTTGCTGGGAAACTCCAGAGGTGGGGGCAGTGGGTAGTTTACAGTCACAACACATGTGATAGCGATTCAGAGATGTGTTAAAACATCTGAGCAGTTACAGGACAAAAAAGTATAGACACAAGGCAGCAAAGAGGTTTCACGTCTTAATCTGAAAACGTTTAAGGCATAAGGAAAAAATTCCGGGTACTGAAAAATTACATTGGTCATTTTACTTTCCACATGTGAATTGTGTACAGTGAGCTTTTCTTTCCTCAAGATAAAGGGTTCCTTTATGGAGTGAAGGAACCTAAATATAGTTACTGAGTAGTGTCATGCAGTTGTACCCAGGAAGTTCTGCACAGGCCTTGTTCCAGCTTGGCTTCTTGCCTCTCTTGGAACTGGCCTGGGGTGGACTCTGCGAATACTGCTGGGGTGTCTCTGCTTTGCACTCTGTAGTATCTCCCTCCCGAGAGCTGCTTCGCCGGAGGGTGAAGCATGGTCTGCGTGAGCATCCACTGCTGTGCCACAGCTGGTACTTGCTTCTTGAATCCCTTACAGCGGAGAACCTGGTGCAAGCACTTGCAATGTCAGTTTGCTTCTGTCAAGTGGATATTGTTCTGTCATATCATCATCTTACCTTGCTTGAGACAGACTGCTTAGATTTCTCTGAGATCCTGCAGTGTAGCAGTTGTGCTGTGCGTGAACAGATAATCATTTCTGCTGCCGTTGTTTCTCTCTGTGTGTTTGCTCTCTCAGTTCAGCGAGCTTCATTCTTTGCTGCTGCTGATGAAAATCACAGACCTGTGAGCGCTGCCTCCAGCAGTGATCAGGCTGAGGACCAGCTTACTGCACAGATAAAGCCTTACACAGGGTAAGTCAGTACACCAGATCTGCAGGCTTCCTCAGCTGCAAACCGAGAAAAGGAGTAGGAATATCTTTATTTGTAAGTCATCGTCAGGCTTCACGGAACTCTTCATAAGTTCTCATGAAGATGGTGGTGGGAAGTGAAAACAGAAGAATTGTATGTACAGAACAAACCTTTTTGCAGGTTCGTTCTTGTCTGAGATGTTCCTGAACGTGTCCAAAGCAATGGTAATTCAAGGCACACATAATGAGTAGAAGTAGAGAGAAGTGATGGGATGGCCCCAATTAATCATGCATTACATTTGTTCTCTTGATTAATGTGCTGTGTGTTCCGTGTACTCTTTGTCAGGTTCTTTTTGTTCTTTTTGTGAATTCTTAGTGCATACCTACATAAAGCCACTTGGTATAGTCAAGGCTGTTGGCTGCCCTATGTGAAGACAGTAGATCATAACAATAACCTATTCTTGTTTCCTGCTTTCAACAGTAAAGAATCTCCTCCAACTCTCGCCTCTAAAGTGGACCAACTGGAAGGTTTGCTGAAGATGCTGCAAGAGGATTTAAGGAAGGTAAACATTTCATCTACAGAAAATCTATAAGACGTATTTAGTGCTGATAGGTGATGCTAATAACTGTGTAATCCTGCTTTGCTTCCTGAGCCTATGACTGTCTCATCCTTGTATAAGAAAAAGACATTTCTTTACTACATTTCTGAGGCCATACTTCTAATTATTGTCAAGGTTAGGGTGGAGTGTCTAAATTTGTAGGCATCTGATTCCTCTACTTAAGTTAGGAGGGTGATTCAGAGATCTCCACTCCTAATTCAGGTGACACTGCAAAAGGCCTGAAGCTAGTCTGTGCAAATATATCCTGCTGATGTTGAAAAGTGAAAGTATTACCTAAACATACAACTTCTACTGTGGAAACTTCCTGTATTGTGTTACTGCCTGCTTTGGTCCAAGAGGGATCTGCTGTGGTCACACAAAAAGTCTTTTAGCTGGGGAAGTATTTGCAGGAATATTTCCTATCCCTTATTTAGTTTAACCATCAGCAGTTGTACATACATTTTGTACATACAGAACAGGGCATGCCCAGTTTGATTTCACCACTTGAGGAGGGAGACAGCTTCTGTATTAGAATTTAATATAGAGAAATCTTGCTCATTCAAGCAAAAAGTGAGGAGTGAAATGTCACAAATGTCCCTTAGATGCAAAACCATGTGTTACTGCACATAAAATCCTTAGAAAGATTGAGACTCATGCTCTCTTGAGAGATTCTTGCCTCTCCATGTAGGTAGGAAGCGCGTGACCTAAAATTTCCACTAAGATCTGTATTTTTGCTCATGCCTAAGGAAAAAGAGGACAAGGCCAGTCTTCAGGCTGAAGTGCAACATTTGCGGGAAGACAACTTGAGGTTACAGGAGGAATCCCAGAATGCAACCGAGAAACTGAAGAAATTCACCGAATGGGTTTTCAACACAATTGATATGAACTGAGACCGGTGTGCGGGGAAGGAAACTGTCTGCTATGAATATTATTACTGGGACTTAAGCTTTAATGCCACCTTAATCATGACATGTGAAAGTATAGTCAGAGCACTTCTCTGTCCTTCATCCTCCAATAACCCTTTTTTGCATCTCTGCGCGCACTCAGAACAATTGCAGATCAACAATCAATGTCTGCCTTTTGTAGAAAAAAACAAAGTAAATAATTTTAAAAAGGTAAAATAAAAGTTTAACTGCTAAAATGTGAATGTCTATTTTTTGCACATTGTCTCTTTATCTGTTATGTACAAAATGATTTGGAGGCGGGATCAGGCTTGCTGTTCCATCTGCCTCTCTTTCCATTAACTCCTTTCTCTCTGTTTCAGGTAATCTGCTTTTCCTTGCAGCTTTGGCAAATATTATGACATCTAGAAAATTAGAAAGAAATGTTTATTTTACTGCTCTTCTTACATTGTTTTCTGAAGTATGCCACAGACAAGGAGATGTAATGCAATGTTTTAGGTGTCTCCTTAGCAAATTGCGCTCGATTGCTAGTGCTACCTTCCCATACGTTACAGAGAACACGTGTCCATAGTGTATGGTACAGTACAACCAGCATCACAACATTTGGAGAGAGACTAGAGACGGGAGCCATGGGTGAGGCGTATTATCACACATCTATTGCATTAGCATTTCCTGTGGCCTTTGTTTCCCGTGGAAACAACGGCTGCAAGTAACTTTCCAAACAGCAAAAAGAGGCATGCTGTGGTCTGTGCTGTGTCAGGCAGGCTGAGAGATACTGAGTACTGTTGCTGCACTGCTTCAGTATAGTCCCCTTCCCTTCCCGGGGAATCCGTTACTTGCATATGTGCAGAAGACTTGGGCTGAAGTTGTAAAGAGATTTAAGATTTCTTTCCCCTGAACTGCTTCCATGAAAAGCCACGTTAAACCATCTCCATGCACCCGCCCTCCCATTCCATTTCTCTGGACTTCTCAAATCACAACAGATTTGAGATATGTTTATTCAACTTGTGTTTTATTACATGAGAGGTCTTATAAATCTTTCACTATGGTAGACAGAGGAATATGTGAAGGTGAATTAGAGAAGTGTATTTTTCAAAGTACTGGGATAGGACTGGAGCTCTGAAATCCCCAGTCCCCAGTGAAACTGTCTAGCGTGAGATTTCCCAAACTGCCTCATGCCAGGAAAGTTTTAATTTTTTGTTCTTTGAAGGAACAGTTAACTTGCCACAACGTGTTACCTCTCCAGAAAATACCTAGTAGGTGTCAGAAGATGAGTTTTAAGCGCCGCAGTCTGCACAGGCATTGACTGTGCAGTGTGCTGAGAAAACTCTTTTACTCCCTTTTGAGGATACAGTCACTACCTTAATAAATCCTGCCTTGCATAAAGTGCAGTGTATTTGGGGGTTAATTTCAAGAGCATCCACTCCCTCCCCTTTACCGCATTCTCACATAGACAGATTAACATCATCAGGCACAGTCTTGTCACAGAAACTTCCACGCTCTTCTCAAATCCTTTTTTCATGCTCTTTAATCTTGCTCCACACAAGTACACACTACACTTCAACCTCAAACTTCATTTGTGATGCTAATCCCCATGGAGTTCTTCTCTAATGTTTTGTCATGGAAATGGATCTCTTTGGAACTATTTCTGGAGTGCTTTTGTAAAGGTTTAGAATGTCTTGGGTTTTTTAATGACTTGTATGAAGGAGATTTATATAATGCCTGATATTATTTGTAAATGGGAAATATTGCTAACATCTCTGAGCATCCTGAAGTCTTGCTTTTATTCTCTTTTATTTTTAAGTTTGGTTTTTATTTTATTTCAAAAAATATTTTGGGACTTGGGGCAGACTATTTATTAGAGTTTTGCAACAGAGTTCTTCTTGTATGATGCCACTAAAGGCTACTTGTAAAATTCTGACAATAAAACTCATTTTAAAGGCTCTTCTAAATCATTTTCTTTTGATTTTGTTGGGTTTAATGTTTTAAGACTTTCCAGAGTGTCCATTTCTTTCTGCTTTCTTCTTGTACCACTTTTCTCAGTGCTTGGTGATAGAAGAGTTCCATTCTCTATCAGATTTCTACTTTTTATCCCTTCGAAGGTCATTACTTGGTATGTAACACACCCTTCATCCAGTGTCTTTTTACTTGTATTACCACACAAATGTATTTTCTTCCCCCATTTACAAGGTTTTGCTACCTTTAACAGTGGCTCTGAGCTTCACCAGGCTGATATGGTAGAGGAGGAGTAGTGGGGTTTTATCATTTACCGGGAAAAATTGAAGCTGATTTAAGTCAAACCCAAACTTGCCTGGCACACATGCCCAAAAGCACCCATAGCTTTTAGCATCCCACAGCCAGACCTGTGAGCAGGAAATAATAGGATTTAGTTTTGGTTTGTTTTCCAGATCTCCTCCTTTGACTTGGGAGATGACCTCGGACATGTTTTGATTTGAACTTTTCTTGGCCGGGCGGATCACTATTCTGCATGGCTCAAAAACGTGGAACTAGGTCGGTCTGCAGGAAAGTATCTTCCAGGTTCACTGAATTGATCTTTAAAAGGCACTTGTGGAAAGAAAATCTGTCTTTTTCCAGCAGTGTAGTACTCGGTCAACAGAGCTCTGAAGCAGCAAGAGCAAACAGAAGCATCTGATTGAAAAATAGGGGTTGAATCTTGGAAAGAAAACTAGATGCTGTCTTACCATCCATAATTGGATACTGGTAATTGAGTTGGAGCAGAAAGTTTCCTGCAGGTCAAGGAGCTGCCCTGCCCGCACTCACAATGAATTCATGCTAGATGTTCCCAGGCTCCACCATGCCCACTGCTAGGTGAGCCTAGACCAGGGCGAGATCTGACTTGCAGGCATCTCCTCACAGCCTGAGTGGTTACTGGCCTGAGCAGAAGGTGGGTGGCTGTGGGAGGAGTGCGGGTAGCGGGGTCTGCCTCCCTGTTTTACCCATTTCTTTCAAAAAAAGGTGATGCCACCAGCTGGTAAGTAAAAAGAAGTTTCATGGCACAGGACAGGGACTTGTCCTGGTGCTGTTTTAAACTTCATTCCTGTTCTTTCCTCTTGCTTCCTCCTGCACTTCTCTTCCAGCAGAGTTTGCCCGTTTTGCCTGGTGGCTGCTGTTCTGCACCCGGGAGCCGGTGCAGCGAGAGCGACTGCTGCGCTGATCCTGGCAGGGAAGCTGTGACTGCCCGCGGCTGAGCTGAAAGGCCAGACCCAGTCAAGCAAACGAAGCGCTTGGCTGAACAAACGAGCTTGATGCTCACTTGATTTTTGTGAACGGGGTCGAGGCACATTTGCATCTTCTTTGCATCTCACGCCCAAAATTGAGTTGGCTTAACTGGAGCTGGGAGGCTCAGCTGATAACTTATCTGTATGGAAGGAACAGGCTGTGTCACGCCTGAAGAGCGATGTGCCAGAGATAACGCCCGGGGTGTGCCTGCCCACACGCAGCAGAAACAACCGGGATGTGCTCGCCTGGCACTCCATGGCTCTGGGGCTTCAGCCCAGCCCAGCTCTGCTGTGCCAGCTTCTGCTGCAGCCACGGCACGGAGGGCAGTTCGGGGAGATCCCAGTCTTGTTTCCTCTGTGACCCACCACATTCAATGCTAATGGTGGGATAAGATAAATGCGCATCTATTTGCTTTTAATGTTCTTTGCAGCACTTTTTTTTTCTTAAGATTCCTGGTTGTGGCTGCTTCCTACTGGTAGACCCGTCAGTCACCACAACCTACAAGTCCCATTAGTCTTATTGACTGACAGATTGTTTTATGACCTTTCTTGCTTTATATTCTTTCTCAGCTCATGCTCAACATGCAGCCTGGGGAAAAAGAAGGGGCAGAGAGGAGTGTATAGAACAGGCTTCTTGCCTACTGAGTATTTGCCTTTTAATGTTGATGCTTGCCTGAGTTTTGCCATACTTAGGACTGTTGGAACTGGAGAATATTGCATGTATGAAGTTTTCAAGATGACCTGGAAGTCCCTCATGGAGAGCAAACACCTAAGAGCTGCACCATATTCTGCTGTCAAAGCAAGAAATCGTCTCCTCTTCTTGATGAGAAGTTTGATGAGGTTACACCTACAGCATAGAAAACATGCATTTCCCTTGCCTGTGATTTCTTGATTTCAGGGCTTCCATGAAAAAAACCAACACTGAAACTAGCATTAGTTCCACAGCTCTGACTTGTTTGCCCTGATTTCCCTGTAGTTTTTAGATTTGGTTTTTAATTGAGCCATCTTTATTAGACAGTCAAAATATGGGTCATATCTCAGGCTACATAGAGCAGACTCAGCAGAATCAGCATGTAGTGGGTTGGGTGTGCTACTGACATCATGTCATCTTTGTGGCTGGAGTGGGCAGAAATGATGGGAAGTGCCTCACGGAAAGGTCCTGGCAGGCAAAAACATCCCCATCCCCCTCTGAGGTCAAGAAAAGGCAGACAAGTTCTTCACATAAGAGTCAATAGAGGAGCGACAGCCAGCCTGGACAGGAGCCCAGGAGGTGTTTTCCCAGCAGCCTAGTGGCCAGCAGAACAGGAAAAACCAGGGCTGCTCTCTGTGAGACTCTGACCATTGCACTGCAAGAGAAAAGGGAGAGGCAGAGTGAAACCCCACACGTAGGCACACACCAGTTCGTTACTGCAGCGTCCCGAGTGAGAAGCGACAGAGGAGTCTTGGAGCGTGCCTTTGGGAACAGAGAAAATTTTGCTTCAGCTTTGTGGAGTTTGTTTTCTTTTGGGGGTGGAGGTGTTAAGGCAAACTGTCCACTTGCAGTCTAGTGTGTTTTAAAATTGACTACATTTGAGTGGTTTTATCCAGGGCAGACTTCAAAAGCTCAGTTGGCAGTGTCTAAACACATGGGTAAAGGCTGTATTGGTTTCACAAAGCACTGAAGTGGGTGAAACGCTAAATTTCTGCTGGCTCCTGGACTTCACCTCTGTCCCCGTGTGACAGGGAACAACAAAGATTCCCCTTACAGAGCTTTGTACTTGTGGGCTTTGTAGCCAGGATCAGCTCAAAACAGGAGGCTTGAAGGGAAGGGCTGTGCTTTCAGGAATGTTTCTGGGTTGGTTATGTTGCAGTGAGAAATAAACCAAGAGGGTGACTTAAATGAAGCTTAAGCATTTGCACGTAATTGCTGTTGGAAGCAGAGAAATCCATTATAGAAGGTTGTGTTTTATTCTGTCCTGTGCTTAGACTTTTCAGATGTTTTGCTGAAGAAAGATGCATTGATTCTCAGTGTAGCATGCTGGGTTGCAACTAAACGTGAGCCTTTGCATTGCAATTACAGTATATTTTCTTAATCAGGGGAAAATGAATTACTGAAATACAGATTGCTATATGTATTTTAACAGGTCACATTTCTGATGTCCACATTCATATGTCAGAAAATGATCAATTATGTATTTCTTTTTAAAATTTGATTATTTACATGCCTGACCTATATCTGTTTGAGTGGAACCGGAAACAGTACTACAAACCAGGAAATTTTATCAGTTAAAAAGAATAATATTAAGTAAGGTATAATAGAAAACCAAATAACATATTCAGTTATTAACTGAACATAAACTAAGCTGATGTCATTTCTAACAATCAGCTCGAGCCCATCTTGATGTAATGAAGTCAGCACTGCTTTTCCCATGTCCATTATTTTGAATTTCTAGGTTGCAGTTTTTCTGCTGTTTTCTCACCTTGTCACTTGGTAGCATATGGTTGTTTTTCAGCTCTTTGCAGATAACCCTTCTGCTTTTACTCAGCACATCCTCATGCCACCGGGAGGTTTGTCACATTTATTACCCACTCATTTGCCAGGTAATGTGCCAAATCCACCGAACATCACAGCCTTCAACATTCATCCCTCTGAAGCTGCCTTGGTGAACTCCTCCATTGTGAAAGATGCTGTTTATTTCCACCTTTTGTTTCCCACCCTTTAATCATTCACCCACTCCTATGGGAGTTTATATTCCTAGTATTCCTAGAGAACCTTTAGGGAAGAAGCTTGCTTCAGCAGGATATGCAGTCACTTGTATGCACTGAGTCTTTCTTGTCCATGTACTTGATGGCTGCTTTTCTTTTAAAAACCTCTTTTTAAAGACCTCTTTTCTTTTAAAGACCTCTTTAAAGACCGGTGGAAGTGCCGGTACTACCCCCCTTCTGCCAAACAGCCCAGTAGGTATAGAGTTTGTCCAGGATGCTGAAAGACTCTGCTTCATCACCTCCTTTCTCTAAGGGGATTTGGTATTGCATCTCCCAGGGAAGCATCCTGACTACCAGACTATTAGCTTAATGTGTATTTTCTCCCAGCTTTTCTTGTTAGATCTCTTTCATTTGGCTTAAAATACTCATTGAGTCAGGTATGGGAATTTGGAGCCTCATGACTGTCATTTAGGGGCCTTTTTATCCTTTGCTGTTTCAGTGAATATTGCAGTCGAAAGTGGAACCAATGGCAATGAAAAAGACTGACAGCAGAATTGCTTACAGCCCACACATGAGGATGCTTGATTAACAGAGTGAGAGTTGTACATCTGAAAAGGCTTGTGCTGGCTTTTGCAGCACAAATAGAGACCTCAACCACCTTCTTCACAGTGACATCCAGCCTCCATCATCCACCTGCTCTTATTCCTCCCAGAGAACACCTTAATCTATTGAACAGTCTTGCTTTGTTTTCAGACACTTTGAGGGACGATGTGTATGGGGAAAAAGCTGGGAACAGAACCACTGGACACAGGAGCAGTGCAGGGATGTGTGTTCCCAGAGCTCCTACGATGGGGAAAGGAACAGGAACCCTAACATCTCACAGGTAAGTTGGAAGGAGAGACCCCAGAAACAGGGAGGATTATCAAATCCTGCACTGCACTTGGAGAAGTCGGAAAACCCAATAAAAGGAAACAGGATGGGAAGAAGGCAGGTTTGGGGCACAGAGAGCTGTCATGGGAAAAGGACCTGCAACTAATCCCTGGAATGAAGGACAGGGCAGCATGCAGAAAAATAAGTCAGGGTGTGTGTTGAGGGACACAAAGAGTCCCTAGTTGGTGTGATGTCCTGGGAGCCCTCTGTTAGCACCTCACCCTGTTTGAGTGCTCTGACAAGCTCCAAGCCAGTTTTCAGCCCCACTTTTGGCTGCAGTAGAGATCAATGCCTGGGTTAGCTTTTCAGAGTATTTCCCTTTCTTGTGGATGTCACTGCTCTGAGCAAGTGCATTGTGGATATTCACAACCCCTTGACCTAATGTCACTGCTCTGAGCAAGCGCATTGTGGATATTCACAACCCCTTGACCTAGCCAGATCCCAGCATGTGTTATGGACAGCTGCTGTGGCAGAGAGAGGGGAAGCAGTGATGAACATTGCCAGCTGATGGGGAAAAAAGGATGTGAATGATACCAGGTAGGTATAAGAGAAGTATGATCAAGTCAAAGGACAGCTGATCAGCAAGGAACTGTTTTCCCTTTGGGCTTGCAGTAACGGTGTAAAGCTCTGGACAGAAGGAGAGGAGCACTTGCCCAGCTCCACTCTTCAGCATGCCTGTCCTTAGGACCCTGCAGATAAGAATCAGTTGCAAATCTCTCTTGCCTAGGTAAAACAAAGCACTTGCACTTATCTACAGAGACTAATCCTACTGTGTTCCCCAAGGATAAGCTAGGCCTAATAAGATCGTTTGTGTGTCTGATGTCTGTGATAAAGCTAGAAACCCTTAGAAGGGTATTAGCTGACACAGGGATACTCTAATGCACTTTGTAATTTACTTTTTATTCATGAAGTCTGACAGCTGTTCCCAAAATGTGCTTCAGGACTGTTTGGTCTCCTTGGAGAGGTTTCTTCTTGCTGTGTCAGGTACTTTGTTTATTGTGAGACAATGATAAAAATGTGTGTGGCAGCTTTCCTCTTTTTTTTTTTTTCCCTCTTTTTAGAAGGCAGAAAAAAGTGGTAAGCTATTGCCAAGATAGAGCGAGTAACTCGGCTTCAGGATTCTTTTACTAAGCCTTTTGGCCTCATATAATAATTTGGACCTAACCACTTCTCCTGTCAGTTCTATGATTTCTTCAGATGTACTTAATGCTCTTGGAAATTGCCTGGTCCAAGTGGCTTTCTGAGTGCCACAAGGCTGCTTCTGTTTAACTCTTTGATCACTGCAGTTACCAAGCAGGTTCTGGGAACAGCCTTGTGATGGATGCAAGCTGCCTGGATGGGGGCAAAAGCCCCTTGACTTAGAAAGGACTTCCAGCAGCAGAGAGGGTTTCTGGCCCGTGCGGGCTGAAACTAATAGGAAGATCTGCACTGAATTCAGGATGTGCGGGCTCACATTGGGTAGGATTTTGGCAGCTTGCATGGCTGTCAGATTGTGACATTGTGTGCCTTCAGTGGCAGACAGGAACTAGGAGAAGAGGAGCAGATTGTGGCCTGCCAGGCAGCTGGAAGGTAGCTTGATGCAGTAGGAGGGATCAGACATGGTTGAGAACACCAACTTTTGTAAGGGTGAAGGGGAAGGTGGGTAGGAGCCACAAAACACTAGCCTTGTCTTTAGGATGTTTTTCTGACCACAGTCTGAAAACAAAATCCATTGGAAAAATGAAAAATTTAACACCTGAGAAATGCCTGACCTTTGCCCAGGAATTTTTGCATATTGAGGGTTTAGGCGATAGTAGAAACTGTTAGAAATTTTAGCTTTTCTGTAAGTGTTTGTCCTCAGCTGGAGAGGTGGCACAGGGCACTCTGGAGCGACACACAGGGTGTCATGTGCTCTCCATTCCCCTGGCAACTCACCTAGGGCTTCTTCTCGCCAAAGTCCAGTGAACACAAGATCTTTGACCACAATAAATCAGTCCAGCTCTATCTATGGGTCTTCTGTATAAGCACAGTTCCCATACTTAAACCAGAACACATCTACCGTATCTCACAGATGGTGTTTTTAAGTGGGCCTGCTGCTCTAAAACAAGCTACTTCCAGTTGGCCAATTCAGACACCTCTGATGGCTTTTCTAGCTGGCCTAGCAGAGCACTCTGTCATGTTACCTGTCACAGGCAATGGGCAGTCTGGGTCTGCATCCCCAGATAAACTTACCTGCAAGAGACGTGCGATGCTTTACTGGGAAGCTGACTCTGTGCTGGATGGGGTGAGCAGGCCTTTCCTCCCTGTGCCTGACAAACCTTTTGGTGGCAGGTGGGAGAGGCTCCTCTCGCCGTGGGTTGGAGAGCGTCTCACGCGAGTGGTGTGGAGATGCTCAGTGGAGAAGACATGTGGAGCTGCAGAGGAGAAATGACCCGATAAACCATGTGGAGGGCTTTTTTCCCCTGCCCATGAAGTAAAATGAGGGTAAAAGGAGAGAGGCTCTTACACTGGTCAGTGTAGGTCAGTGAGAGGCTCCTCTACTGGTTCAGTAAGTGGCATGATCAGTCTGGTCAGTGATAACGGGCCTGTAGGACATTGCCTGAGAGACCCTCAGGCAAAGGGTCTCCACCTGTAGGACGGCCTGTATTCCGTGGGAAGTGCTGTGGCCCGGAAGGAGTAAAGCCATGAGGTCCAAGGTCAGGCGACCCGGAGCCCGTCGGTAAGGGGAGCGGAGCCGCACCCGCCCCTGGGGGGGCCGCAGTCGCAGCCTGGGGCCTCCGGGATCATGGCTTTCCCCTCAGGTCAGCCCTGCGCACCCTCGGGCAAGGTTTCCTCGCCTCAGCCCCCAGATTGAGCCCTTCGCAGGGAGGCGCGGGGGCAGGGAGTTGGCTCGTCCCAGCTTTCCCGACAGGGAATCCAGCCGGGCCGCCCTTTGCGCCCTGAGGGAAGCGCCTCAGCGGCTGAGGCGGCGCGGGCGGGAAGGGCGCGAGCGGGCGGGAAGGGCGCGAGCGGGCGGGAAGGGCGCGAGCGGGCGGGAAGGGCGCGAGCGGGCGGGAAGGGCGCGAGCGGGCGGGAAGGGCGCGAGCGGGCGGGAAGGGCGCGAGCGGGCGGGAAGGGCGCGAGCGGGCGGGAAGGGCGCGAGCGGGCGGGAAGGGCGCGAGCGGGCGGGAAGGGCGCGAGCGGGCGGGAAGGGCGCGAGCGGGCGGGAAGGGCGCGAGCGGGCGGGAAGGGCGCGAGCGGGCGGGAAGGGCGCGAGCGGGCGGGAAGGGCGCGAGCGGGCGGGAAGGGCGCGAGCGGGCGGGAAGGGCGCGAGCGGGCGGGAAGGGCGCGAGCGGGCGGGAAGGGCGCGAGCGGGCGGGAAGGGCGCGAGCGGGCGGGAAGGGCGCGAGCGGGCGGGAAGGGCGCGAGCGGGCGGGAAGGGCGCGAGCGGGCGGGACCGCACCGGGCCCCGCTACCCCGCACCGGGCCCCGCTACCCCGCACCGGGCCCCGGAGAAGCCCCCCGAGCCAGCAGGTCAGCGCTGGTAGCCCAGCTCGCCCCGACCGCATCTGCCCTTCCCTCTGTAGGCCAAGCAGGGCTGAGGTGTGAGGCGCTAACAGGAGGCCCGGGGCGCTCCAGGAGAGCCAGGGTGTCTGTCTTGCCAGGCCGCGGTTCCTTCATCTCCTGTCGCTGCCTTCTCTTTACACACAGCCCCTCTCCCTGTGGCTGGTTGCTTTATTTGGTTCCCCCTCTGCTACTGTTGCTCGCTTTCTCCTTGGTCCCTGTGTGAAGAGCAGACGCTGGCTGAACAACTCCCCTCATTTGTGGTGATCGTGTCTGAATGTGTGTTAAAATCAAAGGGCAAAACCCCGAGCTCCTCAGGGTTGTGCTGATGGCATTGAACGGGATGCTCTTGAGAGTGGTTTCCAATAACCTACTTCCCCAAAATACATTTTTAGAGTCCAGGAGACTGTTTGTTCCTAATGGGCAAGGAAAACAATAGTATCTCTCCACTCTTCTACCTGCAGAGCTGGACGCAGCCCCTCTGCGTTGCAGTTAGGTGAAAAGCTTGGCCCCTTGGATGCAAAGACAGGCAGCTGTTCTGGAGGTTGTGCTTTTTTCCCCAGCATTGTGGTCGTTTGGGGGGGAATAATCTTGTGCAAGTTGTTTCATGCCTCTGTCTCAGGTTCTGAGTGAGGAGAATGGGCACAGGAGCTTCCCTTTGTGAAGTGTTTTGATGTCTGCTTATAAAAAAATCTTCTGTAGGATCAGTGTGTTCTGCTAATGAAAAACATTGGACAGGAACAGTGTTACTGCTAGCCCCATTGAAAGAGGTGGAGCAGCCCCACACTTGGAGGCTGCATTGAAGCAGCAGTATTGTAATTAAACTCTTCTCCTCTGTGGGCCTGAGTGCTGTCTGCTGGGAAAAAGATCCTATTGCTTACAATTATAGTTTTTAATCTATGTGTCCACATGTTATGTCAAGCATAAAAGTTGCAATTTGTTTCTTTAAGAAATCAGGGCTGATTTATCTTTGGTTTTGCAGCTGTGCTTCTGAGGAGTAACTGTGTCTTTCTCAGCCTGTAAATGCTATTAATATTACATAGCTGTCATGATAAAGAAAAAAGCATGCTGGTACTTTGGCAGAAGTTCCCTGGTAAAACAAAGCGTGTAATGGTCTTATTGCATGATTTCCCTGTTCTGCTTTTGTGTCACATCTTCCAGAGATGCAGGCTGGAGATGAGAAGAATTGCACATCCTGGTCCTGCAAAACCCACTCTCTTCTTGAGAATGCTCCTTTAACTTTTTGTAAGTGGCAGCTCTGCTCAGTCCTTCTTTCTCCTCCTACCTTTTTATGGTTGTAAAGTGTTTTAGATGTGTAGTGTGGTTGTCATAGGCCATTTCTCTCCTGCTGTGCTGAATCAAGGCTGTAGACAGCAGAGCTTCTTCTCAGCGGGTGGAATCAGCTGTCAAATGATAACAAATGTGCAGTTCCTGCTTTTTACATCCACTGTTGTGGGCTAATGGATGTGGTTGCTAATCTTAGAGCAGCAGCAGATGCATAACGCGCCCTGCCTGTGCCTTAGTGTTTCTTGGGATGAAGTTTTCAGTTGTTCAGCTGGGTATAAGGTGGCGGTGGGGCCACTTTAACCTATAAGCATCATGTGTAAAATTGCTGCTGCAAATGTTCCTCAGCTAGAAGAAAACTGCTTCCTGTTTTTTGAAACTTCCAGCAAAGTTATGTAAGCATGAAAACAATGCTGGAATGTATTGTCTGTCTATGAACAGCAGGAAACTTGGTTTGCTCGCAGGGTTTATAAAACAGAGCTTTTACCCTGTGTAGGAGGGTCTTTCTTAGGGGCAGCTGGCAGCTCACCTGGACCCAACGAGCATCGAAGTGCAGTGTGGGGCAGCTACTGCTGCCTGGAACCATGATGTCACAGCCACAGCTGTGCACGTTAATTAAGAAGAAAGGACAACAGGAGGAGATGTACTTCTATAGACCTGTGCCCCAATAAAGTCCTGAAGGCCAGCCCATTCTTCCTTCCTCCTGTGTGTGCTAGATGCCATCACTATCAAATTCTTTCAGCGCTTTTCCTACAGCAGGCTCAGAGCTGAAGCTGTATTCAGTTGAGTGAGCTGAAAAAGAACAAGCTGCTTGATGTGGGGTGAAGAATTTGTCCCTTACAGATTTGTCTGAAGAGCAGTCTATCTCAACCGTCCCCCCAGGGCAAGCGGAGCAAAGCCAAGATGCAGGATTTAGTAACGGGCTTGCATGTAGTACACGCTACTCTTCCCAGCAACAAGCAGGAAATATCAGAGACAAGAATGCATTTCCCTGCTGCTGGAAGCTCATCCTTCTCCTGTACCTGTCTCACTTCTGCTGGGAGGAAATGTGGGTCAGAAAAGCTGGAGGTACTACCAAAAATGGACTCAACTCCTACCTTCAGAATGAAGGTGAGTGAATACCAACAGGCAGACTGCCAAGCTAGTGTCTTTCCCTGATGAACTTTGCTTCTTTTATCCTTGTTATCTTTCTGCTTGTGAGATAAATCTTGAGAATCCAATTCTTGCACTCAATGCCTAGTGAGCAAATGCATGTCCACAAAGTCCTGCTAATGTTGTGGTGGGAAAGAGGCAGTGCAGTAACTTAACAGCAGCAGCTCATGCAGAGTCCTGCTGCGCTTTGCACCATCACTACTGCCAGATGACACAAGGTTGTTCCTTATCCTATGTAATGTGTGCAAAGGCTGCAGTCCAGCAAGGAGGAGGCAGGGTAGTTAAACACTGAAGGTCTTTCTAGGCAGAAAGACAAATGATCAGCCAATGCAAGTTATTTCAGGTTCCCTAGCTGCTATTCTCAGGGAGCCCATCAGCTGCACCACGAGGAATGAAAGGACCTGTCAGGAGGCCAAAAGTGATGCAGTCCACAAGGCTGGTCCAGAGATCACATTGGCACTCAAGGGGACAGCTTGTCACACATAATCTCATCGTCCTGCTGGGCTCATCCTTTGGACCAAAATGGATTCTTTGGCCCCCTCTGGCAGATTGCATTCCTCTGCCCCACAGAGCTCTCAGCGTTTGAAGCCAGGCTGAAAGCATGGCCAGCCCTGCATGGTATTAGAGCAGAGAACATGTGTGGGCAATTGCAATTGGGAATCTTCTCACCTTTCTACAACCATTTATTCATCTAGGCAGTAGCTGCAGAGCAGTTTCATAAAGTCTAGTGCTGTAGGGCTGAAATCAATGTGTTTCATGTCCATCCTCATTGTCAAGGTGAGTAGACTCTTAATTATGCAAAACTAACAGTTATCTTGAGTGTGTGGTCCACACTGTGCCATCTAGCCCAGGTTGGAAGCACTGTTAAATCTTGATGTGAATGCAGAGAGGCGACTCCTCCTTAAAAGCTTGTTTCGATGCTGTAGTGAAGGCATGCTAGGGGCTGGTTCCCTGACTGGTTACCTTCCTTCCCTGGCCCAGGTCTTCTCAGGGGTGAGAAGCCTGTCCAAGGTGAAAGCCTAACCCCAGGTGATCCCAGTCTCCAGTGCTCCCACAGTCCCCTGCAGTGTCATGTTCAGTAGCCTGGGGGACAGAGAGGAGGTGACTAGAGTGACAAGTGGGAGTAACTGTGAGCAGAGAAGTTGCCTGACGTTGGCAGGCCCTCCATGCACACAAACCTGAGGGAGGAAGGTGTCAAAGAGCACTGATCTTGATTTCTGGTCAGCAGAGAATAGTAGTGACATAGTTTTTTAAACCCCAAATGGAACCACCTGCCACAAGGGCTTGTTCTGCCCGTGCTGTAAGGCACTGGAGATGCTTCAAGGGAGCAGTGTCAATTATAAATCTGTGCAGCACCTTGTACAACTCAGAGGAACTTTCCTGATGCTCTCGCAGCCATTGTAGTATAAAGCTGTCAAATAACAGTAACAGCACTCTGCTCTATCGCAGGAAACAGAGTAATGTTGCAGACTCTTGCCTAAAAATATGAGGATTAGCTCATGAACTAAGAGCTGTTTTGGCACGGGGTGGCCTGGAGCCGTTCTAGTCTCCTGCAAAGTACGTCTGAGGGTCAAGTCTTAACTGGCCAGTTTATGTGAGGAGCACAGCTCTTTCCATCCGGGGCCGCTTGTATCACAAACACATTTTTTAAATCTCCGGTAGGTTTATCCCTTTGCAGAAAGGGATAGGCAGAAATCCAGCTCTACAACTGTTTTTTCAGTAGCCTCTAGTGTTCAGTGGGTTATTGTCTGAGTTTACCTCCTTCGAAAATAGTCCTGTACTTAGCTTCAGCCTCTGTAAACTGGATATCCTCTAGCCTTGTCCCTCCTTTGAGTTATTATCCTCCCCCCAAGGGACTCCGTTGTTAATGTTTCAGAGCTGATGTTAATGAGGCTGGTCAGGGCTGCCTGCCCGGCTGAGTCAGCAGAGCAGGAGCACTTCTGCCCAGGCTTCTCACCATCCTCCTGCAGAACCACTGGTACCCACTGGTACAAAGCCTGCCTGTGCCTGGAGCTAAGTGCATAAGAAGGAAGGGCCAGGGCATGGGCAGAAGTGTTTTTTTCCTGGCCCTTGTCTATCAGTATATTATGGTTATGCTTTGTGGGGGTGTGTGTTCAACACAAGCTTTAATATACTGGACTACTAAAATTAAAATTAAGGACTACTATTATTCGCAGACAGGATTCATGGGGTCTGACTAGCAGAAATACGTTTGCACTCTGCTACTTTTGGTGTAAGGAGGTCTGACTGCCCCTGCTCTGGTGGCTCCATCATTCCCTTGCCAGGACTGTGTGCCCCACATGCTCCCAGATGGGCTGGCCAACCGGGGCTCTTGACCCACTGGTGTCAGCCCAGGGACTCTGGGTTTCCTTAGCTGGCCAGGGCAGAGTCCATGCAACAAAACAGCATCCAGCTTCAGCATTTTGGGTAACAAACCACACTGGGTACAGCTTTTCTCTGCGTTCGGATCTCATTTCCCAACTGCATCACAGCACTTGGAGCTGGAGCAACTGGAAGATGCAATATGATGGGATGTGATCTCCCCCACTGAGGGAAGGGGATGTGCATCCTTCATTCATATTTTGGGTTTTCTCATCTTTTCTGCCGAGGAAGCCTGTGTGGTGCCTGCTGCTGGTGCCCACTGGGTGGAGCCCCTCCCTGCTGAATGCCTGCTGGCTGCGCATCCCTGCCCAGAAAGGTTGTGTCCAAAAATCACAAAGACAGCAGACGGGAAAGGGTCGAGGCAACACTGAATAAGAGCTGCTTCTGGCCAGCTAGAGACAAAGCTGAATGTTACCAGAAAAAAAAGGCTAACAAATGTCTCTGTGTACATAAAACCCAACAGTGGGAAAAACAGTCTCCACGAACAGGTATCGCTTAATGGGGAGTGAAGGGGCCACTTCAGGGCCTCAAACTCCCTTAAACTCTTTCTTTAAAAACAAACAAGCAAATATAAAAGCCCGAGTCTTCCCAAATGTTGCCTTTGCAAGCACTGTGACAACAGTAACTTAGTGCTGTAGCACTAAGGTAGAGCATCAGTCAGAAAGGGTTCCATGGCTATAAAAAGAGCTAGTCAAGATAATTTAATCCAAATAATTTTCTGTAAAATTTGGCTATTAAGGTGAATATTTGGGGGAGGAGGGGTGGTGTTAAATTTTTATTTTAATAACAAATTAAAAAGTAAACTAAACAAAGCAAATCAAAGCATTTTGACAGGAAATAGTTTAAACATCTGAATGCAAGGGGTTTGCTTCATTTGTTTGCTTGATAACCCTGTTTCCTTCACTTATTGTCCACTTTGGGCAAAAGATTGCAGGGAATGCTTTAAAATGTTGACTACCTAAGAAAAATCAATTTGAATATGTTTTCTTCATCTTTGTTGTCGTTACTTCAAAAAAATGAACAAATTCAAAACATAATTCTTCTTTCCACAGTAGGGGAGGAAGACACCCCCACATGCGTTTTGTCACAGACAGCAGCATTTAAAGGATGCTCAGGAGGTTTTTACAATTTCTTTTCTCTTTTTTTTTCCCCTAGAGCTGCATGAAGCACCTAGAGAAGAGCCCAGTGGGAGCAAAGGATGCCTCAGCAGCCACCAACTCCGTCCCATGGGATAGGTGTCCAGCAGAGAAACACAAAAGCGCGACTCAGGACCCCCAGGGCCTGCTGAGCACTGCAGGATTGGTGGTAAGGAAGTTCCTCTACATTGTTGTTAAAGAAAGGGCACTCCCCTTATCCTTTTCTTTGTCTGGGTAGCGGCTATGCATCTATTATGTATAGATGTCTGGGACCAGTCATCTCTTCTTCCAGACCTTTCTGCTGAAGCAGATCTAGCTATGGGAGGGACAACCACCCTGTCAGGGAAAGCCTATACTTTTACTTTGGTCTCCAATGGAAGTGAGGAGCCCCTGAACTCACACCCTTCCTATACATTTACTCCTCTGCTTTGCTGAAAGATGCCTGTACCTCCCGTAGGGACCTGCAGTACATGTCTGTGGGACGCACAGGCCAATACAGTGAATCTGTTCCTATAACTGTTAATGTGGAAAATCTGTCTCTGCTTTAGTCCAGCCCCAGTGAGACAGTTGTTTCTTTGAGGACTAGGTCAAATTTCCTACAGGAAATTTCCTTGCCTACAGGAGCCCATCAATGTGGCTTAGCTAAAAAATACCTTAATGGCTCATTAAAAAGGTGTAAGTGTCAAAGTCTCTGAGGTGCTGTGAGTCTTCATTAACACCAGTGCATGTTCTGGGTCCAAAGCAACAACTGTCTCCCCATCATTCTTCCAACCCCCCATGTTTCTGGGATCTGCTGTGGCAGAAGGACCACAGAAGATGAGAAAACATCTGGAACTAGAAAATACTTAAACTTCAGGAGTGCTGCTGCTGGATTCTTCTGGCCTAGCAATGGAAAAAACAGAGAATCATTTTCTCTTCCTTCGCCATTGCATTTAGTGTCCAGTGCAAGCCAGAGAGCTATCAGTCCTTTAAACTTCCAGGTTTCAAAATGCCTGACCTGTTCCCTATCCCTTTTATGCTGTATGAAGTTCTAGCAACATGGGAGGAAATCCAGCCACCAGATTTGATCGAAGCTATTTCGGAACAGGGAAGAAGCTAATAGCGTTTCTTTAGCTGGGGTGATCAATGTGGAGACCGTGGCAAAGATCCATTCTATGCTTTGAAAAAATATTTGATGTAACTTGGTTGCTCATTTTTCTACTGAGACACATTATGACTTCTGGAGGTAGATTTTCCCAAGGAGGGAAGTAGGAGGTAGACATGAGTGGTCTTTACTGGAGTTAATGAATATACGAATGGAGTTAGCCTAGCAATAGGATGGCAGACCCATGAGTAGATAATAACTCTTAGTAACCTGTAGCTGAAGGAGGCAAAATGTGCTGAAACCAAAAGAAATGGCATGTCAGGGTGCTGTGTAGGAGCTCAACTGCCCAGGACATGGAGGGACACGGGATTCTGGCTCCTGGGAAGTAGAGGAGCAAATAGGAGGTGTAGTCAGAGCCAAGCTGGCTTTATGGACCCAGGGCAGCCAGTATCTCCTGTGCAGAGAGTAAGCAGAGCCCCTCCCCATGATGTTGAATGATCTTCTGACAGTTAAGAGATGCATTTTCATTGTCACAAAATGCCTGTCTATTGATACCTTCCTTCATTACTTGTTCAAGATATTTGGTTTCTCATCGAGTCCTCCTTGAAGTGTCTGGTGCAGGCGAGGGAGGACAGCTTGTTAAAATTCTTTTGCTGTTTAATTTCTTTCAGAGGATCCTTCCCTGAAGAGCTTCTAATGAGACTGACCTTTATTAGCTAATTAGGCTCATTGAAATGACACAATCACATTTAGTGGTTTTTTCCTTCTGTGTGTATTAAGTTCTTGTCATTAGGCAGGTTGGAATGGGACTTGTAACCATGTACCATGTGTGGAGGTCAGCAGAGCAGAGTCTACCCCACCTTCCTGCCCCAGCTGCTGAAATTGGCAAGGGAGTTGTGCCACATGCTGCCACATCATGGCTTGGACTACACTGTGATAGTATTGACTTAATTCTGTACCTATTTTTAGCGAGTTGCACGCTTACATATGTGTGAAACAGTTGCTATATAGCAGAGACCAACCCAGAGTTTACAAATAAATTCAGCATGAGCGGTGTGGTGTAGCAAAACCACCCTGTGACAGGAGCAGTCCAGTCCATTAGCCTGTGCTGCACTGTCCTGCTTGAACAACACATGGGAAAAGGTCTGAAGGTTTAACAAGTATTGGAGTCTCTTTGAGTTGTCATTCTCAGTTTGGCTGCCCCTGGGGAGGCCCTAGGTTGGTCGTGGTGGGCACTGCTGCCAGTCTTTGGCTCTTCCAGCAGACTCTTTCCTAATTCCAGCTGTCTTTTCCCCATATCTGGAGATGGAAGTGGGAAATGCAGCAGGGCGGCACGTAGTACTACCAAGCTGGGAGAGTAGTAAAACCCACGAGATGACCTCAGCTCTCAATTCCCAATTTCTTCATCACCCTCTTCCACTTTGGGAGCATCAGTGGGCTAACTACTGTACAATATGCTTTTACAGGGGGCAGAAAAAGTGCAGCATCCATCAGATGAAACTGAATCATATCCACCTGTCAATTTTAGAAAAGAATTCTTACAGGATTAGTCCATGCTGAGGGAAAAAACACCAACCAAGGCAAAGTTTCCTTTTGATCATCTCTGTTAAATGAAGTGTTTTGGTGCTGGTATTGTTGGTTTCTTAAGGATGTGTTGGTTTCCTGAAGATCTAAGCATGAATCAGTTTTATAACTCAACGTTGGCACCTCTTGCTGTTTGAGAAGTTTGAACTGCGTTGCAGACACTGTCGCAGAAATTTGTGGCTGAGCTCCCCCTAAGGATGGATGGGAGGTATTCCTGTGCTCAAGGCTCAGTCCCAATGAATTGGTTAACGCTTTAGCCCTCCCCCAAAGCGCTTTAAGCATGTGTTTAGCTTAGGGGCATTGTAATCCTCTTGCCTTGCATATTTGACTATCTTTTTCTACACGAGAAGAACGACTCATAACAATCAACTTTAATAGGAAAGTTTTCCAATAAAGCAAAGCTGTTTAAAAAAGGGAATTACAATAATGTAGAAAAACCTTAGTAAATGGCTTGTACTTAGTAAGTGCCTCTGCTGTAACATACACATTAAGTGAATCTTAAGGGAATTAATGTAATTCTCCAAAGTCTCAGGTGGTGGGATTTTTTTTTTTTATTTTGTGCAAAAGCAAACTGTGTTTCTTCATTAACATTTTATATGTGTAGAATTTCCATACTGCTTCAGTCTCTTCATGTTATCTTGTGTGCTGTGGGCTAGATATGGTGGTGTTTCACCAGCCCACCTTCCCCCTGTGCTGATGTTGAGCTGCAGGACTGACAGCAGCCCCTCTGAAGGGGGATTTCAGGGGAAGCCGCTGCCAATTTGCAGCTTATGCCCAAATGCAGCTCCAGAACCTCTTTGCCACTCTCTCCTATTTAGGGGGTTTCATGTGTTGCTGGCAGGCTTGGCATACAGCGTTTGTCCACTGACAGTAAGTCAGATTTATGTTTATATGTATTACTGTGGCAGAGAAATTAATAAATATAGCTCCCAATCTGCTTTCTCAGGGACTTCTGTGGTGTTAATGCCCTCCCTGTCTCTGCTGTGTCCACCTCCTACCTCCAGAGCAATGTGGCAAGTAGGATAAGGGTAGAACAGCTGAGCCTTGTATCAGCTAGTGACAGGCAGCAGAAAATCCAGGGTATTCTGGTGAGATGGTTTCTAGCGTGGTGGGATTACTGCAGATAACCCTGGTAGTGTGCAGTTAGTGCAACAAAGCTACTAGAAAGTTTATGTGGAATTTCTTTATTAGACTGGTCGCTATCATTTCCCCAGGACTAGAAGCACTTATGGAAGCCTTCCTGGTGATTTTCTTGCTGAGCAGCTCTACTTTTTGGAAAGGCAACAAAAAGGCTTGTGTTCAGGGAGAGGGCTGAAGACATCACAAGTCTGACAATAAATGCAGACCTATTCATGACACGATCCAATAACTGCAGAAACCAGAAAGACTTCCAAAAAACCCTGGCAGAGTTCTCCCCCTCTAGAGGGGAAACTACAGCGTTTGCCAGAGCCGGTGGCTAATGCAGGTTCCTGGCAGCCTGAGCCATGGTGAGCAGCTTTAGAACATTTTACTTCCTGCTGGCTAAACCAGGGAATCGTTTCACATTTGCATGTCCTCCCCAGGAATGGAGAGGGATGGATTAAAGTTTTCTCTTGCAACCCCATCCCCGTTCTGAAACTGAGATTTGCTCTTAATTAAACCAGCTCAGAGACCTCCTGGTGGCCCTCCCTAATGCAGCCAGGAGAGCTGGGCACTGTCATGCAGAGATGTCCCCATGCACACACCTGGTTCTGCTGGACCAGCAGCTGCTATGACTCCATCGCAGGGACTTCTGGGTGCGTAGCACTGGCTCACTCCTGACTAGTGTGCCATCACTTGGGAGCCCTCAGAAATGTGTAGAACATACGCTGTTTTTATCCTCTCTTCAGAGTTAGTATGAAATTCCTTTATGCAAGAGTTTAAGGTGTGATATGCACTTGTTATCTACTGGCCAACTTTGCAGTTCTCTGAGAAGTGGAAGACATCATCTTATGTAAAGAGTGACCAAGAAAATTGATGGAAATGGTGTTTCCTAAAAATATGGGGAAAATGGCACACACTAGCTATCATAATTTATGCTCTACGCTCATCGTAATTCAAACTGACCATTGTAGCAAAATAAGACATTGCCCTGTGACTCAAATAGATATTTTTTTTTGTTTTCTCTTGGTAACAAACACTCTGCTGTGGCTATAAAAGACAGGAGATGATCGTGATCTACGGAATAAGTTATTACCCATTCCACAGCTCATGTTGCTGTTGCTTATTTGTGTCATGAAAATCTTAAAATTCTTTCCTGAATATGGTCACTCAGCGTAACTTCTTAATAAAGGTACCAGAAGGCAGTTAGAGATGCCATTCGCCGCAGTTCATGGGCACAACTCATCTTCTAAATACTCTAAATCCTGTTTACGCTGAATTTTCCTGAGCAATGTTGACAATGATGGGCACTGCTGATTTCTTACGTGTAAGCTAGGTCATCCACAGGGTCTTCCCATTGATTTTGTTGTTTCAGCGGAGCTCCTTGTAGGAACAGGGATGATCCCCAATGAATCTGCACTATCAGCAGGTGTTTCTCCTGTGTGGAAAATTCTCTGTGAGGATCTTTTGTGATCCACCACTAACAGATTATTACTAAACGTTGCCTGGGTAAGGAGGAGGTGGAACAGAGAATCAGGTTGAGGGACACTTGTGAGAAGAACTGACAGGACTTCTGTTGGGATTTGTATTGCTCCTGTTGTTACTGCAGAAACTCCCACTTGAATGTATGTAGATTTTGGAGGTGATAGCCTTTATTCTTGCTCCCTTCCTCGTTGCTCCTTCACAAAGTCTGTTTGCGCTGAGCCCCAAAATAGATATAGCAGCTGACTGCAGGGTGTCAGCAGAGCTTTTGCTGCTTCTTGTAGACAGAGCAAGATGTGCACGTTGCTCCATCTGAACATAGATCCTGGGACACAGTACAAACTGAGTCCCGCAGAGATCTTAAACTTCACGCTAGCTTTCCTCTTCCCAGCCTTTCTGTTTTACTCTCCTGTCTTTTGTATAATTATTTCTTTGCTTTTTCACCTAGTTTAATTTATACGAGTGTTACTGATTTGGCTGTTATCTTAAATATCCTTAGGCTTTGGACTTCAGTTAATACTTCAGCTTAGTATATTTGCTATCTTTTATATTTATAATCTTTCTGGATACATTTTGAAAACTGTATTTCAAGGTTATTTGTTGAAGGAGTGGTGAAGGGTGAGTACCAGAGGTTCTACATCAAACAATCGCAGTATTTGCCCACTGCTTGCATAAAAGCTGTAGAAAGCCCCAGGGATTTGTTCTGGGAAGTTGTGAGCAGCCATTTCCAAGACATGTGTGGTTTTGATCTGCCTGAAATTTGTTTGAAACTCGTTTGAAACTCATTTGAAATCTGGACTGGTCAGCCACTATAAATCAGCCACTCAATAGTTCAGTAAAGTGCTGAAAGAGCACTTCAGCAATCTGAGGCAAAATATGGAGCTTTGAAATAGCCAATAAAACCTATGATGCCATTGGGTTTTCTCACCGTAGTAATGATGTAGATTGCAAAAGGTATGCAAAAAAGTCTGGGCTCCCTTGGGGGTCAAGATCTAGGTCTTGAATCTTGTTTTCATGTAGAGGAAAGCTTGAAATTCTTCATCCTGAGATGCCACATTAGTATCAGGCACATAATTTCCAAAGTCTGTTATTGTTTAGTTAGGGTGATTTAGTATTTGTTACCTGCCTGCAGCCCCTTGGGGAGCGATGCCGGCCCCAGGGCTGACTGTGCAGCAACTCAGTGCCTGCAGGCTGGAGCTGCTGAGAGGGAAGAAGTTCCCTTTGTCCTTTGTCATCTTTTCAACCATGCAAAGAAGATCTGGTCCTGAAAGCCAAGGGCGTTTGATGTTCCAGCAGTGGCAGCAGAACAGAAAGCTGGACAGGACCCTTGGAGTAGGCTAGGGCAGATAAGCTGTCTCTTGTCAGACATATAAAGGGGCATTAAAATCCCTCCTTCATCCTATTTCCTACCACCAGCTGGGATAACACAGAAACAAAACTAAAGAAGGACTGTGAATCATTTTAATTAGGGCACTAATGCTTAATAGAAGTGTAATGCGGAATAAATTATCTTTAGGTCACCTCTTAGGAAAGCTCACAGGGGTTCCCTGAACTGGAAAAGGACGGTTGGACCTTCTTTCCTTCCACACACTGCTTGGCCCTGCAGTCCCAAAGGGCAACTATCTTCTCCCGGCTCCCTGGGAGCAGGCTCTGCTCTCTTTCCAGCACTAGCAACAGCAGTTTCAGCTCTTAAATATAAGGAACAAGTTCAGCAGGGGGATGCAGGGAACTGGTCTGAGGGCAGCATGTGCCTGCCCTGCCCATCTCTGCTCTGCCGTTTCATCCCATGTGTCGCCTCGCTCTTGGATGGTGGCTTTTTATTTCTGCAGTAAACTTGCTTCAGAATGGACCCCACCAGCTTTCTCCCTCCAGCCAGCAGGGCCTTCAGTTTTATGGTGCTCTCCCATGGTGGTTTTGCTATTCAGATAATTCTCTGAAGGGAGAGCCATCACTTTACAAATTCACCTGTCTCACTCCTCTTCTTTTACTCTGTGTGTGCATAGATATATATATGTGTGTGTGTATGTATATACACATGTATATATATGTATATTTGCTCTCTTCATGGTCACCAAGGGCAGCAGCAGAAGTTTACCACGGTCTCAGGTGGGGCTTCCTGCAGGTCAGCAAATCCTTGCAGTGTTTGCTCCTTGTGCTGGTGAAGAACCACAGGCTTCACTGGCTATGGACACTTTTAACATCACGCTGATTTGAGCAAGGTTAAAAAAAAAAGAAAGAAACCCCACATTTGCCTAGTCTTCACCAATCAGGATTAATGTGCATTGGTAAAATGATGGGGGAAACTGGAACACTAAAGAATGCTGAAGAACACTAAATTCACCAATAAATATTTTAAAGTGGACGGTGAAATAGATGTTTTTTTCTCAGAAGAAAAATAAATCTTTGCAGCAAAGATTAGAATGGAGGAGAGGGAAGGAGGAAGAAAGAACGCATTTTTGTTCTGTATAATTTGGGAGCTTTGAAAGAAGGACCATATTTCCTATTGTGATGTGTGTACCCCAGCAGATAACGAGCTCAATGCTTTCATTAACTGTGCTGAAAGTCCCTTCCATTATTTAGATCTTGGGTTGTGTATGCATTTTTTTGTCTCTGCTTTAAGGCCCAAAGAGAAATGCCAGACTCTGCATGATCTGTCAGTTCGCTGAATGGCGTTATCTCATTCCACACTTATGATGGTAGGGATGTTTTTTAAGTAAATGGAGAACAGATTTTGTACTCTTCAAAAATCCCCTCTGTTCATTCCGGTGTCTTGGCCAAAGGTGTTTAAGTTGATGATGCAGACAAATAATCTTATGGCTGTTCTGGCTTTACAGGACAGATAGAAGGAAAAAGTGATAGGAGCGTGTTTTATCCCGTAACATACCATTTTACTTGAAATACACAGCTCTAGAAGGTTTGTTGAGTATAAATGTGACATGTTTTTCCCAGTTAGCATGTGTGTATGCAGACTGGCACTTTGATCTTTTTTTGTTCTTGGGTTGGTGTCGCTCACTCAAACTCCATACACAGATGCGTTGACTCTTCTTTGTTATTTAATCTTTATATTTGCTTACACTTATGGAAAATAGGTTTTGAGCACATACATGCCTATTCAGAGTTTTCCCCTCACTGGAGACAGAGGTCATGTTATGCACTCATTTTGAACTCTTTGCCAATACAAATGTCAGAATAACATGAAAGATGATGGAGAATCAGATAGTAAAACCTTTTTGCATTAAACAGCTTCGGTCAAGTCATTTTATTACCCTGTCACCCGTACACAACACACCCCGCAGCTGAAGCATGCGATTTGCTTGCTATCCTTAGAACTGGTACGATTTCCCCTACGTGCTCTTAGCTCCATAGGTCAGGCAATCCTTACCATCAGCACCTCACCTCATGAGACCTACCTCTGTGCTTTGTGACAGACACGCCATTTTTACCAAAAGGGTTGGTGTTTATACTCCAATGCTTGTATGTACACACTCCAAAACCATGCTTCCCGTTGGCCAGCAAACAGCTGACTTTGATCATGTTGGCACAGAGGGTTGTGACCTGCCCAAGAATTTCTCTTCTTTGTTGTCAATACTGCACGAAATTCAACTCCTAAAATTTTGCTATTTCAGTTATCATTTTAAATAAAACCTCAAATTGACAGTAGCATTATCATTTCAGGAGTGTAGAGTCTGCTTTTTTCATGGCAGGGGGGTTGGAACTCAATGATCTTTAAGGTCCCTTCCAACTCTAACCATTCTATGATTCTATTCCCAAGTGCCATTACACATCCCTCTCTGAATGTGGTATTTTTGTGTCATCTGAAAACATGATTCTTCAGTAATTTGTTATGAATCTTTAAACTTGACTATATCTGATGAAGGCGAATGACACGATAACTGTGCCAAATTTCCATTATTTGCTATTTTCTGAGTTACTAATTATAAAATCATAGACAGGAGGAAGATGAGCGTGGAGGACACTGAGTACATTTGGAGACCTCCAAGGCTACTGCTGGGATCAAGGAATTAAAAGCTGGCATGGTGTCAAAGAAGATGAAAACACCTGCAGGCCTTCAGAAAGGAGAAGGACGTGGGAGGTAAGTGACTATTTTGAAACAGGGTGGCAGTGCTGACTGTTCTGGGAGAGACCACAGAGGACCAGGAGGGTTTGACAGCAAAACAGGGAAAACCACATTTTATGGAGAGTGCTGTGCCTTAGCAAGTGTTTGCACCAAGGAGGAAAAAAAGGATGTTTTCCCACAAATTCAGACTAAATTGAGCTTCCTTTTCAAAGCCTGTGCTAGTCACACACACGAACCATCTCCAGTACCTTGTAACGGCCCATGGGGAACTCTTCTGGTTTGCCTCATGTATTCAATTCAACTTAAATAATTTTCTGAGTGAACAGCTGCTGGGGCCCTGTATTGCTCTCGGTAATATGTTCCTGGGCTTAGTGTGGCATGAGGGTTGTGTTCGGGACTTCTAGATGGATAAGGAGGAGTTTTTCCTTGCACATTTGTTTTTCCTTTTGCACAGCAGCACAGTACTAACAGTACAGACACGGGCCCTGGGTTGTTTTGGTGTAAGACCATGGATACCCAGTGCATACCCATATTCTATAGGTAGCTCCAGGGAAGCAGTCAGGTAGTTTGAGACTTTTAGTGAATAAACTTGCTCCTGCAGCTCTTTAGCTTTCATACAAAAGGATGTGTTGCAGAGGCATCACAATCTGATAGTAACCCTTCATCAGAAGGGAGTGGTGGAGAGACTCATGATCTGCAAGGTGAGAGTTGTGGCTGTTAATTACCAGAGTGGGTGAGATGATTATCTTGTAGCCTTAGTGCACCTGGTGTCCTCTGAGCTGGTCTGTCTTCTTGTAGCTGCCAGTGGTATTTCTTCGGCTTGGTTTCAAGTAAGTACACTGTGCAACGTGACTAAGATAGTGCAATTACTGCCATTACTAATGCATATGCATAATTAAATCCAGAGGGCTAATTTGCTGTTTTTCAAGCTTTTTATCGTGTGAGTGGAAAAATGGGATTCCCAGGCAAAGCTCAGTTGCAAAGTAGAGGCCAAGCTGTTCAGAGAACTTGATTTTAGTGTTTCAGTGCTTAGTTCTTAGTGCCCTGATGCCCAGTGAAATGAACAGCCTGGCTAGGTGGATATTCAGGTGCCTAATTAGAGCTACAAAAGCTGCCATGCAGAGTCAGAGACCCTCTGAGATGGTCAGCAGCAAATGCCAAGAAAGGAGCAGGAGCCACATGTTTAATTTTGAATGATGGGGCACCTGCCTTCATTCATCCAAGACATTGATTACCCAGGTGGCTGGCCCAGCTGTTATCCATAATATTTAAGTGAAATCCTCCTTCTGCAAGATTCTCTGATAAGTCCAGGAGTGACAGAAACACACCACAATCAATTCTTTGAAAATACTTTGCCCCTCTTTCTCCCTCCCTTTTCCTTATTATAGCAGTGGCAGTTTATACCACCCCACCATCCCCTTTGGGTTGTTGAAATTCCTATGGGATCCCAGTTAGCAGATACAGCTCCTAGAAGAGTAATGCCTTATCTGTGAATCCCTGTAGGGCTGAAATATTGAGTTATTCAGTGCTGTCAGGACTTGAGTATGTTTGGGCAGGCCCAGAGGCAGAAATTTAAGCAACCAGAGAGCTTTACTGATGGGATCTTAGGTGTCACAGGGATTCAGCCAGCTCCAAAGTTAGGCAAGAGCTGGAAAGGGGGCTCTGAGGATTTGCATTTTGAATGAAGGAAAAATCTCTCTGTGGATTTAGCCTGCATAACTATGCAGGAGGGGAGGCACTGGGGAACCAGCATTGTATTATATTAATTGTCTGAGCAAAGTGAAGCTTAAAATTCCCCTCAGTGCTCTTCTTCTGTCTGACAGAGTTCTTGTTCAATAGCTGAAGAGTGTTTAATTTAGAAATGCATGTGCAAAGTCCTCCAAGATGCACTGTGGGTAACATTCCTCCCCTGGATCTCAGAGAACTGACTGATGGAAATGAACAGGACTTTGTATCATAACCCTGTATGACTCTGGGTCTGGAGACAGGATAAGCACTGCATGTAGTTGAAATAGATAAATCTGCTGCAAATTGATCCCGCTTTGCAGAAACTTAGTTGTTTTCCTTTATTCCTGTGTCTTTCATTGTAATTGCATAATTGAACTAGGAGCATTTCTGGCACCAAAAGACTTTAGGGGCTAATATAAAGTTGGAGGATGAAAGCCTACATTTTTGCAGGCGATAACTCTGGAATATAGTGCTATACTGGGAACTGAGAGTGGTGGGAAGAGCAACCAATGTTCTTTGGAGGATGGCAAAAACCATATACATGAAAGACTAATTTTTATGATACATTCAGAGGGCCCTCCAGTTGGCTGAAGTCCAAAATTTAGATTTGAGTAAATTTTTTATGAAAAGGGGGCTAAAGCAGATAAAATACCTGTTAGTTCCCATTAGAGATACCCATGATCACGGCTTGCGCAAGGTCTCTCAGGACAAGGCTTGGCTTTGCTGTGGTATAGGAATAATATCCAGCTGATTTATCCAGCAGAGGTGCAAAGATGGGCAGAGCAGGATGAGCAATCAAAGAGGTCAAGGGGAGCTTCTTTGGTCTTGGTGGCCTGCTGCCTGGGAAGCCGTCCTGCCACTGGAGCAGCACCCTCCAGCTGCTGTGAGCCTTGAGTTTCTCTCCTTCATGTATGTATGTTGTCTTGGGCAAATGCCCAACTTGACCTTCATCTAAGGTCAGCCTTTGGGACCTCTGACCACTTGTTGCCCAGCTGAGATGGTTCACAACAGCTGATTTTTTGGAGAAGTGCTGCTTCTGTTAATCACATCCTGCCTAAGCACTGATGTTGGGAACCTAAAAAACAGAAGGGCCCACCTTCACCTTTTAGATAAGATATTTCTCCATCAGGTTTGCCAGCAGGGATAAAGAAGCCAGCAACGGTGGAAACCAAGCCAGCAGGTTTCACGGCCCACACTGACAGCAGTGCCATAATAAGCTGATACTAACAAGGACCAGTAACCTGCTTCTATACAAATGCACACCAGTTTCCATTTCAGTCCTTAAAGGTGAGCTCTGTGTGAGTAAGGATTTTCACTTTGTCATTACTGCACATCATTCATGTTTGTATTGAAGATCTGCACTTCTTCCGTGTTGCTTTTTTTGTAGTTACAAAGTGTCAGAGGTTACTGTGCCCAAGTGGAGATGCTCTTCCAAGTTGGAAACTAGGAAAACTAGGACAATGACCCTCTGGCATGCTGCTAGTGGTGAACTGCATTTGAAAAACATAATGTTTTTTCTAAGGGACTGCACATAATAGCAGCCTTTTCATTCTGGCATTTATTAACCTCCTCTGAAAGTGCCTGGGGCTGATGAAGCACAGAGAGCATAGTCCATGTGTTCAAGATGAGGTTGGTGCTGGAAGGACATCACAGGTGATGCTCAGCACTGTGCTCCCTTGCTGTAGAACACCAAAAAAGAGGTGCCTCTAATCATCAGAAATGGGAAATGGCTGAAGATTGTCAGAGCAGGTGCAAGCTACATAAATAGATCAGGAAAATATTGGAGGCTGAGGGAAGGCTGAAAACAGAGCCCTTTCTGGTAGCTTTAGATTGAAATCTTTCACCTGCAAGATTTCTGGAATTTAACATTGTTCCATGGAGTAAGGCAAAACTAATTCCCAGAAACAGCATGCAACTGACACCAAACTTCTGGCGTTTGCTTTCCTAGGTAAGAATAATAATTATTGTATCTTCCTAGCTACATCAATCAGTAGTTAGATTTTTTGATTTTTTTTTTTTAATTTCAGAAACAGTGTTACTACTCTGCATATTCCAGAAATTTGAATAAAAACCTTAAGGATAAAGAAATGGAAAATACTATGTGCTATCCACTTGGCTTCAGCAGGTACAGTATCTGCTTTAATTAATAATAATGTATCTCTGCAGATCAAGAATAAAACTGCAGTCTACACTATCAACCCTTACATTAATTTTTCAAGTCATCCATTGAATATTAACTAAATATAGTTACAGTCAAGAAGAAGCATTTGTTTATTTGCTTACATTCTCTCAGCTATGCAGGACATTATTCTGTGTGTGACATCAAAGATTTACTTTCAAACTCACCTGATTTGAAAGGCAGAGTTTCTTCTGACGATGCAAGTCAGCAGAGAAAGTGACTGTATTTTATCAAATTCAGCTGCACTTTTCTTGCTGAAGCATGTTCAAAAGCCAACAGATCTATTTTTGTGATTCATTGCAGTCCATTCTGCTGCTGTTCAGTTGAAGGGAGCTATTTTTGTAATTATTCAGTAGCAAATTTATCAATTTAGTTTGTAGTGAAAAAGTTCCAGATATCTCTCTGATGAAGGTTGATAAATGGGTCCAGAAGAAAACTGTTCCTCTACAAAAGGGAGCGAGCTGGTCTGGGAGAGGCTTGCTCGTAGCTCACAAAAAGCATCACAAAAAGAAAAGCTCTGCTTTGAAGTAAGAGAAGGACAAAGACTGTCCTTCAACAAAGCATATGTTGAGGCTTTTGCATGTAAGTTATTAATCAACCTATTGTATTTATTATGACAGAGGTCTTGAAAAGGCTCTCAAAGTATTAGTCTGATGGTTTTAGCCAGTTCAAAGAAAAAAAATGGGGCAAGGCTGAATAATGTCTAAGAATATCCTTCTGGCTGCTTGAGGGAGATGAAGCATTTAATTTTTTTTAAAACACAGGAGATTTGCCTCTCACCAAATTTAACTATGGTGACCATTAGAGCAAAACCTAACCAGCATCCTCATCACTGGTCTGGGACTCCTGTCTCTCTTGTGGGCTGAATGACAGTGTCCCCCTTCCAGGACGGAGGATACCAGTTACCACACCAGTTCTCAAGCCCAAGAGCAGGCAACTAATTGTCATTGCATTGAGCATATAAGAAACCTTCCTTCTAGAGCTGTTAAAAAACTGGAGAACAGGAGAGGAAATATGTGGATGGGTTCACCTTATGAGATGATGTGGTTTACGTTGCTCCAGGCATCCTAGTGACTGAGGACAGCTCTGCCCTCCAGTCCTCTCCACACCCCTTAGACTAGAGCCCTGCCAGGATTTCCAGGGGCAAGGGAATACAGCTGGGGAGACTGCCCTAAAGAGGGTGATAACCAGGCCCTGCTAGAAAGGTGGCCTTGCTTTGGGGTGGGATAGGTCAGGGCGCAGAGGGGGGGCTGCAGCCTGGGGCACGCTGGCAGCACTGGATGGCAGTGTTACACAAGTTCAACCAGGTTTTCTTTCTTCTAGGTTTGGGAATAAAGACAAAGCATGCCAAGCCTGTGACTGGAAATGTGTGTTTTTAAGAAGGAGCATCTGTAAGTCATGTTGTGATGTATCTGTTGCTCTTCTGACCAGATTCCTTTCATTTCCTTTTTCCATCCTAGCTCTTTTCTTTGAGGGCTACTTTCCCATGCTTGCTTTCCTCCCAGCTTTCTCTCTCTTTCTCAGTGTGTGCTAGAGTGTTTCCCATGCCTCTTCTGAGCTGACTGGGCACTGGAAAGGTCACAGAGCTAATCAGCAAGCTTTGCCACTGCAAAAGCAGTATACAAAAACCCAACAAAAACATCCTCGCCTCCTTCCAGTTCTTTAGCTTTCGGCAGAAAGGACCAGAAGGAGGAGAATGCATTGGCACCGGCCCAGTATATGTGTGTTTAACATGAAGCCTGCTAGAACTAAATATACTGCAGGGACAATACAGAATTTGTGCAGCCAACAGTTTGCTCCTGCTATGGAGTTGGCCTGTCACTGGTAATGGCACAGAGTAGCGATTCCAGGGATGATACTAAGCCAGAGCAGTGTGCGTGTAATCCCAGTGCCAATATACACACCAGCACTGGCACTCCAGAGACGTGTGGAACATACCTTTGGCAGGGAGATGGTGAGACAGTGAAAGCAGCTGAATAGGTATCATTGTGGGTTTGTTCCACCTGCTTGGATCCCGAGCTGGGATTTTTCTTCTTCTTTTCATCTCATTTCTCATTGTAATACCAGGGTCACGCTTTAATACAGCAAGTATAATTACAGAGCAGTTACACTGTGTGAGTCTGTTTCATGATACCTATAATTACCATTCATTCACTAGGAGCTAGGAGGTTAGTTAATTCAGTGAACGCATTACGTATCAGTCTGCTTTCTGAGTTACTATCTCACATTTTAATTGCAATGGTACCTTTTGCACATATATCTGAAAGTTCACTGTATGACAGTCATTTCTATTTTGTTAAGTTTATGATTCAGTTCAGCCTGTTTACAAGTGTATTTGTGTGGCAGTAGTATCTCAGGTCAATGAAAAAAGTTAAATCAATATCCAGACTGGTAATCAGTCCTACCTGAAATCCCCACCCTACTGAAACATGTGTGTACCCCATAGAGTTTAAGAAGTGTAGTGAGGTTGACTTTTGGTTTTAGAGATGACCCAGAGCTGACTACGTTTCAAATGATTGGCAAGGCTCATGACACACTGGAAATCCTTGGGATCAGGAGAAAAGTCATTAAAGGGCACCACAGTCCTCCTTGCCACCCCCTCCACAGAGCTGTGCTTATCCTTCTGCTGGATTCAGCAGGGCTTGGCTTCAGCAGAGATTATGGCTTTGCATTAGGTGACATTAGTTTGATGTAACTTTTTTTGTTTTAAATAGAAAGGTTTTGCCCACTTTAGTAGCTTATGAGGATCAATCACACTTCAAAGGGTTCCCAGGCTGAAGTCCTGTGGCCATTTGATGTTAGAAGGTGGCAGGAGGCAGCTCCCTGCTTCCTTCCTTCCTCTCCTCTCCTGCCTTTGTTCTTTATCCCCAGATAAAGTTGGAACCAGCAACAGCAGCTTGGCCAGCAGCGAACCTCTGTCATACATTGCTGAAGAGCTTCCTCAGCCAGCCTGGAGCCACTGCAGCATGGCCAGGCCAACAAGCCTCTTCCTCTATGCTTTTCATCTTCTTGACTACATTCCCCCGTGCCAGCACCTCCTTCCAAAGCCCTGTGCACCTCTCTATCCCCTTCCTCTGCTACTCCTCCTTCTCTCCCCTTACCCTCAGCCCAGCTTTTGCTCCCCCCAGCATCCTGAGCTGGGTGTCCAGCACAGATCAGGAGGAGGGGTGACTGTGCACAGCTCCTGCACAGCCAGCACAGATCCTCAGAGCTGGCACTAGTTGGTTGCATGCATTCTGCCTCAGACATTCCTTCTCCCTCGATTATCTATAAAAGTTTTATTGACAGGCAAAAAAAAAACAAAACAAAACAAAAAAATTGAGAAAAAGGTTTAGGAGCCAAGTAGAAAGCCACAGAAAGACAGTGTAAGAGTCTTTTCCATCTTTTATTCCTACTCTCCCTCTTTTGATACCTCCCCCTTCTTCTCTTTGTCTCCCTGTTTCTGTTCTTTCCATCCTTCCTTCTCATCATTTTCTTTTCCTGCTTCCGAATCTTCAATTCATCTAACTATGCTCTTCTTTATAACCTAATATTTTTCTCCTGGGGAATTAGATTTCAAACTCAAAGACAAACTGTCTCTGTGCACTGGAGGAAATTGTCACTTGGTTTATATTTCTTTGTGGGTCTGTGACTGCAGGATTTTCAGAGGATTTTGGAGTACAGAGGCACTGACATCTCTTTAAAAAGGAGTGGGAACGCAGCCCCTAAGTCTCCCAGGACCCTGTCTGAAACCGTGGGATGGCAGGTGGTGTGAAAGGACCAGGGGGAACACAAACCAGTTCAGTTTGTCCTGCCAAATGGCCTGGCCCCAAGTCTTGCCTTTCTGCTTGGTGAGTACCAGCTGCTGGAAGGGCAGGTTGGGAGGAGGAAGGGGCAGTAATGGGAGCCGTGCCTTAGCCAGCTTGTAAACCATCTTTGTACGTGTATGAAAATTAAGATAATTATATCTCTTTTAATAAGAGGCCGTTCGTGTGCTTTTGGTGTTTACATGTATCAAGAAGGAAATCACAGGCAAGCGCCTGCCAAGTATATCCCTAGAAATATTTTTGAAGCTGTCATCTACAGGCATCGAATACCAGAGGCAGTTTAATTTCTCTCCCACTCTCTTTCTCTCTCCAAGCCCCCACCTCCCACACTCTGGCCTGGTTTTTGTAGGGAAAAGAGTTTGGCTTTTTATTGCTGTGTAAAGAATTAGTATATTACTATACTGGTCCCATTTGATGCCATCACTAGTCCAGCTAACCTTTAGATCTCCAGTACTGTGAGACAATGGATTTGTGGAAGGGATATGCTTATCCAAAAACCTTATTCATGATTTGCATTCAAGTGGCCCTTATGAGTGACTTGTGGAAATGAAATCCAGAAGGAAACTTGGAGAGGAATGCGTAAGGAAACTGAGTCAGGTTCATGGCACAAATTTACCTAAAAATCTGTTGAAACTGTCCAAACCAATCCCTGTGCATCCATGTCCTACAGCTTTTGGAGGAGGCTCTGTTCACTGTTGCCAAGAATAGAAAAATCACCCAGACCTCCTGAAGTTCACCACAGTGAAAACAACTGGAAACCACAATACTGAACTGTCTAACTATACTATGGGGAAAAGCAAAGGTGGCACCTTGGAAAGCAAATACAGCCCTCTCCAATAAGCACTGACCAGTCAGTTATATACCTTAAAAACACAACTTGGAACATATTGCTTATGTTTGAAGGTGGTGAAAACATGAAGAGCAATCCTAAACTGGAAGCAGGCATAGATCAACTCATTGCAAAGCTAGAATAGGGAAACACAATGTCTGGCTTGCAATGTTGATATTGTCGTACGCTACCAAGAAATCTTAATAGAGAAACAAATATTAGCAGGGGTAGAACATTTTCTGACATCATGATGTGCACAGTGATTTTGGGTTAAGAAAAAACCAAAAGGCAATTCTATGTGCACTCTTCCTTGCACATTCCCATCTCTTATTCAGGACAGACACTCCAAGATCTATTTAATTTTTTTCTACATGTTTTCTGTGATCCAGTGCTTGAATTGTTTCTTTTAGTAATTTGGATTCCTGAAGATAACAGGATCCCCAAACACAGAGCCAGAACTGCAGTGCTTTACACCATGTATGGAGTCTAAAGTGTGCAGTGTACAGTTAAAAGCACAATCCATCTACATGTCAGGGTCACGGGGATTTTTCCATGGAATAAAGTGGATATACCAAGTCAGACTGCATGGGGTGGAAACTAATTTAAAGAGGGATTGACTCAGACATCCCTACTTCTGTTATTGTGTTATTTTAAATACTTCAGCAAAGGATTGGATCATTTCTTACTCTGAATTAATTTGTCCATCTTTTGTTCTTTCTTTATTAAATTACAATTCACATATTGACAACTTCTGAGTTTCTAGGTGAATCTAATAGCTGTGAATCTTGGGTTACAATACACAGAGGCAAAAAGCTTCATGGTTTTCTGAGGAACTGACTAACATGCTGTCATAAGTGGATATATAAACATTAATTATGTTCTGAAGGGATTCAGCTATTAAAACCAAGTTAGAAGGAAAAACAGGACTGTCTGAATTATCAGTTCTGTTTTTAACAGAGAGGGCCAAAACCACTGGTGACCTCAGTGCTCCTCACTCTACACAGTGCCGTTTGGCACCAAGCTCACCTTGCATGAGGTTGACATTTAAAAAGTTGCCCACCATGTTCCTTAGAGAGCTCTGTCAGCGTGGGAGGCTGCAGAGAGAGACAGGGTCTGGAGAGCTGTTGCACTGGGTGTGCTTGCTGTGCCTGGGAAGCACCACCTTTCACGGGACTGAGGTGCTCCAAGTGGGATGAGACCCCACAGCTCCTACCAACAGCCAAGGGCAAAGACATTTCCCCAGAGCACAGATTTTTATGTCTTTGCACAAATCAAAGTTTGTAGTTACCAACCATAACAATTGTCTGTGCTTGTGTCTTCCTTGACAGCTGAGTGAAAATCAAACAAACAGAGTCACTGCTCCAACATATACGTTTTGAGTTAACTAAAAAGCTGCAGCTATTTAAAATTAAAAACTGCAGAGGAAGAAGGACTTGAGGGTGTTGGTGGATGAGAAGCTCAACATGAGCCAGCAATGTGCACTGGCAGCTCAGAAAGCCAACCGTATTCTGGGCTGCATCAAAAGAAGCGTGGCCAGCAGGTCGAGGGAGGTGATTCTGCCCCTTTAGTCCATCCCAACATAAGAAGGACATAGACCTGTTCAAGTGAGTCCAGCAGAGGGCCAAGAAGATGATCAGAGGACTGGAGCACCTCTCCTACGAGGACAGGCTGAGAGAGTTGGGGTTGTTGATCCTGGAGAAGAGAAGGCTCCAGGGAGACCTTATAGCGGCCTTCACCGTTAAACAGGGCCTACAGAAAAGGTGAGAGGGACTTTTTATCATTGAATGTAGCAATAGGATGAGGCATAACAGTTTTAAATTGAAAAAGGGTAGATAGATATTTGGAAGAAATTTTTCGCTCTGAGGGTGGTGAGGCACTGGAACAGGTTGCCCAGAGAAGCTGTGGCTGCCCCATCCCTGGAAGTGTTCAAAGCTAGGTTGGATGGGGCTTTGAGCCGCCTGGTCTAGTGGGAGGTGTCCCTTCCCTTTGAGGGGTGATTAGAACTAGATGATCTTTAAGATCCCTTCCAGCTCTAACCATTCTATGATTCTATTTCCTTTTGGGGTTAATGAGCTTTTTCATATGGGCAAGATGGTGCCTATCAGTAGGGTTATCAAATTGTATTTCCTCACCCAGCTGTCACACACTGATTGAGCCGAGTGCCATGGTTGCCTCTCAGCTGCTGCTGCTGCATTTCTTCAGGCTGTGGGGTCGATCTCTGCTTCGACTGAAGCTGTGTTAAGATGTTCATTTTTTAATCAGGTCATTTTATGGCATTCCTGGTTGCTTGCGTTTTTACTCTTGCTCTGTGTTTTAAAGTGCATCCTTGCACTTCAAGACGATGGAAATATATTCAAGACAAATGATGTCTGCAAGATAAGAACACAGCCATTTCTCAACCTTAGTTTACTATGACAACGTACTGTTGATACATCTCCTTCAGCAAGCAAAAAAGCAGTTTTAGTTTCTTTCAGCTCAAAGTTTTGCAAAATGTCAAAGCAGTGCTGAGTCTAGAGCAAGAAAGACTGATGGCAGGTTCCCAGCCTGTCTGCTGGAAGGGAGTACAGTGAGACAGCTTTTGCAAGCTCCTCTAAGAAGCCTGAACCTTGGGAAAAGGTCTTTTCCCTGTCTTTTAGGTCCTACTGCTCTCCCGTGTATTTTACGATATGTTGTCAAAGAGGGAGCAGAACAATAACACATGTGTGTTCTAGTTTTTAGGTTCTCTAGTAGAGTGATAAAAAAGATGCTCAGAGATGTAACCTCTAATACATGTTATGTCTAATTAATCTCCAAATAAACCCAAAGGAAAGATAACTGGGTCTTTCCTTAGAAGTAATACATCATGTTAGAAAATGGATCATTATTTCTGATGGGTTTATATTTACCTTTTTTGGAAACGACTGGGGGCCCTGAGAAGAAAAGAGGGGTAGAGTTTTCTTCTCCCCAGCTACTTGAAGTACTAAAGAAATATTCCCACCTGTTATGGAAGAAAACTGTGATATGTTCTTTTAAAAATGTGTTTCCCCACAAGTCTAGCACAGTATGGGAGGCTAAAATTTCTTCATAAGACGTATCTTTCTGTGACTTTACAAACGAGAATGTTTAGCTAATCATATCAAGAAAAGAAAACTTCTTTTCCTCTTGAGATATAAAGCAGGGAATTAGTCTCAGAAACTGTTGATTACAGTTTTTTGGGGAGTTTGGGAGTTGGGATGGCATTCCCCCATCCCCAAAATGGTTAATGGGGACACTGCCAGTGTATTTCTGCAATTAACAATCATTTAAAACCCTTCCTTTTAGACAGGAAGAGCCCCTTGCTGGTTTGCAGTATTTGGGCCGCAGAGATTTGGTTTCTGTGGTGGGCACAGGCTCGTATCACCAGCCACAAACATGCACATTGATTTTGGCAGGCAGAGCTGCTGATGTTCCCCATTAGGTCAGGAACTGTGTGGGGTTTGCCAGTCTCTGCAAGGTAAGTGCTGTTTTGGCCAATGTCCCAGGGCTGTGGCATCTCTGGAGGAGCTGCAGCAAAGTGAGGAGGTGATGTGGCACCGCTGCTCCTGGCTCTGAAGCCCCTTTTCCTTGTGGCCCTGTCTTAGCTGCACCTGGGCTTCTCCCCATACCTGATAGGGAAAACTCCCACTGGGGCTGGGAAGCCAGGAGTTGGGAACCAAAGAGAAAATCATGTTCTGAAAGAATTTTGGAATATGAACTAGCAGAAAATATACAGCCACTGCTCCTGGGAGAGCTAAGAATAGCAAATACATCTGCCTCTGGAAAAATACCTCCTCCCAGGATGCAGCCCTCAGTTCTGACTACCCATGAGAAAAATCCATGAAACATAGAACAGCCTCAAAGCAGGTAATAAAATAATTTGGAGAATGGCAAGATTTCCATCTGAGAACAGGTGGAGAAGGTGAAGCCTGCATATTTTAGTGAAAAGATGAGTTACAGCGTATATGGTTTGCACAATGCAATACAGAGAAAGTACATGCGGATCCTATGCAAGCTTCCTGAGTGCAGTAACAAGGGAATGCTGAAAGAAAAGGGAGAAAAACAAATGAAAAAAAAAAAAAGAGAGAAGGGGTTAGTTTTATCCATTTAAGAACTAACCTATGGAAATCCTTGACATGAAATGTTCTTTGGGAGTATTGTGGAATTCAAGACCAGCAGTCACTTACACAGTTTCAGTTGCTTTCCTTGAGGCAGTTAAGTAACTGCATGACCACAAATGATGCTGTGAAAAGCAAGGTTGTATCAGGATCCATCCTCCTTGAAAGCCTTGGAAAGTGTTATTAAACAGTGTGTTGGGTGATATGAAGACTGCTGAAAGATTTTCCCTTCTCTTATTATTCACAGGATGCCAAGAGTTTGGGAGGCTTCAGGTCCCAATTCCAACTTAGCTGTGACAACATATGGGAGGTTTGGGGTTTTTCTAATTATTGACTTTTTAATTTAGGGTGTGCTTCAGTGAGCAGCTCTCTACAGACACAGACAGGCGAGGAGGATCAGCTTGGCAGATGCTGCCTGTGGTTGTACTCACCTTTCCACAGAGGTTGAGAGGCTGCTGCTCTTCAGGACAGAATCTTCATCTCTAGCATTTTATCAACTTGAGATGTCCCAGTGACTGTCCCCTCGTGGGCCTCATAGCCCAGGCAGCATTCAAAAATCAGCACATCCCAGAAGTACTCTTTTGGTAACTGACGAGAGCTGAGGCTACATGCTGAGGTTTTCCATTCCTGCCAGAAAAGAGTTTTGGACAAGAAGCAGCTCTGAACTGAACCAAAACTGAATGCCCAAACTACAATTCTACAGGATTTCAGGTACTTTTTACTGACTTGTGCACTGTGCTGCAGAGCATAAAATTCACCGTGGTTCACAGAGAGCCCTCCTTCATGATGGGGTTTGGAGTCATTTCTCCATTCCCATTTCTGTACAGATAAAAGCACTTTTCCAGTAGTTGGGAAGGGAGAAAATGATAAAAGGGTTGTGTGAGAATTTTGCTACCCCTTCTTTTTCCGTTCTTATTACAGGAAAGTAGTCTTTGAGGTTTTCTTTGGCTGAATTCCCTTATAACCCTCATTTGTAACAACGTGTCATCTCAGATTACAATCCAGATATTTTTCTGTCAAAAGCAAGGGGAGAGGAAGGATTGGTGGTCGGAGAGGATATATTGACTTGCTTATATCCTGAAAGGGGATATACACTCCAAGGGTTTAGTTTATACTCTGGAGAGACAAGAGATTTAAATTTATCTCTGTGTGTGTTCTGGACATGCCCACATGGTACCGTTTGTAGCTGGGTAGCCAGACCTCCAAAGACTTTGGAGACTGAGTTACCACTTTTGTCCAAAGAGCTGTGTAAGGTCCATCTCCCCGGCTTGGGGCAGACAAGGCAGCTGAGCCGGGTGTGCTCGGGCTTGTGTGCCTGGGAGAGTGGGAGAGCCTGTCTTCAGACACAGGCTGTAAGCAAGGCAAAGTGAAAATTGTTTACCTCTGTTAAAAAATGCCTGTCATAACAGTCCCCAGTCCCAGTCAGTCTCTGTCTGATAATATAAATGTTTAATGAGAGCTTCTCACGCTCCATTTTTTTTCTCTCTTACGCATCCCAGTATTATTTTATGTTCCCTGAGTCCTGAGGAATTGATGGCACCGATGGAAGCAAGACTAACGAGGATTGTTCTGTACAGCTGAGCACTGCAGACAGAAGGTAGTAATTTGGTGGGGGCAATATGAGCTATGAATTCTGTGTTTATGAACTGTGTTTATGTACTCTGTATTTATGAGCCATAGTTCATCTATGAACTATGTATTCTGAATTCAGAATATGAATTCTGCAAAGTTAGACTCAAATCTGTGTTTAGGAACGCTGTTATAACTTCTGGACAGTAAAGAAAATTGAATGTGTAAGTGTTTCTGGTGCCAGACACACGCTGTTTTGATGCTGCGTCATCAGCAGAGTTAGCAGTTTTCCTGTAAACATGATGCAAGTCTCCCTTTTTCTTTTCAGAGAAATGCATAATTCCATGTTGACATTATGGAAGAAATAACTTATGGGATATGGGTGCCACAGATGTGGCAAGTATGAGAATAGGAGAGCTGGTTGAAAAACTGGGCACTGTATATAGACAGCAAAAAACAAAAGTGTTCAGGGACCCCCTTTTACATGAACTTTCCCACATTCATTATGGTCTGTGATGAACAGAAGTGAAGGGCCAAGCTGGGCTACCCTCCTGTGGTCTGTCTGAAGTCCTGACACACCATGTAGGCAAAGAGAAATGGGAGGACCCTCCATAGCTTCTGTACGGTATGGAGAACCAGAGCTGACCCAGGTGATGGGGAGTAGTGGAGGGGGGACGTGTGGACAGAGTAACATCTGAGGAGAGCAGACGTATCATGGCAGTAGAAAAGGAATGAATGGTGCCCTTCAGACTGAGCTTCAATTAAGAGAATTAATTAAGAACAGAACGCCATGATTTCCAAAAATAAAAGGTAGGAAAAAACTACTGAGAATAGCATTGCATTTGCTTCCCAAATAAAGGGAGAATGAGAAATAGGAATCCTGTTGGAACACAAAATTATTTCCAGAGACTGTTAACTGTAGTAAATAGGGACATGCAATGTCCCAGGTCTGTGAAAGCACAGGTTTAAACAGGGAAGTGTTAGAAGTAACAAAGGGAACGTGGCAATTTTCTTCTTAATAATGAGATTGGGCAAAATGCAAGGTGCTGATAGCCCACATATATGTATTCTCAGAATCTGCAGTACCTGTTAAAATTAAGGCAGAAGCACTGAAGGATGAAGAGAATGAGTAAAATCTGCGGATATGCTGGGGAATTTTTGTAAAAGGGTAGTATTTACATGTATGGTAAAAACCAGATGGCACAACACTTCTGAAAAGAGAATTTTACTCTCCATTCTTTTTCACTGGCTCTGGATATTTTTCAGCAGTTACTGTAGAAGTGTTCTCTGTGTAATTATAGTTGTGGGATAGAAAATGGGCAGCTTAGGACTACAGGACGTTCCCATGGCCTCTATATCCCCCCATGGTATTTTTCCCTGCCTAAGGCTGCTTAGAAACTTAATCTGGCTTGGGCCAAAAATGCTTCCAATGTGGAGATAGATCTAGCTGATATATGAAAACCAGATAATCTCCAGCTATTTGAAACTCCCTGTTAAGGCAATCTTTTAAAATTTTGCTCAAGTTTTCTTCTTAAACTAAAACAGCTAAAGCTTGAATACCTGCATAGGAAGCTTTTTTAAAATGCTGGTGTATACCCAGGAATGTATCACTTCAGTGGGGAAAAAAAACAGCTTTAAGACAATCAGGTGAAAACTAGGAAGATACCTCCCTACAGTGGATTATATCATGACCATGATACGATGGCCAAGGCAGCAAGTGAAGGGGTCAGGAAGATAAAAACTGAGGTTTTGATTAGTCTCTCTCACTTCTTTCTTCATCTCTCATGTTTTCTTTGTGGCTATCAGTTTCCTTCTCAGGAGTTTTTCCTGACAGTCCTGCGGTTGTAGATAGCAATGCAGTGTACAGGCACGGAAAATTTTCATTTGCAGGGTCAGTCAGAGAAAAATTTTTGATATTACTGACAGACAAAGCCTGTTGTCCCTGCAGGCAATGCTGTATGCAAAAAGTGTCTTTGAAGCCAGTTCTGTTTTTTCCTAGTGTAGTAGTTTGTGTTGCTGTGCATGAAAGCTGTTATGCATTGAACTGCTGGTCTCATGATCTCATTTTAATAGTGGCTGCAAAGCTAGAAACTTTGGATTTCTTGAGATCTCCTACTTGACATCTATAAGGCTGATGCAATATTAGGATATTTTTGCATTTTCCTTTGTAATTTTTACCTTTTTTCCTTTAAAAATATGTAACAGGAGAGGTCATTAATTATCAAAGAAGAAGCATTAAGCCCCTAAGGATTAAGTGAGCCATAGTTCAATCCACTTTTTTTAATGGTCCATTTCTCCTCAGATTTAGAAAACAATCCTGAAAGCTAGTGGTTTGTCCAACACTTCCATGAGAGCTCAGAGTGCTTTGCAGAAACAGGTCCCTTCTAAATAAAATCCATTATCTGAGTTTCTTCTCCCCCAGCTCCCATGCTTTAACAGCTGGTCTGAGCTGGTTGTCCAGGCCCTCCCCAAAGAAAGAAGAGCTGGTGCCAGCTCCAGAGGGCAACACATCCCACCGTCATATCTGTATCTAAAACAGGTGAATTACTTGCCCCCCCCAGTGACTACAGAGGAAGTCTGGGACATTGTCTTAGAGGAGGACCTACATTTTTGCCTAGCAGAGGTCATAAGGTGAACCAGCCACTTCGTGTAGGAGAGCAGTCCTACTACCTGGGTCTGTGCATCATCCCCATCAGATAGAACAGTCCTTCAAGGCTGAGCTGGAGAATGAGCAGAGTATTTTTAGCTTTGTTCGGAATGAATTTCTGATAATCTAAATTACTGTGAAATTGACTGGAAGATTAATGTACACACTGGCAAAGACCAAACAAGTGCGTCTGTTTTTAAAAAGATGCACCGCCAGGGAAGCTTGGGAAGAAGAGCTGGGTTTTGTCAGGGAGCATAGGATTTCAAACTGTAGATTAAAAATGAAAACTGCTGAAAATAATTAAGAACAGACAACTTAAAACCTGTAGGCAGGGGCTCATGTGTGGAGGCTGGAGGGTCAGAAGGAGATAAATATGCAGAGAGAAGGCAGAGGTAACAGTTTGTGCCGCATCTAAAATGAGCTAAAAACTAGTAGCCATTTTCAAAGGCAGTCTTGCCTTTGATGGATTTCCAGCTCCATCTTCATTTGTTGTCTTTGTTTTCCATCCAAATTGACCTGTCCTGTAGCCACTTGGCCACTAGGTTGATCTGGAATGTGTGGCTAGGACCTTGGGTGAGAAGAGAGCATTCTGGTAGCAGGTACCTGTTTTAGATCAGTTGTATATCAAACTTGCGCTCCTCATCCCGGTGGACGGGTGAGCAGGACTGGTTGTTGGAGGCTACATCCCCAGGGGTTGCACTGGGTGAACATGCAGCTCCATGCAGATGTGGACAGGATGGTCAAAATTTCACCTTCACTGAGAGCTTTCAGAGCTACAAAGCAAAACAGAAGCATGAGATCTAATAAAGAACAGATGCTTGGCTGTCATTTCAAGGTGACATCTGAGTCCCAGCTAGGCTAGATCTCCAAAGGTGGTTGCTACACTTTTGATTCTTGATATTTTACTTAGAACTATTCAATTTGGGAAGTCCACCTATCAGACATGCAGAAGCAAGGAATACACAGCGTGCTGGAGAGCTAGAGAAACTGGAAATACTTTTCCTGATGTGTTTTCCTGAACGCTCCAAAAACTGAATAGTTGAGCATCTAGGAAGAGAGATTTTACTTTGTGTTCTGAAAGGATGAGGACGACCAGCTGATTATAACAGAGTGAGAAGAGTTCTGTCTTTTTTAGCATGTGTGGGTAGACTATAGCTCACAACCACATGAGCTGATCTGTGGGCCTTGTCTAAATATGTTCTAACTGTCATGGAGGGTATTACTCTTTTGCAGAATATGGGGTTCAAAGGAGGAAAACTGTAGCATAAGGTCTCTAAGTCACTACAAACACAAAGTTTTTACTCAAAGCGAAGTGGTCCAATGGAGTATTAAGGACTTCCTTTCTCCATGTTCCAATATTTATGCTTTCTTGTGTGTTATTGCCATCAGCTGCTGAGCTAAAATCTGAGAAAACTTTTTGGAAGGGAGGAAATGAGAGCCAGGCAATACCTAAAGACTACCTTTTCTAAATGCAAATAAAAGTGCACCTCAAGATATTGCCTACAATTAAGTATTTGAATGAAACGTGAAATTTGCTTCATCTCTGCTCAATCTCCTTTGAAGTCTGAGTTCCATTAATATTTAATAAAAGAATTTCCTGGCAAAAAGGAAAAAAAAAAAGAGTTTTAAACAACTGTTTTGCAGAAGGTAAATTTTGAACTTGTAATTATTTGTACCGAAAATGTGATGCTGAGTTGCATTAGGAGACCATGCTCAAACAGCAGTTATAGATATTTCATCCTCAAAATGTAAGGAGGAGTTGCATGAAGTTCCACAGAGGATTGCTCTAGGTCTGGTAGTATTCATTAAATTCATTAATGAGCCAGATGATGACACAAAGAGAATCATTATTAAATTTACAGATAATTTCAAGCAGCAAGAGACTGCAAGTAGGTTGGAAGCCAGGATTAAAATTCAGAGATCTTGATATATTGCAGATACGATCTGAAAAATGTGGGTAGCATTCAATATGAATAACAGCTACATTTAGACAGGAGCAAGGAGCTGCAGAAACACAGGACAGCAAAGAACTGTTGTCACAGCAAATCTGTGGGAAAATGTTTAGCAGGAATATATTCCTAGACCATAAATTGAACAGGAGGCAATAATAACGCTGGGCTGGTGCAAAAAAGAGGAAGGCCACCCTGGGCTGTCTGTGGAGGCACAGGGTGCTCTGTTCAGCACTGGTGAGGTGTCAGTGAGAGAGGTGTGTGCACTTGTGGACACAAGAAAAATGTGGAGCAGCTGGAGATGGTCCAGAGGAAGGCAATCAGCATGGTGAGGCATTGAAAAAACAAGCTGTACGGAAAGAAAATTGATGCTGTCTAATCTGATACAGAAAAACGGGTGAAAGTCTTAAAAAAAACATGAAATTCTGCAGAGAACAGTGATAATCTGCTTTCTATGTCCATGACGGAGGACAAGAAACAACAGCCTCCAATTTTAACAACATTCATCTTCAACATTAGGGTGAAACTTTGCACAGATAGTGGTTCACTAAACATTAGACTGAATTGCCTGGAGTGTCTCTGGTGTCTCTAGCACTGAATGTCTTTAAGGACTTGTCAGGAGTAACTTGGGCAGAGCTGAGTCTACCCTGAGCAGTGGAACAGACCCAGTGATTTTCAGTCCCCTTCTGTGCTGCAATTTGATAATAAGAAGCAGAGCACCACAACCACCCCCCATCCTGCCCGAGTAATTTACATGTTTAGTTAAAATTAACTATACTATTCTGAATATGCATCACTGCAACCAGCTTCTGGGAAATTTAGCCTTCAATCTTTAAGAATGTAAGCAGGAACAAGTTGAAAATTTCAGACTTTGTAACTTGTCAAAATTTGGGCAGATTTTCACAGCACGGCGTATCCTTGTCACCAAGGCCCATCTCCCTGATACATTTTTAACAATAGCCTCAAAACATGAGCATATTCAATTTAGGAATATATTTAACATGGGCAAAAGCCTTTTTTCCTCAAATCTCCTCAGACTGAATTAAACTGGTTTTGCTGAAACATAAAAAAAAATAGAAAATAAGAAGCTAGCCTTGTGCCAGTCCATAAAATGAAACATTTCAGCCCAAGCAGTTGAAGAATGGCAGAATTTCAACCATACTTGCCATAGTTATTTACCTGCAAGTGGATCTGAGGACTCACTGTTTCATTGACGTTTATTGCTTTTGAGATCCTGACATGACATGTATTTTAATCTTTTAAAGATTTGTGGAGTTGTTAATAGTGATGCAGATCTGAAGCAGTTTCTTTCTTAATGAGAAAAAAAATAAAATTAAACTCCTGGTTTTTAAAATAGGCCCTAGCATTATTTTGAATTATGCATTGTGCAAGTGTGGTGTTCTCACGTTCTAGTTTAACAGAGCAGAACAGTTTGAAATGTGTTTTAATTGAATTGAGCTGTATCAGTCTCTTTATTGCCACAGCTCAGCAGGCTGAGGGTTGAAGTAAGGAGTGTGTTTCAAGGAGAGAGCTGCCAGTGGAGTTCCTCTGGCCGAAGAGGTGGAAGACGAGACCAGAACTGAGCCCTGGGATCCATCTCATATTTCACACTGCTGAGATTTGCAAAACTGCCATGTGGATTCCTGGCTTTGTAGGCAAGAGGGGTTCACAAAGCTAGGGAACTGCAGTCCAGTGAGGCAAACCTTCTTACCACCTTCTTGTGCTCAGCACAGAGAAAGATTCTTTCTGGCTCTTTTCTGAGCATCTGAGGTTACGCTCCAGCCTTGAATCTCCAGTTGTCTCTACCCACTGTCTCTAGTGAGAGCCTAGGAAAATCAGGTTTCCTAGGCTAATATCTGGGTTTTGAGTCCTCCTGCATCCCACCTCCCACTCATTCTCGTGAGTGCTACACAACTGACCCCTGCTCAGCCAGATCTCCTCCATGTGCAGTGCTTTCTCAGCAGCAGACAAGCTGGAACAATAGCTGAAAATTAATCCAATAATAGTCACTTGAATTTGAAAGTGAGTTTTAGGGACTTTTCTTAGTCAAATTGTAGAAATGTTTGACTGCTCAGGCTTTACTGCTGTTAATATTGAGAAAAAAAAAAAAAGTAACAAAATTGAGTATCTGAATATTCACCAGTAGCAAATGTCAAATGTTAAACTCCCCTGCCAAAACCAGAAAAAGCACTGTGATGTTTAGCTACATAAATTAGCCGGAGAGAGAGAAATGGCACCATGGGATTTAGACAAATCATCAACACCCTACAAACTTTTTGTAACTATTAGAGAAAATATTTTATATATAAAAATGTGTGTGTACACAAAGTGTATATATATAGATACACAAGCACATAGACATGCGTTTCAATACTTGAACTGTGCTGGTGGGTACTATAAATCATGCAAGTACAGAAAAGAAACATGTTTTATGGTGATGTTTGCAGTTTCTTCCATATGTTAAATACTTTTTCAAAAGCAGAAGATGATATAGTTTCTGCTGTGACAACTGCATAGTTTAATAAGACATAGATAAATAGCAGCGAGAGAGGGATATAGCATACAAACAGCATGATCAGGGCTACGAAAGGCACATGCTGTATTTTGCTAGTTTTAAGGGTTTTTTTAAACACATTTCATGCCTTCCTCCACACTTCAGGCTCCTCATTCCCACTGCACAGCAGCTCCCATCACAGCTTATGTAATTAATCATCATAAAACCTATTTCAAACAGAAAAAAGTCCACAGGAAACTTCTGCAGTATTGCAGAAGAAAATAGCCAAGGATGTTGTGATTTATTCAGAATAAGTATTCCTTGTGCACCTTTTCCAGTCCGGTCAGTACAGTCTGACTGGAGAAAGCATGGAAATTAGGGAAGTTTACCCATTTCTGCCAGTGAGCTTTCATAATGCTTGGACACCCACTGTGGCAGAAGTGGAGGCCTTACCTGGTCCATTAAAACTTTACAAGTTCTGAGCAGGTTGATGGAGTCTGGACAGAAGACTCTTCTTGACTAAAGGACAGAAAAGAAGAAACATTGTTAGATATTAAGGAATTGATCTTCTGCTGAACTGAAAGAAGTGGTGGAGAGATCGTAAGCAGATTTCTACCAGCTAAAGACAGAAAAACCTAACATCCCCTCTAAAGACCCACCTTTAGAAGACAGGAAAGAACAAGACTGCCAATCTCCGCACTCAGCCAGTCCTCTGATTTGTTCAAGGGTGTGATTTCCAAGGCAGGAGAGAAAAAAAAACGCTTGAGCAAGAACCAGAATATTGAGGAAACTGTGTCCCCTGCTGATTGTTTGTATTGCTTTTGGTCCATTTTGGGACTCCAGAAAAGACAGTGTGAGGCAAAGCTTTTTACACAAACCTGTGTTTAATACTTCCAGCAAACAAGGTCTTCTAGACTGTCCCAGGTGTATTTGCAAAGATTGTGAATTTTGCTTTTCCATAGTGTTCTTTATTGGTAAAAATGAACAGAGGGACCATAACTAATGCCTTTCTGATATTTCCAGCTTTATAAAAAAAAAAATTATTCTCAATAATTTTAGGTTTGTGACTTGCCTATGTCCAAGACATGAGTTCCTCCATGCATGAATTTCACCACCGTGGGTTTTTTTTCCTGATGCTAACAAGTCACTGAGAAGTTTGTCAGAAGTCATGCAAAATTTAAGAAGCATTAGAGCTGACACAAATTTCATGTTTTCCAAGACAGCTGAAATCCCTTTGCCCAAAAGGAGGAATTCAGTGAAGCTCAGCAAGGCCCGGCACACGCTGTCTCTGAATGGTTCCTATTAAGTTGTCTGGTTTTTTAGCTTGCATGATCCTCGTGGATGTAGAAGTATATGTTTGGCTTGATGTTGTTTAACTCATGGCTCAGAAGCTGCCAGTATACATCACCTGTGTTCTTCAGCCTCATTCAATTTCTGCACAACACACGTAACGTGGATCAAAGAAAGCCTCTTGTGGGCAGAGATCCCCATGGGAGAATTCTCCTTGTAGAGAAAGCACTTGAACTCCTGTAAACCTGGCAGATGTGGTGGCATCTCCTACTCTGGCTTTCCCTCCATAGAAGGATGTGTATGCAGGAAGGACTCGGTGGAGCAAGGCTCCCCATACTTGACTCTCCAATGATAAAATTTCCTCCAAGTCCCTGAGATGGAGGTGGAGGGAAGAGGCATCTTTCCGCAGACCTAATTTACACCTGCATGGCTGAAATCAACAGGTTTTTTTTAATTACTTCTTTTTCTGCTGAATCCACGTGGAACTTAGCACACACAATAGAGCATTAGTAGTTTTTAAAGCCTACTTTCATAAAGACAAGCAGGGAATCAGGGAGGGGGTACCATGAAACGGTAGCTGAGAGCACTGTATGTAGTGCACAGCAAAAGAAAGAGTGAACATCTCTTGACCTGCCAGTTATTTGTTGCAACGACAAGACGGAGAATAACTTTTTACTTCTGAAGCTCCAGGCAGGTGAAGTAAGGTAGGCAAAATTAGCAGTACCCCACAGCTTGCTCCTGCTGAATGCTAGCATGAGTCTGTACTGCTTGTAAAATTCCAAATTTGCTAGTCAATCTGGCCAGTGATTCCATACAGTTACTTGAATGTTTACAAAACAAAGGATCCTTCTGTAAGAAATCTGAGGAATTCTGCTACAGCCTGATACTCAAAAATGTACCATGAAATAAGCAAAGGGCTTTGAGCTGACATTTAAAAAAAAATATCTACAATATGTGACATAAAAGATGTGCTAAAACCTCCTTAAAACTACAAAGAAACCATGCCATGGCGAGTGCCTGAAACAAAATAGGAGAGAAGAATTAATCCACCAGCTAAAGTCTTATTTAGTTTGCTTTAACAAAGTCTGTAAAGCCTATTGCTCTGTTGTTTTAATGATGTAGGCTAAGACACAGGAGATAAGAAAAGCCAAGACACTGAAAGCTGTTGTAAAACTAGGTCACTGTTAAATTAAACATTTTATGAAAAATAGAACCTACCTTGAACAACTCTGAAAACCTCTTTGCTTTTTCATGCACTCAGACAGACAGAGGCACTTACTCCACTTTACTGCCTTCGTGGGGGGAAAGCACCGGGTTAGTAAAGTCTTGGCACCCACCTCGAGCCAGCAGCTCCGTTTTTTCTCGTAATTAACAACTGTTGAATATTTATGAAGTAAATGCTATGGGGCAACATTGGATCAACATTGTTTTTGGTTTGCAAACTGAGAGGAAAGCGCTGGCCCTACCTCAGAGCACGGCAACAACCATGGCCGTGCTGGCTTCTGCTTCTCAGAGTTCTATTCAAGCACCTGGAGAGGAGGATGCTCCTGGCAGGAAGTTAACCATATCTACCCTATCTTTTTTTTTCCAGACAATCAGAGGAGAACATGCTGTGCAGTGACTCTCTCCACCATGTGAAGAAGCTGGTGAAATGCCCTGAAGCCTCCCACAGTTGAGCTGTGATTAAGAGAGTCAGCACAGGTCCTGTGAGCGTGTCTAACTCTAGTGTCATGGCCCCTGTGTGCAGCGGTTGAAAGTTGGATCTTTCAAAGGTGATAAAACGACCTCTTTACAGCAATAAGGATAATACAACTTCAGGAGATTATTACTAGGGGGGGGGGAGAAGTTGGCTGCTGCTGCAGTCTTCGGTAAAAGATAGGGTAACTTTTAAAAGGTGTGGTTTTGTCATTGAAATCAGCCTCTGTGATAAAGTAAAGCTCACCAAATGTTTTCAGTGTAAATGTTAGGGAAAATGAAAATCTAACTTGGCTTCTTTTGGTTTTAGTGATGTATCATTACCAACAGGTGATGTTCTATATCTGGTGTGGGCCATGGTGGTCTCTTCTGGCTTTCAGACTTCATCATAAAGGACAGGAGAGAGGGGACAACAAAACTCTGTCCCTCGTCACTCATTCTTCCCCAGTATAACAAAGCCTTTCAGATGGAAGGCCTTTTTCCGCAAACATTTCTGTATGTGCTTAGTTCCACATCAGCTGGAGATGTCCCACTGATCTAAATGGAACTGTTCCTGCATCTCTAATCACACTCATCAAACTGCCGGACTCTCCCGCTGGGAGAGAGGTTAAACTGAGAAAGGATCTCTGTGATGAACCAAGTCTGACTGCCTTGTTCGCAGCGTAAGGATCCATGCAAATAAAACCCTGGCTTGGTTTCTTTTGGTTTTAATTATGTATCATTTGTTTCAGTAGTTAATGCATGAAATTAAAAAACGCTGCTATGCGGTTTTTCTTTATAGAAGAACATTTCCAAGAGGACAAGCAAACAGTAGCTGTTACCTAAGAGAGCCCACTATACAAAGATTCATTTATTTCATCAATTTCAAAGATTATAGTATAAAATGTGGAAATAAAACATTAAATATTATCCAAAACTGAAATAGCATTTAAACTGTTTTTGTTTATCACTTGCCTTTTGCTTTTATTTGTACTTTGTGGTTACAACTTCTGTTGAGCACGACTGAAAAAAGCAGAGTGGTCACTTTCGCTGTGATGTCCCCAGTGGGTTTTCTCCCTCAGCACGGTGTGCTCCTGTAGTACAGCAATACTCAGCCTGGAGACACTGCCAGGAACCTTATTCATAATTTCTTTGAATTGCAATTTTAAGATGCAGGTGAAGTGTTCTCTATCAGTCCTGTATTTTGGAAAATGGCATTTCTATAGAATTTGCATTTTAGTCTGAGTTAACCTGATAAATCTAGGCACTTAGATCTGTTAAGTACTGCACGTCCATTCCTTTGAGGCAGCCGGGAGAATAAGGACTGTGTAGTGTAGAGGAGAAACAGCTTTTCCTGAATAGAGCTGATGTAAGACATGAAGTCATAGCCCAGCATAACTTGATATAACTAGTGATTTGAAATGCTTTGCTGAGAAAATCTCGGGAAAAAAATAATATCTACATTTCAGAGGTAGCCACCCTTTTCCTCCCCCTTTGCCTGAAAATGTTGTGTGGCAAGTAATGTGTAACAGGCTTTGGTTTATTTGAAGGAAATGATAAGCCGTTTGAATTTAAACTTGATATAAATGGAAATATTCTTAGATTAATTTTATTTTGGAAAAAAAGGTATTGAAAAAATATCCTGTGACATTTCAGAAGTGCAGACTCTTTGGACAAGAAATCAGGAAATAAATGGAGAGTCTGTGTAGATGGAGAATCTTTTATAAGCCGTGAGCACGGGCAAACTGCTGGCCTGGAACCTGGCATTCGCAAGACAAAGGAAGGAGTAGCCAAAGAAGGTAAAGAAAGATGGAGATACAGATCCAGCAGAAAGGGGAGCGGTGCCGAGTTGCACCAGAAATGATTTTTGGTTTACGGTTTGAATTATTGCAGCAGTTCCCTGTACTGGTCATCACCAGAAAGTCACCGTGCCAGGGCAGGCCACCGCCATAAGGTGATGGGACATCCCCACGCAAGGTGGTTCCCGGTGTCTGTCAGCAGCCTTGCCAAACACAACCTGCTTTTGATAACGTCCGATTGAGGTAAATCCCCGGGATGTTGGGAAAGGGGGGAAATACAGTCACTGCTCGGGGGCTTTAAAGACGGGCTCCGTAAGTTGGGCAAGGCGCCTTTCCCTGCGGAGCTGGCAGCTTCGCTGGGAAGAGTTTCAACTTCAGAAGCAGGTCCGGCCTGTGGGCACCGAACCTTGGAAACGCGGAGAATTTTGGCCCGGAGCCGGGGGAGGCCGGCGGGCCCTCGGGGGCCCGGCCCAGCGCTTCCCGGCACAGCCCTCCCGGGCCCGAGGGCCGGCTTTTGGAAGAGGCGCGGGGCTGCCCGGCGGCCCCGCCCGCCGGCTCACGCCATGGTGCGGGCACCCCCCCGGCCCTGAGGAGAGGCGAAGCGGGGGGGGGACGGCGGCGGCGGCGCGGTTGCTAAGGTAATGGGAGTGGGGTGCAGGCGGGGCTGGGGCAGGGGCTGTTCCCAGTCCCCTTATCTCCCGCTTTATCCCCGTTTGCGTGGCGGGGAGCTGCCCCCGCAGCCTCCGGTCCCGCCGCGGGAGGGGCTGCCCGAGCGGCCCTGGAGCCGGGGGACGCCGGCGGGCCCTCGGGGGCCCGGCACAGCCCTCCCGGGCCCGAGGGCCAGCTCCGGCCGAGGTGGGCTTAAACGCGCCTCGGGAAGTTTCCCCGCCTCACCGGCCACGGTGGGCTCCAAGCGGGGAAGCGGCTTCTCCCCCGGAGCCGGCCGGGGGAAGGTGGGCCCGGGCTGCCCGCAGCGGGCGCTGCTGCGGCGGGGCCGGTGCCGGGGCCGGGTCTGTCACCGCCCCCG